>NC_053392.1:157069199-157414276 GCF_905171765.1 Bufo bufo | reverse complement strand
AGCACCGCAATCAAGACAGAAAAGTAGGAGTGCCAGCGGCTGTAGATGCGATTCACCAACCAAATATAAAAAAAGAAACTCCACGGCACTTCCTAAAATAATGTGTATATTTTAGTCCACCAGCTGCGACGTTTCGGTCCTCTCAATGGAACGTTTTTCAAGCAATGACAATAGTGGTGCATAGTGCATGTATAAATACCACCCACATGGTGATAAGATAATTAAAGTAATAAACTAATAAAGTGCAATCGTGCTCACAATATAGTAAAATAACTCATTCATGTAAAATACAGTATAAATATTCATCTTACAATAGTACAATGTATTCATCTATAAAATACATTATAAATATATTAAAAATGCCCAAAAGAGTATTAAAATAGGTAATGACACATAATTAATAAAATACAAACATTTGTGCTAACCCATTTGTGCTACATTAAAAACTTGATGAATGAATGGACGAAGGAGGGACTCTACCTGGCCAGCATGGAATCCTTTAACTTGGCATCTCCATGTCACCAATACGCATGTCTGGAAGTGACTGCATTTCCAAAGAGCGGTCACATGCTCAATCTGAGTCACATGACCGCACACTCCATGAAGACGCTGTGTATACAGAAAACAGCATCGCCGGCGAGCGATCACATGTCACAACTAGATCACGTGACCACAAGCACCATGGAGACGCTGTACACAATCGTAGATAACTTCACAGAGTACAGAGAGAGCGATCGCGGGACACAAACCGATTGCATGATCGCACTCTTCTAGAAGAACATGTGACTAGGATGTATTAGTAGTATATTTTATTCAAACCTCAAATCCCAGTGCCCTGAAGAGCACACATGGGCACTCAGGTAAGAGGACCGACCTCAACCCCAGTGTCCAAGTGTTATCCCAGCGCCACAAAAGAAAAAGAACAACATGAAAAAGAATTTTTAAAAGAGACACTGCACAGAATTCTAGAATAAAGTAATGTTGTCCTGTCCCCAGACTCCTATCAGCATAAATGTGCTATATACACTACGCTTAAAGGACATCATTATGAACCTCATTTTTGATACGAGCAGTGCTTGGTACCATACCGCCCTCATAGTACAATATCCACGCAGAAGGAACATACCTAGCTGGCATCCTGATCATGGATTTCAGACTTAAAGAGGACCTTTCACCGATTCTTACCCTATGAACTAAGTATACATACATGTAGAGTGGCGCCCAGATCTCTCTGCACTTACTATTATCCCCGGGCGCCGCTCCGTTCTCCTGCTATGTCCTCCGGTATCTCCGTTCCCTAAGTTATGGTAGGCGGAGTCTGCCCTAGCGCTGGCCAATCGCATTGCAGAGCTCACAGCCTGGGAGAAAATAACCTCCCAGGCTGTGAGCTCTGCGCTGCGATTGGCCAGCGCTAGGGCAGACTCCGCCTACCATAACTTAGGGACTGGTATCTCCGCCTACTATAACTTAGTGAACGGAGATACCGGAGGGCATAACAGGAGAACGGAGCGGCGCCCGGGGATAATAGTAAGTGCAGTGAGATCCCCGGGTGCCGCTCCACATGTCTGTATAGTTAGTTCATAGGGTAAGAATCAGTGAAAGGTCCTCTTTAAAGGCGTTCCCTATGCACCTAATAAAATTGAAATAAAATTAAATAAACTAAAATAAGAAAAGAAAGTACTTGCCATCGGTAATCACTGTGTCATGTTAATGCACAGTGGAAACCAATATCAGCAAGTGATTGTACTGGGGTCAACACCACCTCAATGGCACAAGGTCCCCGTTAGGTATGTAACCGATTATTGAAGGTCAAGAATGTATAATGAGGTCCAAAATTATATTCCAAACATATGTATAACAAAAAAATTAATAAGAGAAGTAACAATAATTCTTAGAGACTGAAGAGAGGACAACACCATCATCCCAAGTTGTACAATGTAGCCAACAACTGATTTTCTGCTGTTATAATCAATGATTGCTATTAATTTATTTTCAATTGTTGTAATAAATCCATGCTAGTTCGGCAAGCCCTCCATCATTCTTTCATCAAATGGAAACTGAAAAAAAAAAGAACAAGGAAAAGAAAAAAGGTCATTTGTATAATTAGCACCATATTCAAGAAGAGATAGGACATGAGCATCAATGCGCTAAATGGGGATTATATGTTTAAAATCCCAGGCCTGAAATCTACTGTATGTTTAATCCATATGGTCTCAAGGAATTCAGGGTAGCAATCCAATGAAGTTGCCGTTTCTTAAGGGACAAACCTCTATTGCCTCTCCTGCGGGAAATCGGGACATGATCTAACAGAAAACATCTCAAATCACTCACCTTATGATTTAACTCAGTGAAATGTTTGGATACTGGGAGATCCATTAGTTTCTTCCGAATAGAGTACCAGTGTTGGTTTAACCGTGTTTTGAAGTCAAGTGACGTCTCCCCTATGTACAGTAAGTTGCAAGGACACCAAAGGATATATACAGGGAGTGCAGAATTATTAGGCAAGTTGTATTTTTGAGGATTAATTTTATTATTGAACAACAACCATGTTCTCAATGAACCCAAAAAACTCATTAATATCAAAGCTGAATATTTTTGGAAGTAGTTTTTAGTTTGTTTTTAGTTTTAGCTATTTTAGGGGGATATCTGTGTGTGCAGGTGACTATTACTGTGCATAATTATTAGGCAACTTAACAAAAAACAAATATATACCCATTTCAATTATTTATTTTTACCAGTGAAACCAATATAACATATCAACATTCACAAATATACATTTCTGACATTCAAAAATAAAACAAAAACAAATCAGTGACCAATATAGCCACCTTTCTTTGCAAGGACACTCAAAAGCCTGCCATCCATGGATTCTGTCAGTGTTTTGATCTGTTCACCATCAACATTGCGTGCAGCAGCAACCACAGCCTCCCAGACACTGTTCAGAGAGGTGTACTGTTTTCCCTCCTTGTAAATCTCACATTTGATGATGGACCACAGGTTCTCAATGGGGTTCAGATCAGGTGAACAAGGAGGCCATGTCATTAGATTTTCTTCTTTTATACCCTTTCTTGCCAGCCACGCTGTGGAGTACTTGGACGCGTGTGATGGAGCATTGTCCTGCATGAAAATCATGTTTTTCTTGAAGGATGCAGACTTCTTCCTGTACCACTGCTTGAAGAAGGTGTCTTCCAGAAACTGGCAGTAGGACTGGGAGTTGAGCTTGACTCCATCCTCAACCCGAAAAGGCCCCACAAGCTCATCTTTGATGATATCAGCCCAAACCAGTACTCCACCTCCACCTTGCTGGCGTCTGAGTCGGACTGGAGCTCTCTGCCCTTTACCAATCCAGCCACGGGCCCATCCATCTGGCCCATCAAGACTCACTCTCATTTCATCAGTCCATAAAACCTTAGAAAAATCAGTCTTGAGATATTTCTTGGCCCAGTCTTGATGTTTCAGCTTGTGTGTCTAGTTCAGTGGTGGTCGTCTTTCAGCCTTTCTTACCTTGGCCATGTCTCTGAGTATTGCACACCTTGTGCTTTTGGGCACTCCAGTGATGTTGCAGCTCTGAAATATGGCCAAACTGGTGGCAAGTGGCATCTTGGCAGCTGCACGCTTGACTTTTCTCAGTTCATGGGCAGTTATTTTGCGCCTTGGTTTTTCCACACGCTTCTTGCGACCCTGTTGACTATTTTGAATGAAACGCTTGATTGTTCGATGATCACGCTTCAGAAGCTTTGCAATTTTAAGAGTGCTGCATCCCTCTGCAAGATATCTCACTATTTTTGACTTTTCTGAGCCTGTCAAGTCCTTCTTTTGACCCATTTTGCCAAAGGAAAGGAAGTTGCCTAATAATTATGCACACCTAACATAGGGTGTTGATGTCATTAGACCACACCCCTTCTCATTACAGAGATGCACATCACCTAATATGCTTAATTGGTAGTAGGCTTTCGAGCCTATACAGCTTGGAGTAAGACAACATGCATAAAGAGGATGATGTGGTCAAAATACTCATTTGCCTAATAATTCTGCACGCAGTGTATAACAAAAGAAGATTCACAAGTTAGAAAATGTTTGGCAGGATATTGTTTATGTGTCAAAGTGTGAATAAAAGCATTACCCTTCTTTATGTAATGACAATTGATGCAATTTAGGCACAGAAAACATCCAAATTTTTATCGACGTAAAAAACTCTGTCCGGTCTTTTTTTGTGGGCCTACATCTGTCTGCACTAATTCATCTCTCAGATTTTGAGGTCTCCTGTATGATATTAATGGAGGCAATTGAAATGCCTCGATATTGTTGTGTCCACTGTTTAGGACAGACCAATGTCTATTCACAATCTTATTAATTAAATGACTGTCCTCTGTATAGGTAGTGACCAAAGGGATTCTTTGTAGAGGTCTTTTGATCGTTTGTTATTAAGTAAATCTATTCTGTCCACTGTTTGTATAGTCCTCAAATGTGGTCTCAATACCTTGTTAGGAAAACCACTTTCCTTAAATGACGGTCATCCTCGGTTTAGCCCGCATGTACTGACTGTATGGAAGGGACTTAATCATGGCCCTAGGGTTGGCACTATCGTATCTTACCAAAGTATTCTTATCAGTAGGCTTAGTATACACTTCAGTCCTAAATTGCCCATCATTCAAAGTTATTAATACATGAAGAAAGTTGATCCGTTCACTTGAGTGACTGAGTGACTGAGTGTAAATTTGATGTCACTGTCAATGGTATTTAAAAAGGAAAAAAACAATAATAATTGTTGTTCAGTCCCTGTCCAAATAAAAAAAATGTAATCTATGTATCGCCACCACCTCAACACGTGTTCGAAGTTGGGCGACACATAGATGAAGGTGTCTTCCAAGAAGGAGACTGCCATTTTGGCATAAGTTGGCGCCACATTAGACCCCATGGTGGTCCCCTTCAATTGGAGATAAAAATGATCACCAAATAAAAAATAATTGTGTGTAAGTACTGCATGAAGTAATGTCAAGAAAAAGTCCTGATACCCTAATGAATCAGATCGTGTGAGTGCCAGTTTAACAGCATTCATGCCAAACTCATGCCTAATCGATGTATAGAGGCTAACTATATCGAAAGAAACCATAATCACATCTGAAGTAATGACCACATCCGACAACTTATTAAAAAAATCTGTTGTATCCTGTATGTAGGATTTAGCCGACATAGCAAAGTTGCACAATATTTTGTCCAAAAAGACAGAAATATTGTTCAACAATGGACCCCTCCCAGACACAATAGGCCTGCCTGGGGGATCATTCAAATCTTTATGAATTTTAGGTAACAAATATAACATAGGTATAATAGGATGCTGAACTAGAAGATATTCCTTTAATTTAATGTCAATGAGACCCGCTTGTACACCCTCATTTATGATATGGTCAATCTTTCTCTGATAATCCCATTTGGGGATCATGTGTTAATTTACAGTAAACAGATTGGTCTGACAGTTGACGATGCGCCTCAGCAATGTATTTGTGTGTGTCCATGACCACAACCGCACCCCCTTTATCCACGGGTTTGATAGTACATGTATATCACGAGACACCGCATCCATAAACAATTCTAAGGCAGGAGAAGAGACCACAGGATTAAATTTGCTCTTCACAAAAAGATCCATATCAGATAAGCATAATTCAGATGTTTTTACATTGCTGTCACCAGGATGCATAGAAAACCAAATTTTTAACTTCAAACATCTAAAGAACTCATGTAGATCTGCTTCTACACGTAACCAATCAGTACGCACATTGGGGCAAAAACTTAGGCCCTTATCTAATACTTTATGTTGTAATGGGGTATAAACATGTGAGGAGATATTTACCACAGTGTCCACACTCTGTTCTTCTGTCTTTTAGCCTTCTGGCTCCTGGTTCTTTTGTTGTCGGTGTCTTCTCCTCCCCCCTCTTCTAGTTGTTTTTTTCTCCTTTGTGCTGTGTTGGTTACAGCCCCTAAAAAATAAGAAGAGTCTACTCCTGTATACTTGTTGGTTTCAGATGATACTTTATCCCTTCTCGTAGACTTCGAAAAAATTGGACCAATTTGTTGATTATTGGTTTTCCAATGGTAGACAGTACCGTTCTCATAATCCAAAGTATCCTGTTGCCATTTGTGTTGTTTGGTATCTTGTATATCCTGTCTCATTTTTGCCCAAAAAAAAAGTAGATTTGGAGACATATTCCTGAAATTCATCACCTGGTATAAAAAAAAAAAAGGTGTTTTTTTGTGTTTTTTTGTCCACCATCTCTGATAGATCCTTTTGTAAGAAATCAATATTAAGTAAAATAAGATCAAAAGAAAATGTGTTGCCAATTGATTTGTACTTAGATCGAAAGTCATTATCATTCATATACATAGTAGGTTGAGAATGTGTTCGCATACCTCTTGGGATGCGTTGCGCTTTGTGGTACTCACACAATGTGATGAGATGAAGCTCCACTAATGTAATATGTTTGGTAAGTCTTTCCCAATTTCTTTTAGTATCCAAAAGCATAGGTGTAGATAAAAAACATATATATATATCACTGCTCAGCTCCTCCTGTTCTATAGTATGCTGTAAATTGCTCTGCATTTTCATGGTGACAGGTCATCTAATCACAGCGGAGAGCGTCACAGCCAGGGAGAAAAAAAAAAGCTCACCTTCTCCCTGGCTGTGACTCTCTCCGCTGTGATTGGATCGCGGCACAGCCAGGGAGAAGAAGACGCCCATTGAGAAACCCTGGTGTCTCCTCCTCCCTGTACCGATGCTCAGTATTAGCATACTGAGCGGGGAAAATACAGGGGAGCACAGTGGGGCGCAGGAGTGATACTTAAAAAAATCAGGCAGGGTGACAGCATCAGCCCCGCACGTAAAGGTATTTATCTCACTTAATAAAAAAACATGAAAGGTTCTCTTTAAGATAAGGTTCACACTGGAAAATGATTCTTGTCTCCTTATGTTCCTGTTGTGCTTCTCTCATTAATCATTTTGTCATATAACCTTAGACCTAATTGTATTTGGTAAAGGTAAAGCTACATGAAACAGTAATGAGTCATGACTGGAAGTCATGGTCGACAATTCATGGACATTAAATCTTATAAATTACATTTTTATTTTCAGTCTCATAAAGCTGTAAATGTGTTTTGTTTACACATGCAGATATTTATGTTCATGCATGTCTGTGTACGAAAGTGTTGACACATGAAAAAATTCATCTTTACCTCGAACTAATCTATTAATGTGTTTGTTGAATTAAAGGATGAAGTCAACTATGCAAAACTGTAATAAAAAACCCACATTTGTCTTGTACGTCATAAAGCCCAACAGTGCAGTCGTTTAATGAATCAACATCTAAGGTATATACCTAATAGAAAACTATAAAAAGTACAAATAAAAAAAGTACAATTTTTGATAAGATCTAGATTAGTTACATACTCAAGTGGTTTTTTATGCTGATGACCTATCCTCAGAATAGGCCATCTGTATCTGATCGGTGGGAGTCCAACTGCACGCACCCCTACTGATCAGCTGTTTGTAGAGGCTGCAGCACTCCTGTGAGGATGGCAGCCTCCTTGCAACTTACCAGGCACAGTGTTGTACATTGGATAGCGGCTGTGCTTGGTATTGCAGCTCAGATCCATTAACTTGAATGGGATTGAACTGTACCTAGGCCAAATGGCCTATCAGCATGACATCAATGGCTTAGGAGGAGGCCACTGCACTCTCACCGATCAGATGCTGATGACCCATCCTGAGAATAGGTCATTGTAAAAGCAGCTGCTGTACATCGCTGTTCCCCCGCCTATCGCCGCGGTTGTGGGTACCGCGCCCAGCTGTGACCTGTGGCCGGTGCTTCCCATTTCACCGCTGCGGTCCTGGGCTCTGTTTCTGCTATTGCTTCTGGGAATTCCACTCCACAGCTTCCACTCAGCCCTGGTCACAGTCTGTGTTTGGCTGGTTTCATGTTGCACTGCTCTAAGGGCGGAGCGTATCACTCCCTGGGCTGTGTGGGTTAGGTCAGAGGACCTCGCTGACCAACCCTGGCTCTCCTGCAAGTACTAAAGTGGCTCAGCCCTCTTTCTAAATGCCTCAGTGTCAAGGTCCTTGTGTTTGTTAGTACCTGATACTCACGTCTGCTTCTGACCTATACTTCGTTCCTGGATTCTGCTTATCGTCTGATCCCTGCCTGCTTGCTTTAAATCTCCTGTTGCCGACCCAGATTGCCTGACCTGTGCCACCTGCCTGTCTGACCACTTCTCTGCCGCATCCTTTGGTCCTACACTGGGTCCCCCAGACAAAGGTTTTCCAAAACGCGCGTCGGGGCTGGTGCCATCCTTGAGGAAGCACACATGGGTAACTGATTCTGTGTTTTTTGTTTTATGACTTGGCACTATGCACTTGCACTTTATTGTTGTTTAATGTGAATGTTATGTTGAATCACTTTCCCGTGTCTTCCTCTATAGGATGTTGCCTTTCCCTGCACCTATTCTTTATGTATGGATTGTCCTGTGTTTAATCTACTTATAATGTATGTGGTCTGGTAGTTTTTTTGTTGGATATTGTGTAATCTACTTATAATGTATGCGGTCTGGTAGTTTTTTTGTTAGATATTTATATTGTGGTAAACCATAGGCATATGTGTAATTCTTTTTGCACAGTGTTTACATGTGTGAGCTTAGTCTCAATTTTTATGCCTTTATTTGTTAAAATTGTTTTGGTGATATCTATTTGGGGTGTGGTTTGCCAACCAAGCAAGATGGCTGCGTAGTTGCAGAGCTCCAGCACCCTAGCAGTAACAAACCTAGCTATTCCACACAAGAATTGTTTCTAACTTACTTCTTCTACAGTTTATTAGACACAGATGAGGACGAGAGGCAAGCGGTCCGTGAAAAATCTGTGAAAGTTGGACTTTTTCTTTAACCGAGAAAGGGACAAAGATGGCGCTGACTTTGTGCTGTCTTCCCATTCACCTGCCTCCAGCGTGGCTGCAGTGTCATTGATCTTCTGCTGGCATGACCGCTGGTAAAAAGCAATGCTCTACACAACTCTTTAGCCCATCCTCAGCTGAACACTCCTTGCGGGAAAGTTGAGTCTCTTGAGCCTTCAGACCCAGGCTGCATAACTCTTCAGTGATACAAGAGAAACAAGGTGATGCCGCACTTTCTACGCTGCCTGAAAATACCCCGTCAGCCTTGCACAATTTTCCAACATCAGAGGCACTCGCTTTGGGCAATCTACTCAAGGAGATGCTACTAGCCTTTGGTTCCTCCATATTAAATGATTTTGCTACCCTTATTAAGTCCATACAAGCCTCTGTATCCAAACTGGAGGGTTGGGTCTCTCATGTAGAGTACAAAATGGGTGAATTCGCTAACTCATTAACCAATTAGTGGAAGCTCACAACAATATGTCTGACAAGTTAGACTCATTGAAAGCTAAAGTGAAGATAGATTCAGGAGAAACAATATTAAATTCTCGGCATAGTGGAAGATATTCAACCCCAAGATCTGCGCTCCTATGTCCAAGGTCTGATGAAATTTCTTCCTTCCATCTCCACAGATAACCTCGTGATAGAATACATAGAGTGGCACGTCCCCGCTACCTTCAAGCTCAAACTGTGCTTTATTTGTCACACAACACATCACACTTCCAAGTTTGGCATCACTTGGCACCATGAAGTCGCAGCTGCACATCACAATGTTACATCAACACAAAACAATAAACCCTTGCCCGGCTAGGCACTCACTTTACAGAGGTTTCCCTAACTCACCTCTAAGTCAGTGTTCACACTGTGGTATTCGGCTTCGGTCAGACAGCCACCTAAGTGTGACCAATGCAACCCACCAGTCCTCCTGGTGGAAGCAGCAAAATACCCTGGGGGGATATGGTCCAGCAGTCCTCCTGACTCTGACCGTGCAACATCTCTCTTCTTCAGGCATCGCTGGGTCCCCCAAAACTCAGGATTCCTCAGCATTGTGATTGCCCAGCCCTCCTGGCTGGAACCACACAGGGCCTCTGCAGGCTTCCTTCTCAATTCCCTCTCAGGCTTCCTCAGCCTTGTGGCTCCCAGCCCTCCTGGCTGGGACTACACAGGCCCTCAGCAGGCCTTTTCCCTGGGGCCTAACTCCTTCTCTCACACACTAAGGATTTTTTTTATCCCCAAGTGATTATGGCACCTGGCCACACCTCAGGCCAGGTGAACACCCTCCTCTAATAGGTTCCCTGCACCATTCTAGGAGACATGTACAGTATCTTCCCTCTTCATATATGAGGCCCGTTACTGCCTCACAACATACATTTCTTGCAACGTGAAGGAATCCAGGACGACTGCAGCAAGATCTGCCAGCTCCCTTTGATGGAGTGATACTCTTCGCAAATTTGTCAGCTTCTACCATACAACAAACAATACTTCTGAGCCCAATCACTGCTGCCCTCCGGGATCACAACATCCAATACAGGTGAGGCATCCTGACAAACATTTTGATCCACAGAAATGGTTCCATGCACTCCATCTTCTCTGTGGAAGAAGGGAAGAAGCTACAGATTTCCTGGAACATCTCACTTGATTCTGCCGAAGATCTCCAATGATCTATCTAAAAACTGGGCTTTGACTGGTGCCTGGTCACTTCTAAATGCAAGAGCAAGTGTTGAACTATGATTCTTGACTTGGCTAGGGTTGTTCTGCCTGATCTGACTGCAGGCTTGATCTTAACCATGAGTGATTGACCCAGCCTACTTTGCTGATGCTTTTGATCGTTTTGTTTAGTTATTATTTTTGCATTCGATATTACTGTGGCGAATACTGCACCTTGCAGCCCCCGGCTGACGTCAACTACATCAAGCTCATGTTGTACGGTTTTGTCACTGGTTACCAAGACATGACATTACACCCTCCCTGGGAGTACGTAAGGTCAGCTTGGCACAGTTTACACAGACACCTCCTGTCCACATGGGCACAGGGAGGCACAGGGATTGAGAGAGGGAGGCCCATGCTGCAAGCACAGCGTATCACAACACTCGCTCACAACCCTGACAAGCTGAGAGAGACTTTTCACTGCCCCAGTGAAACAAAGCCCTGCCAGCCAGGTAGACTGCCACCAGTTTCTTGCTAAATATAAGCCCGGTCCGCTAACGGGATTATATTGGGACAGAAACCAACCCGAGTAGCTTATAACTTATGCCCAAACACAGTAAATTATATATTTAATTGCCTTAAGGGCGCACTAGATATAACGTTATATAGACACAGATATATACAATGGTCGGAGGTGCAACTGCAGATGATATGGTACAAACAGAGTTAATCAGATCAGAAGTCAGTTACTGGGTAGGTGAGAAATTGTTTTGGTTATGATGATGAATTCTTTGTTTCTATAATCCTTTGCTGTAGTCACATGGGAGGTAGTGAGGACAGTGAGTTTTCTAGGTCTCTCCAAACATGTTCATAGAAGAACCCTGGCCTTTGGCCTGCATGGGCCTTTTCACCTGTAGTAGGTAACTCCCCTCCCACCCACAGGGAGGAGCCCACTCACCCTTGCTCCGGTAAGGCAGCTAAGAATACAAAAACCCATTATGGATCATATCTCCTCACTGGAAGATCATAGGTAGATGGTTCTGGCAGCAACAGATCCAGCTGGGTTCCAGCTACAATTGGAGGCCAAACATGGCACCATTATTTGGTTCCTACTAGGAGTTCTCTGTATCTCCCTTTCTTAGGAAGGCCAGAAGAACGTCTGTATCGCTCCCAGGGTAACAAATATGTAACCCGTTTATTTCTGCGATTGATGGTCATTTCATAATCCCTTATGAACTCCCGGTTCCATGATGTCTGATGGATTCATTTGTTCTGTTGACCAACTCAGCCCCCCCACCAGCATTTATCCTGCCAAAGATAGTTGCCCTGCCTCGTTTGTTCGCTCCCATTTCAAGGGGGTCAATGTAATCAAACAGGGGCTGGTCATTTGGGGGGAAGAGGAGGATTTCAACATTGTTCTCAATCCCACGTTAGATTCCACTTCTAGACCACATTCCTGCTCTCTAGAAACATTGTCACTACAGGAAGACTTGTTTGACATCTGGTGTATGCATCATGATACAGAGAGAGATTATTCATTCTTCTCCCCTGTTCATAATTCATATTCCTGGATCGACTTCTTCCTCCTTAACAAGGCCGCCATAGAATCTGCAAAGTCATGACCAAAAGATATAACATGGTCAGACTAAACAGCTATCACATTAGTGCTGTCTGATGCCCATAATGGTCGACGTAAATTTCTTTGGCGAAATAATACGTATCTTATGGCTGATATTAGATACAAAAATGAGCTTCATAAGGCCTTATTAAAATATTTATCCACCAATGTAGGTTCTGTCTGTGATCATTTCACAATCTGGAATGCCCATAAGGCCTACATAAGAGGTATGTTTATCAAACTTGGCCACAAAGCCAAAAGGGACAGAAAATGCAGATGTACTGAAACCTTATTCAAAATACAGTCTTTAGAGGCCCTCAATAAAACATCCCCATACAGTATGCCGAGGCCCTCCGCATTCTCCATATTCAACTAAAGGAATGTTTGCTGTACAAGTACGAGAGAAATCTGAAAAGGACTAAATCCTTATACTACTCCGAGGACAACAAGGCCTGCAAACTGTTCGCTCATAAATTGAAAGCTTGGTCCTTGCAATCAAAAATCCCCTTTTTAACCAACCCGTCAAATGGCTCTCAGATTAATTTTCCTAAGGACATAGCCATCGAATTTAAGAGATTCTACTCTTCCCTATACAATTTAGCTCTAGAAGATGATGGTGTACTACCATCCCAAGCCTCAATTGATTCATTTTTATCATCTTTAGAGTTGCCCTGTCTATCCCATGAACATCTCTCTCGTCTTAATGATCCATTTACTTTGGAGGAAGTTAATAAGATGATTAAATTACTGCTTAACATAAAACCCCAGGACTTGACGGTCTGTCCAATATATATTATAAAACATATACTGACACTCTGCTTCAACACATACTAGCCCTGTTTAATCAAGCAGCAAATCAGAGTGGTTTCCCAAGGCTAATGTTAGAGGCCACAATAATCCCCAAATCTGATAAACCTATGGATAAACCCCAAAACTTCAGGTCTATATCATTACTAAATACTGACGTTAAAATATATGCTAAAGTCATAGTGAATCGATTGTCAAACATCTTGCTTGAGTTGGTTTCTGTAGACCAAACGGGGTTTATTAAGGTAAGGCAGCTCCAAGATAACACCAGTCGGGTGCTGCACATCTTAGATTATGTGAAAAGGTGGGGTGAGCCGGCGGTGTTTGTGACACTAGATGAACTGGTCTTTTGTCTTCTCAGTTCTGGGTAAAATGGGATTTATGGGTAAGATCCTTTCCTCAATAAAAGCCCTGTACTTCTGCCCTTCAACGTGTCTTTTTGTTAATAGTGTGTTATCGGAACCCTTTTCCATCACTAATGGGACACGCCAGGGATGTCTACTCTCCCCACTGATTTTTATAATCACTATTGAATTCCTGGCCCAAGCCATATGTTCGGACAAGAGAGTGATACTAACTTTATATGATGTGATACTAACTTTAAAAAACCTAGCCTCTTCCCAAAATGCAGCAATAGAGATGATGCAGCAATTTGGTTGCCTCTCATATTATAAGCTAAATTAATCCAAATCCCAGATACTCCTTCTGAATGTCCCAGACCCTTTGCTACTGCAAAAGTAGCATTCACTCTGGATTGGCAACCCAAGCAGATAAAATACTTGGGTATAAATATCACAAATTTAGTTCACTCCTTATACAAGTCCAACTACCTCCCGTTTCTGAACAAGTTATCCTCTGAATTGCCTTCATTAGCTAAACATGAGATCTCCTTCGTAGGGTGTTTAACAACTTTTCAGATGTTTTCTTTGCCCAAGGTTATTTTCTTAATTAGGACCCTTCCCACCCCCCTACCCAAAGCCTTCTATAATGAAGCCTCAAAATGATTATGCTCATTTATTTGGGAAAAGGGGAAACCTTGAGTAACCTCAACACTGTTAACAAAACGAAGGCCATTTGGTGGTCTTATTCTCCCTAACCTATATGACTATTATATAGAAATGATAACAACCCAACTAAGAGACTGGTGGGTAGCTGATCCCTCTAGAGCGTGCATGTCTTCACTAATCCTCTCAGGTATCCTCAAATCCTTACTAATGGAGTCTTTAGATACTTCAGGTAACCTCCCTTCTCTTCCATACCTTACTGCATCTACGAACAACAGTTCTTTCATGCATTAAATCCACAATCTCAATAAAAGAGGAGTTGCCTCTAAAGGCGTTAGAGCTCCTTATCCCAGACCTAGATCTCAAATCATGGAGATCCGAGACCTTGGGAAAGGTTTCTCAACTGATGGAGTGGAAGATTATGCACTCATTTTAACAACTCCAACAAAACTAAATCCCAAAAGGGATTTCTACAAATACTTTCAAATTAGACATCTCATGACTCAAAACCCCCTTTTACGGTAACGGCCAACCAGGACATCTTGTCACGGCAAGTGTGGATAAGAGGAACACCAAGTAAACAAACAGCAACAGGTAAAAAGACTAGGCCCCAAAGCTAGGGAGGAGGGAATGGTAACCTCCAAACAATCCCTGAGCCTCTCTCTGACTGCTGACAGCATGAGCAAGTCCTGATGGTGAACTAATCATGCGCAGGAACCTAAGCCCTGCTGACAATGTAGCAAACCCTAACTTAGGGAGAGGGGAATGAGACAGTCGGTACTTCCACCGTGAAGGGACCAGAGTCTCCGTGAGACCTAGCAGCAACACACGCACAAAGGAGAAAACAGGAGGACTTAGCTTGAGATGAGTGGGAAGTAGAGCATCCACAAACAACCAGTATATAGCTCCAGAAGGGAAATATCAACCGCAAAGTCAGCAGACTTTTAAACAGCTAATGAGCAGAACTTTTGGAGAGGTGGGATCCAGCCCAGAACCACAAACAGAGAGGAAACACAGAAAGACCTGTCACGTGCTGCAAGTCTATCCGATCTTCTCAGATCTCTCACAGGGCAGGCAGTGACACATCTTTAATATCTGCTCCAACCTTAAAACCAGTCTACTCCTTAATAGGGGATAAGAAATTATTTACTAAGTCTACCCCAGTCCTCTCATGAGAAGCAGAACTGCATTGCTCATTCACCCCTTTAGAACCACTGCTTTACGATATATCTCCTCTAATCTGAAATGTACTCTTCATGTTGAATCTTTCTTGAAGACCATCCTACAGTGGTTCTATACACCAGATAGACTTTGTCACATGCTTACAGGTGCCTTACATCTTTGCTGGCATAACTGTTGATATAAGGGCACATTACTTCACATATTATGGGCCTGTCCTAGAATAATCCCCCTATGGCAGGCACGCTCAACCTGCGGCCCTCCAGCTGTTGCAAAACTACAACTCCTAGCATGCCCTAATAGCTGTAGGCTGTCCAAGCATGCTGGGAGTTGTAGTTTTGCAACAGCTGGAGGGCCGCAGGTTGAGCCTCACTGCCCTATGGCATAAGATTTTTACCATAGCTTCTGACATCATGGGCTCTACCTTGAGCCTGTCTCCTTCCTTGGTTCTTCCTTTTTAAAAAGTAGACCATATCACTTCTAATTGCTGCATTGTAATAGTTCATTTGTTCGTAGCAACAAAATTGGCAATAACAATAATCTTAAAGAGTTGTCAGATTCCTTCAGAATCTAAAATCCTCCAAAAACATCATGCCACCTTCTTATACAAAAAGACCATAGCTTATGTGCACTCTACTGTTCAAAAATTTGAGAAGATGTGGGGCGCCTGTATCTCCTCGAAATATGCCATAGCCACAGAGAGTTGTCCCTAAGCACTTTGTTTGTATAGGTGTTGTACTTGAATCTTGTTCAGTTGTACTGATTTATTTTTCTTCCTTGCTTTATATATATTTTTTGTAATGTTATTTTTTGAAAACTCAATAAAAAAATATGGAATAAAATAATAGAATAGATCTATTTGATAATGTTTGTTAAGGAGCATTTACTGTTGTATGAAGACAGCCCTTAAGTATACTGGCACTAGAGACAAATTATCTGTGTTCTACTGTGCTTAGATCAGCCAGACTTGCTGTAACATGGCGCCAGCTGACAACACAATAGATATAACATCTGTACATAGTGATGAATTGACAGACTTCAATCTCATAAGTGCTGCACTAGTTTGATCCACAGAATGGTTATTTACTGTATGGCACAGATTGCGACAGTGCAAATTTTCTAATATCTGTTGTTCACAATGGCAATTATTGTTGATATTTAAAGGGGTATTTATTCCCATCTCAAAATTAAAGGCATATCAACAAGGCATGTCATAAATTTCAGATAGAACTGTCCACTGTCTCTCTTTAGAATGGAGCATGACCCCCTCCCGCCTGGATGCAGTGGTCTGAGATAGTCCAAAATACAGAAACTGCTGAGTGGGCTGTGCTACCCTATTTCTGTAACTCCTTTTCACTTGTATTGAACCTGTGGAAACAGCATAGGTCAGACTGCTTGGCTGTTCTCATAGTCCTCACCACCTCAGCCTACCACATCCAGGCAGAAGGAGGTTGTGCAGGGGATCCTAAGATGAGAATACCACTTTAACCCCTACAGGGCCAAGCAAATTATGGCAACACTTTTTTTTCCCTCCTACCATCCCAAGAAATCTAACTTTATATTTTTTCTTTTTAGTCTTTATAGCAATATGATGGCTTTTTTTTTTTTTCAAGGCAAGTTCTATTTTTTAATGGCAGTATTTAATTTTACATATAAAAAAACCTGTAAAAAAATAAAATTATCTGTGGTGTTGAATATAAAAAAAAAGCACAATTCCTTCCCACAGCACACTTGGATGGGATACTGGTGAATTCTCCTTATTCCCCTTATCCTTTTGGTCTCACTGGAACTTACATATTTTGAGTACTAAGACTTCTTTCATTGCACACTTCATGTGTTAGTATGTCGTTTGATGCTACATTGTTATTCTCTTACAATAGTGGGATGCTTTTCTCTGTTTTGCTTATATATTTATTTATTTTATTCAGATGTTTTTTTTTTTTTTAAGATCGGGCCCTGACAGTATCCATTTTTGGACCATATTAGGAGTGTAATGTTGGGTGCATAGTCAGCCACATATTTGGCAGCCCTATTTATTTTATTCAGATGTTGTTTTTTTTTAAGATCGGGCCCTGACAGTATCCATTTTTGGACCATATTAGGAGTGCAATGTTGGGTGCATAGTCAGCCACATATTTGGCACCCCACCATGTAAAAATCATTTGACCTTACATATTTTTAATCTTATCAGTTTTTGGGTCATATGAGAAATGTAATAAAATTTGATATATATATATATATATATATATATATATATATATTATATATATAAAATTGTATTTAATTTTTTTTGTGTTTTGTTGTTTCTTCTTTCTTTCAAACAGTTGTGTCAGCCACACGATTACTATCCAGGTTCTTTTAGGTGCCCTCTTCTATTGTTAGCATACTCAGATTGAGTCACTGTTACTATTGGGGTACCACAAGGGTCATTATTAGGCCCTAATCTTTTAAATATATTTATAAATGATCTTGTAAAAAGGCTTGCACAGTAAAATATTATTTTTTGCAGGTGACACTAAACTATGTAAAGAAATTCATAGAAAAAGGACTATATACTGCTACTGACGGATCTGCATCAATTGGAGGCTTGAGAGGAGAACTGACATTGTATGGGACTTAGGAATTTTAATTGACAAATAGTAAGCATAACTGTAGCAACTAGCGGCAGGCAGCTGCTGCCAAGACTAACAAGATAATGTGGTAGATCAAAAGGGAAATAGATACTAATAACAAGAACATAGTCCTACCACTTTACAAATACTAGTGAGATCACACAGAGGATATTGGATACAATTCTGGGATCCAGTAAGTAAGAAAACATAGTAGTGCTTGATTGTGTTCAATGATGGGCAACTTATTTCATGGAACTGGTGGACTACAGTACCCAGAAACATTATCCACATTAGGTTTATTTAGTTGAATAATTATGCATAAATATGTAGAGATATCTCATGATCTATTTATACCTAGGACTGTAACAGTAACAAGGGGACATCTTCTACATCTAATGAAAAGAAGGTGTTACATCTGGCACCGGCAGACATCCTCCTCTGCTGTGCTGACGGCATCTGGTTGCTAGGGTGATAGCCGAGTCTCCCTGTGAAGGAGCACCCTGCACTCCCACATCAGGTGTGCTGACATCAGGGGTCACGTGACACAGGGTGTGTCACATGACAAGGAATTGCGGCCTTTTCAAACAGGCAATCTACTAGCCACAGGTTGCCTGCAAATAGCTATGCTCACCTCACCAACAATTTCACTACTGATGTTTTGGACTAAAAGAGTTCAAGCGGGGTGTCACGTACCGAAACTGCCCTATCATGTGATCCAGTTGCGACTGCCAAGGGTAGATCTATTACACAAACTTAATCTCTTTTATTGCCATTCAGCAGAGGGTGGAGCTGAGGGAAGGCCTTCATTACTTGTGCAGACTCCACCTCTCTTACTCAGCTGGCAAACATGAAATATTGATAAAACATGGCTTCCTGTCCACAATAATGGATATTTGGGCCCGACATGTTGTCATAATGCTGATCATTCTCGTACCAAATATGGTGTAGGGGTCCCAGAAGGTGAGATACTTGTTATGTGGGAATGCTGTCTGTCAGGGGTGGAATGTTTGGACTCCCTGTGATGCCCACATTATACGGAATGCAATTATTACAATGATTAGTAGGTAAGTTGTACCAATGATGAGTTATAGCTTATGATATATTTTATTCATCTTCTGGTAATCCATCTAAAAATCTTCTGTACCCCTGCAGTGGAAAGTGCCATTCCATGCATTTCCAGGAAACATCTTATTTACTTGCAAAGGCCAGTTGTTTTAACATTAAAGTGATGAACTGATTTCCTCAAAAGGGATTGCATATTTCACATGCAGACCCAGATTGAATGGCGACGTAGAACAATATTTTAGAATGGTTAAATAGTATGTGAAATAGTTTACACAACCACACAATATATACAGAAATAGGTCTTTATTTATCACAAGGGGTCTGGATGCATTTCTGGAGTGTAATAATTAGTGTTCAGCGAGCATGCTCAGCCTAACACCAGTGTATTTAAATCTAATTTAGCCTCTATTTTGAAAAGTTTCTGGTCGGGTTTGAACTCACAACCTTCTACATTGCAGCCAAGAATGTTAACCGCTAGACTTTAGAGCTGCATGGCCAGTTACTTAAAAAATAAATAAATATATATATATATATATATATATATACAGTGGGATGCGAAAGTTTGGGCAACCTTGTTAATCGTCATGATTTTCCTGTATAAATCGTTGGTTGTTACGATAAAAAATGTCAGTTAAATATATCATATAGGAGACACACACAGTGATATTTGAGAAGTGAAATGAAGTTTATTGGATTTATACAAAGTGTGCTATAATTGTTTAAACAAAATTAGGCAGGTGCATAAATTTGGGCACTATTGTCATTTTATTGATTCCAAAACCTTTAGAACTAATTATTGGAACTCAAATTGGCTTGGTAAGCTCAGTGACCCCTGACCTACATACACAGGTGAATTAAATTATGAGAAAGAGTATTTAAGGGGGTCAATTGTAAGTTTCCCTCCATTTAATTTTCTCTGAAGAGTAGCAACATGGGGGTCTCAAAACAACAGCTCTCAAATGACCTAAAGACAAAGATTGTTCACCATCATGGCTTAAGGGAAGGATACAGAAAGCTGTCTCAGAGATTTCATCTGTCTGTTTCCACAGTTAGGAACATATTGAGGAAATGGAAGACCACAGGCTCAGTTCAAGTTAAGGCTCGAAGTGGCAGACCAAGAAAAATCTTGGATAGACAGAAGCGACGAATGGTGAGAACAGTCAGAGTCAACCCACAGACCAGCACCAAAGACCTACAACATCATCTTGCTGCAGATGGAGTCACTGTGCATCGTTCAACCATTCGGCGCACTTTACACAAGGAGATGCTGTATGCGTGAGTGATGCAGAGGAAGCCTTTTCTCCGCCCACAGCACAAAAAGTGCCGCTTAAGGTGGGCTAAAGCACATTTGGACAAGCCAGCTTCATTTTGGAATAAGGTGCTGTGGACTGATGAAACTAAAATTGAGTTATTTGGCCATAACAAGGGGCATTATGCATGGAGGAAAAAGAACACAGCATTCCAAGAAAAACACCTGCTACCTACAGTAAAATATGGTGGTGGTTCCATCATGCTGTGGGGCTGTGTGGCCAGTGCAGGGACTGGGAATCTTGTCAAAGTTGAGGGACGCATGGATTCCACTCAGTATCAGCAGATTCTGGAGACCAATGTCCAGGAATCAGTGACAAAGCTGAAGCTGCGCCGGGGCTGGATCTTTCAACAAGACAACGACCCTAAACACTGCTAAAAATCCACTAAGGCATTTATGCAGAGGAACAAGTACAACGTTCTGGAATGGCCATCTCAGTCCCCAGACCTGAATATAATTGAAAATCTGTGGTGTGACTTAAAGAGAGCTGTCCATGCTCGGAAGCCATCAAACCTGAATGAACTAAAGATGTTTTGTAAAGAGGAATGGTCCAAAATACCTTCAACCAGAATCCAGACTCTCATTGGAACCTACAGGAAGCGTTTAGAGGCTGTAATTTCTGCAAAAGGAAGATCTACTAAATATTGATTTCATTTCTTTTTTGTGGTGCCCAAATTTATGCACCTGCCTAATTTTGTTTAAACAATTATAGCACACTTTCTGCAAATCCAATAAACGTCATTTCACTTCTCAAATATCACTGTGTGTGTCTCCTATATGATATATTTAACGGACATTTTTTATCGTAACAACCAACGATTTATACAGGAAAATCATGACGATTAACAAGGTTGCCCAAACTTTCGCATCCCACTGTATATATGAGACTTCTGCTATATAGGAATACTTACTAGTAGTAAGTATTCCTATACAGCAGAAGTCTCATATTTATTTTATTTTTTTAAATAACAGGCCATGCAGCTCCATAGTGTAGTGGTTAAAATTCTGTGCTGTAGAAGGTTTTGAGTTCGAATCCCGTCAGAAAATTTTCTGAAATAGAGGCAAAATTAACTCAGCCTGGGGGCGGAGCCTGACCGCTGAGCGAGATGGAGGTCTAAGACAGAGCTCCTGCTCCATAGACCCATGCCAAGCTACAAAAAGACACCCCAAACTGAACAAAAATTGTGAAGATTGGGAGAGACAGGTCAAGAGAACACCATACAACACCTAAACAGAAGAGAAGAAGGGGCAGATGGAGATGGATTGATATGCGACAAAAAAGCTGGCGCTTTTAAAGGCGCGCACAAACAAAATGGTGCCGCTACCTGACTCAGAGGAGGAGGAAGACATGGAGGACGCTGTAGCCAGTGGCGGACAAGAAGAGAAGGATGACTCTCAAGCAGAAGAAAATGCCATATTAACAAGGTCCTTCCCGAGAGAGTCTATTTCCCAAGCATTAGCCCCCTTGCTGCAGGAGGTGAGAGATATGCGCCATGACATGCGGTTGCTGGGTCAGAGGATGGAAACCTTAGAGGCTTACCAGGGGCAGCTCACAGAACACTGCACTGCAATATCTAAACAACTGGGGATCGAAATAGACTCCCTCAATAGTGCTTTCCTTTTGATTGATCAGGAGAACAGGAGTAGAAGGAAAAAATATAAGAATGAAGGGACTGCCAGAAACTATTGAGCCCAACGCTTTACATGCAGCTGCGGAACTAATTTTCACTGACCTACTTGGAGGAGAAAGATCACAGCATATCATCATAGAAAGGATCCATAGGTCCCTGCGCCCGGTTCCAGGAAAGGGAGACCCGCCGCGTGATATGGTTTGCGGCCTACTTAGTTTCTAGTACACTTCAGCCTTACTCCGAGCAGCAAAAGAGAGGGAAGAACTTCTTCATGATGGGGCGGCAATTCATATGTACCAGGATATAGCCTCCACAACGCTAAATAAAAGACTCATCCTCAAGCCCTTTACAGAATACCTGAGGGGCCACAAAATAATGTACCACTGGCTTACCCATTTGGCCTTACCTTCAGCAAAGAAGGAAAAAGGTACACAGTTCGCGGACCTATCGGAAATAAGGACTCGCCTTGGAACAGATCCGATGCATATAGATTCCTGGCTACCTCCAGCACTAAAACTACCCCCACTGCCCACTGGATGGAACCATGGTCGGTATACAGACGTCTATATTATATAACACTCCTCCACTCAATATAAACAGTTGGATTTATTTCAGTGTCCATAAAAGCCAGATCATATATAGCGGGGATCCTATCATCATATAGTGTTCAAAGGGACTTGTAAAACACCAATATTTTTTCTCGTTCTATAATTCATTTTTTCAGTTTTTTTTATGTACTAATAACATGTCTTATTGCCTCTATTTAATTGTGTGCAAGTATTACATTTTAATCCAGATTACAATTTATGCATTTTATGTATTCTATGGTTATAGTAATACCACTATGTGTAATAAATGATTTATATTGTTACAATTATATTGTTTCTATGTTGGTCCAGGTGTAGGGGTGCCCTACTATCATTTAGAATTATATTGTTTCTATGTTGGTCCAGGTGTAGGTGTGCCCTACTATCATTTAGAATTTTTTTGCCGTTAGAAAGGATGGGTGGATCTTGCAGCAGGTGCACCCTTTCCTTGCTGGTCGGAGGGTGAGCCATCTCAACAGTCTTTGACATATAGATTCCTGGCTACCTCTAGACATAATAGCACTAAAACTACCCCCACTGCCTAGAATAGAACCATGGTCGCAGTCACCAAGCACGAGTCGCTGGGCACCAGAAGAAGAAAGGATTGAATACACAGAATCCATTGCCATGTTCAGATAATATGTACCCATTCTCTTACCATGTATCATTTGCTTCCTCTCTTTACCATCATTCATCTGTCTGCCCCTCTCTCCTTACACTATATCATTGTCTCTACATTCCTTTTCTTTCAGCCTTCAAACTTTAATTATTGAGCCCACTGTGCATCCTCTCATACTTCTGTAAAAGCTTAACCCCACAGCGACACACACCCTAAAATGAGACCACTAACGATCGGGTTCTTGTCATATCTTAGCTTAATGTACAGTGAGAGCCATGCCAGTACTTTATGTGGTGTATCTAAAAAGAAATAATCTAAGATGCTCTTACTCCTTATGACTTTCCCTCTAAATCCTCAACACTTTACCAATCTATGCTTTAAATCTGCGTACTAAATATCATAACTCATATGGATCATGTATGGGCTACATAACTCTCCAAGGAGGGCGACATGTGCAGTAGACTACCTTAGCCCATGCATGACTAAACCCTGGGAGGGATTGTTACAATCCCAACTCTCGAGTCGCGTCACTGGGGTGAATTATACTAGTGAGCTCATCAAGTTACCACAGAAATTCCCACCCACCTATTCTGGATGACGGAATTATGCTAACTTACTCCCCTAGATTCTAACACCCCAATATTTTCTATTACAATAGCTGCCACCACCTATACTATAAGACAATAGGGGCCTATTACTCAGATATTCTCTCAACTCAAATTTAACACCTTAACACAAGTTATTTATATGGGACCTAAAATCCTCTGAAACACTACTGGTAACGTTATTCCCTCAGAAAGGGCAAGTTCTATAAGACCACAAGGAAGGGACTTATTAATTTTTAAATTTAATACACAATAGTGCAGTGCAATACAAAAAGAAAGTGTCAGATAAAAGATAAAAATATACATACAATAACAATGCAGTAAAACAGATAAAATAAAAGGGATAAAATACAGAATATTGGCTTACTGAGATGCAGCAGTTATATTCTGGCTGTGGGGGCAGCTGAAGATATGGGCAGTCACTCCAAACGATGTGGATCCCCAAAATGGCTAACAATTACCTGTTCCCAAACACCCATTTTTATCCCCCCTCAGCCGAGTGGGTGGGCTTTGAGGGAACCTCCCTCCTTTCGGTCCGGCCTTCTGGGACGTCTGATATTATTCAGGTTTTTGCCCCCACCTTCCCACAAGGCTGACTGATGTGGCAATATGAATCAGGGTGATTTCTCGCCGTATGACAGGGACTGCGAGTACAGGTACGATTCCCATAATCTGAGTCGCCTCGTCCTGGTCATACAGACACCAAATTTGATCGAGTTATGAATTTCAGAAGGCCAGATCCTGAATATCGAGAAATGCCTCATGTTCAGTATGGCGTGTATAGACTCTCCCCGGAGCCCATGTCAGGCTGAACACAATTATTAGGGTTCTGAGGATGTGGGTTTTATGAGGTCGGAGTTATGGCTTCTGATATTATTTCATTCATCTATTGAATGGGTTAGACCACCCGCTGGTCTAGCAGACAACATGTCTGGGGTTGCTCCGCATTTTAAATATCTCCCTTCCAGATTGTCATTAGTGTGCACAAATGGCTTGTAATTAGCAGGCCAGTGTTAAATAGAGCTTCCCCTGAGAAGGTGGAGTGTCTCACCTAGTTTTCAGACTGACTGGCACCTGGAGGTACAATTTGCATTTACTTAATAGATCAACAGCCACTGCTATACAATCAGCTATTTATAATATGTTTCGGAAAATATGAAATCTATCTATCTGTCTATTACCTCGGATTTCGTTACAGGGATAAATACCCACCACTTTATGGAGCACAGGTCTGTGGTGCCAGATCAGGAGGTTTATTAACCACCCTCTGCCTCCACATACTCAAATCTACATGGTGAGCACTGATTTGATTTCGTATCTCTTGCCTCCCATTCCCTGTGATAATATGTGGCTCCCCATAGGGTCGGTCACAATTGTCATCTTTAATAATTTGAGTGTTTGGTTTTTGTTTAATATAAAAGTTATGCTCTTGTTATGTTCCCTTACACAGGCCTCTCCCAGGAACAACTGCACCAATAAGTCCACCCATATCCATGCTTCATCATCATGGCAACTCTGACCACCACCTCCTTCAATGTCAGAGGCTTCAACACACCGCAAAAAAGATTTCAGGTATTTACCCTCCTGAGGAAGTACAGATCAGACATCTGCTTTCTGCAGGAGACCCACCTAAAAACTAACAAGATCCCTAACCTACCACTCACACACTATAACCACTGGTTTCACTCCACTTACAAATCAGCTGTGAGGGGAACTAGCATAGCTATAGCTAAACAAGTGCCATATGAGCCAATCCTAACGAAACCAGACCCAATTCTTTATTGATTTTACATCAATATTTGACATTTGTATCAAGGAATTCAATAAACAGGTAACAAGCATATTTATGCTTTAAGTACAATTGTCAATGTAACAATATTGAAACATCCAATTACATGACCCCACCCGCCCCCTAACCCCCCATCCTCTAATCCACCATAACCTATCACCTCCCCCCTCCCGACCCTCCCTGACCTCAGCCCAATACGAAGGATTCTACCTTGAAAAACAAGCCTAACTACCCTAAATACTCAGCCTAATTTAGTCTACCTTCAGGTGACCTAGACCCCCCTTTAAATCTTCCGTCAGGTACCAGGAGGTTAATTTGAATGGAGACATGATTCGAGGATATTCTGAAACAGGGATGTAAGCAGTCAGAAACTTCCTCCACCCTTGATAAAGTTTTCTACCTAGAAGTTCCTTGTTATTTAGTGCTTCAAGCCATTCTAGGTGAAATACATGTTTTAATTGAGAGACGACCATATCCCGTGATGGGACTGTCGATTCCAGCCATAACTTCAATATGCAACGCTTTGCTACCATCAAAAGTTTATGACCCAACAAAGCTAGATGAGAGATTCCACCTTCTTTGCTATCTCCCGTGGTTACAGTGGGCTGGACAATTGTGTGTGTGATGGCCAACATTGGAGAGATTTTCCCTTTGAAGCTGCTGACGTCACCTAAGATCTTACTCATCTGTGACCAAAACTCAACCAGTAAAGGACATGCCCAGAGCCCATGAAACAAGTCTGACCCCACTAATTTACACTTGGGGCAAGCCAACAACCTGCCTGTATCACCTTGTTTGGCTGGGATGTTAAAGCCATAAGTTGCATGGTGCAGTATTTTGATCTGCGTCTCACGCCATTGCTCATTAGTAACCGCCCGGTACAGGTCAGCCAAACCTGAACATATGTGTGGATATATATCCTCCTCACCCAACAGAGCTTTCCATTTGTCAAATATCTTTTTCCTATCCTTAGCTCTCCATTTGTCCCTTAGCAGATGATATAAGGGATACATCAAACTCATTCCTGTTCCACTCCCTGGACAAATCACTAACAAGACTTTCGCTAAAGCTCTAATCTGCATGTAAGGTAGGAAGTTTAGTTTCTGCAAACCCCACTTCTCTTCTAATTCCTGTAAGGTAGCCCTTGAACAGGTCTCCTGCCTTAGTTATCCCTTTCTGAATCCACATATCTAATAACCTACTGTTATCACTCGCTTGAAATCCTGGGTTATGAGATAGCGGGAGATGCTTGGAAAATTGATAAGACAATTGAAACTGTTTCCTCAAAATTTTCCATGTGAGGATCGTGTCTCTCAACATTAGCGACTTCTTGACAAATGCAGGAAGCTTGGGTATACTTGTGTGCACCAACGCCATGAGATCCCAGGGTGAAGCCAGTTGCATTTCTAATTTCAAATTGGAATAATAGGATGTTTTGTTAGCCCAATCGAGCAGATGACGACTCAGGCACGTTAAGTTGTAGCCCCTAACATCAGGAAAATTCAGTCCCCCATGCTCCCTTCTCAGCTTTAACTTGTCTAGGGAAATACGTGACCTTTTTCCTCTCCACAAGAATCTTGAGAAGCCCCTTTCTAATCGTTGTATATTAGCATGTCTAAGCAAAAGAGGAATGGTTTGCAGCGGGTATAATAATCTGGACATCCCCATCATTTTTATAAGATGACAACGCCCTACCAAAGAAAGCGGGAGGTTGATCCATCTATCCGGGTCTGTTAATATCTTAGTGATCAATGATGGAAAGTTCAGCTGATACAAAGAGTGAGGCTGCTTTCCTACTTTGATGCCTAAGTATGTAATATGTGACTTGACCCTGGTGACAGGAAGTGTTGCTACCCAATGCCGTGAACCCTTGGTATCCGGAAACAACGTTAACAACTCACATTTTGCCATATTAACTCGATACCCTGAATATGTGCCAAACACCTTCAGTTCTTCAAAAATTTTCATTACATGCTCCTGTGGTCTGTTTAAAAAAAGAATAATGTCATCCGCGAATAAAGCTGCCTTCAGACATTTTTTCCCCACCCTAATCCCCTCAAAGAGGTAGGACTGGCTCAATCTCCTGGCCAGCGGCTCTAAAGCCAAATTAAAAAGGAGAGGCGATAAGGGGCACCCCTGACGTGTGCCTTTCTGTAGAGGAAAAGGATTCGAAAGAAAACCCTGCGTATAAACTCTAGCTTTGGGGTTTTCGTAGAGCTTGGATAAGAAGTTCCTAAAATGCCCAACAAATCCCATTCTGTCCAGTACCGCCTCCAGCCATGCCCACCTGACATTGTCAAAAGCCTTTTCTGCGTCAATGGTGAGCATGGCTGGGGTCTCTGCCTTCCCCAAATCCTGACTAACCCTATACCGTCAACACAATTTGTAAATTTGTGACTGCAGATCTCCCTTGCACAAATCCCACTTGTTCAGGGGCAATCAGGGTAGGTAACATGGTCGCCAAGCGATCTGCCATCACCTTGGATAGTATTTTTGTGTCCACATTAATGAGGGAGATGGGCCTGTACGACCCTGGATCCAGTGGATCTGTCCCTGCCTTTGGTAGCAGTTTAATATAGGACATGTTCTCTCTATCAGGGAGCTCTTTTCCCTCTAACACCGTGTTATAAAGACTCAAAAGAACTGGAGATACCTGAGCGAGCAACACTTTGTAGTACTCCCCTGTGCAGCCATCAGGGCCTGGAGCTTTGGAATTACCCAGGCTACGGATAACTGCCTGAAGTTCTTCTATGGATATTTTCGCATTCAACTGCGTTACCTGTTCTTGCGTGACTGATGGTAGTAGTACCTTATCTAAAAGGGTATCAACCAAACTAGGATTAGTCTGATCCACATACAAAGATTTATAATATTCTCCAACTATTCTACTAATTCCTTCCGGATCAGTAATCACTTTATTGTCAGAGTTTTTAAGGGCCGAAATGAACTGTGGGCGCCTCTTCCCCTTTGTCAGGTTTGCTAAAAGTCGACCCGCCTTATTGCCAAACTTATGTAAGATGGCTTCAAAAGCCGTGAATCGTAAAGATTCCCTCTCTTTAGTGAGCATGTCAAAGTAAAGCCGCGCCTCCACCAAATTGTTCTTATTTGCTTCAGTGGGGTTCCCTATGAAAATTGTGTATGAGGTCCTAACTCTCACACTAGCATTCTCCTGTTGACTCATTATCTTCTTTTTCATCCCAAACACATACAGGGAGTGCAGAATTATTAGGCAAGTTGTATTTTTGAGGATTAATTTTATTATTGAACAACAACCATGTTCTCAATGAACCCAAAAAACTCATTAATATCAAAGCTGAATATTTTTGGAAGTAGTTTTTAGTTTGTTTTTAGTTTTAGCTATTTTGGGGGGATATCTGTGTGTGCAGGTGACTATTACTGTGCATAATTATTAGGCAACTTAACAAAAAACAAATATATACCCATTTCAATTATTTATTTTTACCAGTGAAACCAATATAACATCTCAACATTCACAAATATACATTTCTGACATTCAAAAACAAAACAAAAACAAATCAGTGACCAATATAGCCACCTTTCTTTGCAAGGACACTCAAAAGCCTGCCATCCATGGATTCTGTCAGTGTTTTGATCTGTTCACCATCAACATTGCGTGCAGCAGCAACCACAGCCTCCCAGACACTGTTCAGAGAGGTGTACTGTTTTCCCTCCTTGTAAATCTCACATTTGATGATGGACCACAGGTTCTCAATGGGGTTCAGATCAGGTGAACAAGGAGGCCATGTCATTAGATTTTCTTCTTTTATACCCTTTCTTGCCAGCCACGCTGTAGAGTACTTGGACGCGTGTGATGGAGCATTGTCCTGCATGAAAATCATGTTTTTCTTGAAGGATGCAGACTTCTTCCTGTACCACTGCTTTAAGAAGGTGTCTTCCAGAAACTGGCAGTAGGACTGGGAGTTGAGTTTGACTCCATCCTCAACCCGAAAAGGCCCCACAAGCTCATATTTGATGATACCAGCCCAAACCAGTACTCCACCTCCACCTTGCTGGCGTCTGAGTCGGACTGGAGCTCTCTGCCCTTTACCAATCCAGCCACGGGCCCATCCATCTGGCCCATCAAGACTCACTCTCATTTCATCAGTCCATAAAACCTTAGAAAAATCAGTCTTGAGATATTTCTTGGCCCAGTCTTGACGTTTCAGCTTGTGTGTCTTGTTCAGTGGTGGTCGTCTTTCAGCCTTTCTTACCTTGGCCATGTGTCTGAGTATTGCACACCTTGTTCTTTTGGGCACTCCAGTGATGTTGCAGCTCTGAAATATGGCCAAACTGGTGGCAAGGTGGCATCTTGGCAGCTGCACGCTTGACATTTCTCAGTTCATGGGCAGCTATTTTGCGCCTTGGTTTTTCAACACGCTTCTTGCGACCCTGTTGACTATTTTGAATGAAACGCTTGATTGTTCGATGATCACGCTTCAGAAGCTTTGCAATTTTAAGAGTGCTACATCCCTCTGCAAGATATCTCACTATTTTTGACTTTTCTGAGCCTGTCAAGTCCTTCTTTTGACCCATTTTGCCAAAGGAAAGGAAGTTTCCTAATAATTATGCACACCTAAGGCTACTTTCACACTAGCGTTCGGAGCGGATCCGTCTGATGTTTCATCAGACGGATCCGCTCCGATAATGCAGACGTTCGCATCCGTTCAGAACGGATGCGTCTGCATTAAAACTTCGAAAATTTTCACTGAGAATGCATTGGGGCCAGACGGATGCGTTCGGGGCCGCTCGTGAGCCCCTTCAAACGGTGCACACGAGCGGACACCCGAACGCTAGTGTGAAAGTAGCCTAATATCTGGCTGAAGTAATTAGGGTAATAAATCTAGACTGAGCACCGCTTAAGCTGTTCTACTAAACTAAAATGAGTTTCCCCTAACCTCTGAATATCAAAATAACACAAGCGTAAAATTATAGCACAGTTATAACCAATGCTTCTCCCCCCCGCACAACTATAACTTGCAACTCCCTTTTTTCTGTGCTGCAGGATCGTAACCGCCACCTCTCAGCAGCGTCTCGACACTGGGCTATACCCCAACACCAATATTCCCAACAAGAGCCGGTTGAGTCTAGCCTGGTCTCCCAGACCTCTGTCTCCATACTTTCCCGCCTCCCTTCCCTTCAACTCCGACACCCATGTAACTTATAACACAATACTGCATATTATCAGCAACCACAGATCATAATTATGCACTTATGAGAAACCTTGATCTTTGAGCTGTTAAGTCCCTCCATCACATCATAAAGCTCTGGACATCACGGCGGCATGTTGTATCAGCAGGTATGATTAACTCTTCCTCGTCGCCATTTTGCGACCTCCCGGGGGTCTCTGATCCCTTGGTAGGTTTGCCCCCTCTTGTGCGTCCCAATTCTGATCAGGGGATGAGCCGTCCTCCTGCTTGCCCATGGAGTCTTTTGGAGATCCAGATCTAATAGACTCTACTCCCCGCTGATAGTCCCGACTCTCCTTGGAACGTAATAACATCTGTTCTGCCTCCTGGGGGTCACTGAAGAATCGTACCGAGCCATCACGCATAGCTACTTTCAAGCGAGCCGGATATTGCAGTTGAAATCGTATCTCCCGCTTGTATAGTTCCGAACATATTCGGCTGAAATCTCTGCGTTGGCGGGCAACCGCAGCTGAGTAATCAGCAAACAGAAGGATCGCATGTCCCCGAATTTTGAGAGGCCGTTTACGGGTACGGAAAGCACGCAAAATCGCTTCATTATCACAATAATCCAAGTAACGCATTATCACTTGACGTGGCTTGTCCCCCACACCCGCCATATTGCTCTCCCTGCGATTCTTGCTGTCCGGGTCAATTCGGTGCGCTCTCTCCACTTTATGCTTGCCCTCAAGACCAAGAGCCTCAGGCAACTCCCGCTCACATATTTCCATCAGGTCTTGGGGTTTGACACTTTCAGGGAGGCCCAGGAGTCTCAGGTTATTCCGCCTAGACCTATTCTCGAGGTCTTCTAGGCGGTCTTTTAGAATAATATTCTGTCTAAACAGCTCTTGGGCCTCGCCATCTGCTCTTTCAAGCGCTTCTTCCACCTGCACTAACCTCTTCTCTACCTCCTCTATGCATGAATCGTGCTGGGCCAATGCCTCCCGGATCTCATGCAGGGATTGTGTTAAAGTCTTAGTCAGGGTCTCTCTGATATCTGGCGCCAAATGTCTCGCCACTTCGATCGCCAGCGTCTGGTAATTAATTGCCGGATTGTCCGGCTGGGATAAAACAGGTATTTGTTCCCCCACTTGTGAGCTCAACAAACTCGCTGGTGAAGCTGAACGGGAATCCTCCATCTTGTCCAGGGTAGTCACCTCACGTGTGCCTTTGCCGCCAGTCATAATTCTGGTCCCGCTCTGTAGAAGATAACGGTCCTTGGACCAACTTGTGCCAGTGTGCAGCAGACTGGACCTCTCAGATTCCAGACCCTGTAATATGTCTCGATGGTGGAGCAGGGGCTCAGTTTCAGTGAACGGTGTCCGGAGCTCTAGCACTCCGTGTCCTGCATCACAGCGCCGGAACCGAAAGTTAAAGATATGTCTTTGTGAAAGGGAAAATTGGACATGTTATGGTCTCCCTAGCTAGCATTTATGCTCCCAATACTAAACAACACACATGGATTAAAAACATACTAGCCAAGTTTTAAACCTTTGCTGAAGGCATTTGCTTAATGGTTGGAGACTTAAACGTTTCTCTTAATCTCACTATAGATACATCTAGGGGAACCTCCACTGTTTTACAAAAGACAGTGGGGAACATCCAAAAAGTGCTGAGGGAAAATCACCTAGTAGATCTGTGGAGAACCCTAAATACCTCCACCAAAGACTTCACATTCTACTCACAGGTACATCACACATATCAGAGATTGGATTATATATTCATCTCTGACAATCAACTAGACATGCTCTAACACTCCGTTATTGGCTCAATAACAATATCAAACCATGCTCCAGTTTCAACATCCATATCCTTCCTATCTCTTCCCCCCAGAGAATGGACCTGGCGCCTAAACGAAACCCTGTTAGACTCAGAAGAAGCTTTGAAAAATATTAGTCACAAACTTCCCTTATACTTTCAAGATAACATTCCAACAGATACCTCCCAGGCCATAGTCTGGGAGGCACGCAAAGCTTACATCAGAGGAGAGTTTGTGGCGTTGGGCGCTTAGATCAAAAAAGACAGGCAAAAAATGTTGAACTCCGTGCTATCCCAAATTGCTTCAATAGAACCCATCCAGAAACAATCTAAAGCAAGAAATATGCAAACAGATTTGGCCGCCCTACGCCGGAAACTAAAAGAACTACTCAACATCAAATGTGCCAAAGCATACCAATACGCAAGGTTTAAATACTACGCACATGGGGACAAAGGTAACAAGTTGATGACTTAATTAAAAAGTGGAAAGACTCTCAATACATAAAAAGTATGAAGACTCACACGGGATCTATTACTAACCAAACTAAAAATATTGCAGCGGAGTTCAGACATCTACCAACAACTGTACAATATTCCAACACAACTAACAGTAAACACAGATAATGCTAAAATAGATCAATTCCTATCCACTCTTAAATTACCCTCAATATCTAAAGAGGATGGCTCCCTCTTGCTATCCCCCATCACATCAGAGGAAATCACTGGTATTATCACTTTACTACCACACGGGAAAGCACCAGGCTCCGACGGCCTACCTACAGGGTACTATAAGAAATGTCTGCCTATTCTACTGCCTCACATTACCGCATGGTATCAATCACTAATGGAAGGAACAACAGCTCCGAAAAAAACTCTTGAGGTGACCAAAACTGTATTAGCTAAAGAGGGAATGGATGATACGGTCTGTAGCAACTATAGGCCCATTTCCCTTCTTAACCTAAATAAAATTATCCCTAAAATAATACACCCAGATTAAGCAGGCTTTGTGACAGGCAGGGATGGAAACTTCCACTCCTGAAGAATACTCAATGCAATCAAACTAGCAATTAACAAAAAATGTCCCCTTATTTTACTCGGTACTGACGCCGAAAAAGCGTTTGACTGAGTCAACTGGATTTATATGCAACGAGCTCTACACAGATTTGGAATACCTGAGCCCTTTATTAAAGCTATAATGACATTATGCAGCTGCCCTAGTGCCAGAGTAAGGGTTGATGGCACTCTTTCAAAAACCTTCGACATTAGTAATGGAACCCGTCAGGGATGCCCACTATCACCAACTCTATTCATTATTACTATGGAGACCCTGTTACAAACAATCAGAGACAATCCATCTATTAGAGGATTGAGGGTTAAAGAGACTGAACATAAATGCGCAGCCTTTGCAGATGACCTCTTCAGGCATTCCCATTGCTAATGAAGATATTTGAGGAATTTGGTTCTATGAGCAATTTTAAAATTAATTATACTAAATCTGAAGCGCTTAACATTAGTCTCCCACACCCACAAATTCAAAAACTATGTGACTCCTTTCCCTTCAAATGGCAGCAAGACAAAATCCAATATCTAGGGATTTTTCTAACTGCCGAGTTCTCTAAATTATACTCCGCAAACTACTCCACCCTTCTAAAACAAGTCAAAGATCAGCTAAAGTCTCTATCACTACCATATGTCTCATCGCTAGGTAGAAAAAACTTGCTACAGACCTATATCATGCTAAAATTCTTATACCTGCTACAAATGGTACCCATATACCTCCCTCAAATCTTCTTTATGTCAGTACGCTCCATATTCATGACTTTTCTATGGAAAGGTAGAAAGCCAAGAATATATGATAAACTAACTAAAGAACAATCTAATGGAGGATTCGGCCTTCCAGACGCAAAAACCTATTACTGGGCAATACTGGGCAATACAATTAAAGAGATGGCTTCAGATATGCATCCCCCAATTCAGGATACTAGGGTCAGATATAGAAATGGCAAGCCTCTCTGATAGACAATTAGCGAGAATGTGGTGCATTGGGGGGACCTTCCCACCGCCTGATGGCCTAACGAAGGGTGTTCACACTACCATTAAACTTCTGCAAACAGATAAAACTCCCTTCTCTGACCCCCCCAAGATATATGCCCTCTTCCCTACTCCAATACCTACTATACCCTGACCCTCTTTTTGGGGTCGTCTCAAAAATGTCAACATTGAAGAGTTAATATTTAACATTAAAACCCTGACATGGATGGTCTTTGTTCTCACTATATAAATAAAGACAACTTTCTAGCTCAAAGGGAGTTTAAGAAAGCTTGTATGCAAGTACAATCCAAATACATTATAGCTGCGGAAAGGACCTGGTTCGAGAAGCTGATGGCTGGCCAGGCGATTCCAAAACAAGCTATTTCTCTCCTATACAGGAACCTGCAATCCATGAGCAGTGGTGGTACCCCGGCCTACATCACACTTTTACCCCAGCTGAAATTGATCAAATACATATACGATCACACGGATTCTCCAGATGTGTTAAAATCCAGGAGCTCTCATACAAGACTATGACTAGGTGATATAATGATCCAAACTAATTATACAGAATGGGACTAAGGGAGACTATTGCTTGCTGGAGATGCTCACAAACTGAAGGCTCACTGAGCCACATATTCTGGTCATGCCCTATAATCAAAAGATTAGATTGAAAACAAAAAAAATCACATATGTGGTTCCTCCATTAAACTCTCTCCCACCTCAGTATAATTATGGCTACCCACACCGAGCTGGACTCCGAAAGCATTTGACCTCCCTACATGGTTGGTGCAGACTGCCAGATTACTAATACCCCTACATTGTCTTAATCCAGACCCTCCGACTCTGGAACAATTGCAGACTAAAGTAGACCAAATCTACCTTATGGAAGAATCAGCAGACAGTATCACACAGGATCGGATTAGATACACAGCTCAGCAGACAATATCACACAGGAAAGGATTAGATACACAGATCAACAGACATTATCACATATGATAGGATTAGATACACAGCTCAGCAGACAGTATCACACGGGATAGGATTAGATACACAGCTCAGCAGACAGTATCAAACAGGATAGGATTAGATACACAGCTCAGAAGACAGTATCACACAGGATAGGATTAGATACACAGATCAGCAAGGATTATATACACAGCTCAGAAGACAGTATCAAACAGGATTGGATTAGATACACAGCTCAGCAGACAGTATCACACAACATAAGATGAGATACACAGCTTAGCAGACATTATCGCACAGGATAGGATTAGATACACAGCTCAGCAGATAGTATCACACAGGATAGGATTAGATACACAGCTCAGCAGAGAATATCACACATGATAGGATTAGATACACAGCACAGCAGACAGTATCACACAGGATAGGATTAAATACATGGCTCAGCAAGGATTAGATACACAGCTCAGCAGACAGTATCACACAGGATATGATTATATGCACAGCTCAGCAAGAATTAGATACACAGCTCAGCAAACAGTATCAAACAGGATAGGATTAGATACACAGCTCAGCAGACAGTATCACACAGGATAGGATTAGATACACAGATCAGAAGACAGTATCATACAGGATATGATTAGATACACAGCTCAGCAGACAGTATCACACAGGATATGATTAGATACACAGCTCAGCAGACAGTATCACACAGGATAGGATTAGATACACAGCTCAGCAGACAGTGGGGCGGGGTGCTGTAGAAGTCACTGTTATGGGGGAAACTGTCAATATCTTTTAACGACACATAGAAACTTTAAATGAAATATATGAAATATACCCGTGCGAAGCATGGTCCTTCTGCTAGTCTGTTATATATATTAAAATGAGTTTCTGTCTGTCTAGAAACGATCTTCACCCAGTTTGGCACACAGGTACATCAGGTGTCCGGGAAGGTTTTAGACCGGTTCTCAGCTCTCTAGGACTTACCGTTCCTTAGATAGTCGCCAAAAATGACTTGCATTAGCCAATAGAAGCCTGCAAGTCTTTCACTCATAACTGCCATACACATGGTCACATGTCCCTTATCAGCCAATAGAAGCTCGCAGATCCTACTCCAGGTTGCCATACCAACTGATCTCAGGTTTTAGCAGTTTGCAGGTCCTTAAATATTCAGTCATATGACATTTGACGTCACAACTACACTGCTATATGCATGATGGGGGGTCACTATTAAACGGACGGGCGCTGTGGAGTTCACTGTTAAAGGGGCGGGCACTGTGGAGGTCACTGTTAAAAGGGCAGGCACTGCAGAGGTCACTGTTAAAAGGGCAGGCACTGCAGAGGTCACTGTTAAAGGGGTGGGCACTGTGGAGGTCACTGTTAAAGGGGGGTACTGTGGAGCTCACTATTAAAAGGGGAAGCTACTATGAAGGTCACTGCTAAAGGGGTGGTCAATGTAAAAAGGGGCAGACATTGTGAAGGTCACTTTTAAAGGGGCGGGCACTGTGAAGGTCTCTGTTAAAGGGGTGGACACTATGAAGGTCACTGTTAAAGGGGTAGTCAATGTTAAAGGGACGGACACTGTGGAGGTCACTGTTAAAGGGGTGGTCAATGTTAAAGGGGTGGGCTCTGTGGGCTAGTACTGTGGAGGTCACTGTTAAAAGGGACGGGCACTGTAGAGGGCACTGTAGAGGTCACTGTTAAAGGGGTGGGCACTATTAAAGGGACGGCAATGTGGAGGTCACTGTTAAAATGATGGATACTGTGGAGGTCACTATTAAAGAAGTGGTCACTGTTAAAGTGGCGGGCACTGTGGAGGTCATTATTAAAGAGGCAGACACTGTAGAGGTCACTGCGAAAGAGGCGGTCACTGTTAAAGAGGCGGGCACTGTGGAGGTCACTTTTATAGGGGTGGTCACTATTAAAGGGACGGGCACTGTAGAGGTTACTGTTAAAGGGGAAGACACTGTGGAGGTCACTGTTAAAGGGGCAGACTCTGTGGAAGTCACTGCTAAAGGGGCGGGTACTGTGGAGGTCACTGTTAAAGGTGCAACCACTATGAAGGTCACTGTTAAAGGGGTGGTCAATGTTAAAGGGTCAGGCACTGTGGAGGTCACTGTTAAAGGGGTGGGCACTGTGAAGGTCATTGATAAGGGGTGGGCACTGTGGAGGTCACTGTTAAATGGGCAGACACTGTGGAGGTCACTTTTAAAGGGGCAGACTCTGTGGGGGTCATTGTTAAAGGGGCAGGCACTGTGGAAGTCACTGCTAAAGGGGCGGGTATTGTGGAGGTCACTGTTAAAGGGGCGGCCACTATGAAGGTCACTGTTAAAGGGGTGGTCAATGTTAAAGGGGCAGGCACTGTGGAGGTCACTATTAAAGGGGCGGGCACTGTGGGGTCACTGTTGAAGTGGTAGGCACTGTGGAGGTCACTGTTAAATGGGCAGGCATTGTGGAGGTTACTGTTAAAGATGCGGTCACTGTTAAAGGGGTGGGCACTGTGGAGGTTACTGTCAAAGATGCGGTCACTGTTAAAGGGGTGGGCACTTTGGAGGTAATTGTTAAAGGGGAAAGTACTGTAGAGGTCACTGTTATGGGTGAAACTGTTGATATCTTTTTACGACATATGGAAAAATAAAATGATATAGATGAAATATACCTGTGCGAAGCCGGGTCCTTCTGCTAAAATATATATATATATATATATATATATATATATATATATATATATATATATATATATATACAAATATATTGGACAAATTTATTGGGGCCTTTACGATTTAAAAAAGAAATTCTAATTTATTATGGAAAATATAAAAAAAATTATGGATGGAAGGACATTCCTGATGAAAGCGAGGAACAAACATATTGCTGTTGGGGTTGCATACGTTTATGTATGGTAGGGGCCCATTCCTGGGAACACTTTCCTGCTGCAAATTAAGAACATGCTGCTGTCTATTCCTGCTGACTTAGGCCGAGCTATGTGTAGGCCTTAAACTACACCGTTAACTTACCATCAACCTGCTGCTGCTGTTGTCCTGACCCTTCGGAGCTATGTGTAGGCCTTATACTCCATCATTAACATTAAGTGCTGCTGTTGTCCTAATCCTTCTGAGTTATGTGTAGACCTTAAAATACACCATTAGCATTACCATTACCTGCTTCTTTTGTCCTTATCCTTCTAAGTGATATCTAGGCCTTATACTACACTGATAACATTACCTGATGGTGTTGACCTTATCCTACTAAGTTATGTGTAGGCCTTATAATACACCATTGTCATTAACTGCTGCTGCTGTCTGTCCTGATCATGAAGAATTTGCCCCTGGACTAAAGGGTCCTTACAGCAAAGTTATCGTTTAAAATTACACCATAACATAACATTATTAAAAAACGAAAGCACATGTTACAACGGAAAACAACTCTTTATTAAGAACTTTTAAATAAAAAATTATTTGCTCTATGGCAATTTGGTCAGTAGCTTCTGGAGGTCCCATAATTCCTGCAGATCGGTATGCTGCATCTCCTCCAGCTGCTGCACCCTTTTGTTCAGACTACGTAGCTGCACCCGGATGTCTGCTTCATCTTTTCTTTTTTATTATTTTTTTATTTTTTATTTTAATGATTACTGTAATAAAAAAAATAAAAAATTGAATTAGTGCATAGTGTGTAGTATTTGGTTAAGCTTTGCCGATTGACATCTTAATCAGTTATTTAACGATATTTATGATAACAATAATACAGTTGGTTAGTTAATGATAGTTCAGTATACTGTTAGTTAGTTAATTGGTTAGTTAATGGTTTTTATGTAGAATACAGAGTTTGTGTCCAGGGTTGCTTTTTCTATTACTATAGTTTGTATAGTTGCACATAGAGTGGCACATATGGGGTGTTGGTGTATTTGGGGTGAAATGGGGAACTAAATGTGTGGTGTATTTAGTCTTATTACCTCTTATGTTACCTAAATCTTTAAGGACCTCTGCTGTACATGTACGGCGGAAGTCCGGTCCCCACGTGCCTGCACGCACGTGCAGCAGGCGCCATAGCCGCCGGATTTCTGCTATTTTAAATAGCAGAGACCCGCGGCACAAGTATGCGATCAGCCATAAGGCTGATCGCATATATTTTCCCTTTCAGATGCCGTGGTCAAATGTGACCACGGCATCTGCGCAGTCCGGAAGCGGAAGTCGCACACTTGTAGAACCTGTTATATTGATCTAATAGGCTGAAGCCTCAAGCAGGTTTCGGTGCCTATTAGATGACTATACCAATACATGCCACTAGGTGTCAGCATTGTATTGGTATAGTGCAAATTAAGTGTTCAATGGTGTCTATATAGACAATAATGAACACAATAGGCAATCTAATGATTGCCAGTTACTGTCACCCAAGGTGACTTAAAAAAAGGTTAAAAAAAATGTAAAAAATGTTAAAAATTTTTAAATAAAAGTTCAAATCAAAGGGGGTTTCCTTAAAATAAAAATAAAAATACTTGGCGTAACGGTAAAAAAAAATAAAAACAGACAATTTTCAATTTTTTGTCACTTCAACTACCCAATATTTTTTTTTTATAAAAAGTGATTAAAAAGTTGCATACACTTCAATTTGATATCACTGAAAAGAACAGATCGTCTTGCAAAACTGATTCCTCACACAGTCCCGTACACATAACTACAAAAAAGTTACAGGGGTCAGAATTTGGTTATAACATTTTTTTTTTCCTCAAAGGTTTTAATGAAAAAATAATAATTCTGTATTAAAATGCAAGAAAAATTATACATGGTATCGTTGTAACCGTACTGACCTGGATAATGAACATAACAGGTCAATTTTACTGCATAGTGTATAGTGTAAAAATACATGGTATTCAACCATAAATGGTGCCATTAGAAAGTACAACTTGTCCCTCAAAAATAAGCCCTCATAAGGCTATGTGAATGGAAAAATAAAAAAGTTAGGACTATGGGAAGGCAGGGAGTGAAAAACAAAAAATGCAAAAATGGAATATCCCAGGGTCCTTAAGTGGTTAAAAATGTGGGGGAATAACAACTTTTTCGTGACAATGCCTGATGGATCAAAGTGCTCACTACACAGCTTGAAATATTCCTTCAGGAGTGTAGTTTCCGGAATAGGGTAACTTTTTATTGTTCTCCACCCTTGGGTTACCTCTGGGTGTCTTCACATGCAACATAGCCAATTACCATTTGAGCTAAACCCTCTCTCCTAACGCCATATGGTTCACCTTCCACTCTGAAGACTGCTGTGCGCCCATCAGTTTTTGATTGTACATGGGGTGTTTTTGTAAACTCCTGATTCAGGGTAATAGATTAAGAGTTTAATTTTGCTGTAAACCCTTGATGAATTGTATAAATAATAGATACAAATAAAAATTCTGCTAAAAAAATGTAAATATTGGAATGTCATTTTACTTTTTCAGTGAATTCTCTTTAGACACCTAAAGGGTTTACAAAATTAGCAAATTCACTTTTTAATAGCTTGAGGGGTGTAGTTTCAAAAATGGGGTGATTTATTGGTGGTTTACACTATTTAAGCCCCAGAAAGTTACATATTAAATGAATTGGTTGTTAAAAATTGGGTTTGGTAATTTTTCTAATAAACTTTAATAATTGCTTCTAAACTTCTGAGCATTGTAACGTTAAGAATAAATTAAAGTAGACATATGGGGAATGTTAAGTAATAACTACTTTTAAAAGTATTGCTATTTGTTATAAAAGTAGAGATATTTAATTTAATAACTTTGCAATTTTTTTATTTTTTTTATAACATCAGGATTTTGGGATAAATAAAAAAAAAATATATAGACTATATTGTACGACTTTTATCATGAAGTACAGTATGTGACGAGAGAATCTCACAATGGCCTGGATAAGTAAAAGCATTTTAAAGTAATTAGCACATAAAGTGACACATGTCAGATTTGCTAAAAATTGACTTGACAGGAGGTTGAAAACTGACATGGGGTAGAAAAGGGTTAATGTTTCTATATATGTTATGGGTACAGATTTATTTTGCTGTGTACACATATTTAGCCTTTTGGCGGGGGTGGTGACTACCTCCTCCTCTTCATCATCATCAACTGGACATGGGGTGGGGGAACTGACGCCTGTGAGGCTTCTGCCTCGACCTCCACAACTTCGCCCACTTCAGGTGGGGGAGGGGCATCCTTCTGCCCAGAGGGTCCGGCCTGCTCTCCGTCCTCCTCAGAGACTTTCACCACCCTCAGATCCTCTGTAGAAGATCTGTGGTGGATGGACGGAAGGGGAACACCTGTAATCACACAATGTTCAGAATTTGACAAACAACTCAGAACTCGTAACAAATCCGAAATAAGTGGGGGATGTGTGTAATGTAATGATTGACGGGGCTTTTTACTAGAATACAGATTAATGATTGCAGTTTATGTATATATACGCACACACACACACATATATATATTTATATATTTTTATATATATATATATATATATATATATATATACACTGCTCAAAAAAATAAAGGGAACACTTAAACAACACAATGTAACTCCAAGTCAATCACACTTCTGTGAAATAGAACTGTCCACTTAGGAAGCAACACTGAGTGACAATCAATTTCACATGCTGTTGTGCAAATGGGATAGACAACAGGTGGAAATTATAGGCAATTAGCAAGACACCCCCAAATGAAGGTGGTTACCACAGACCACTTCTCAGTTCCTATGCTTCCTGGCTGATGTTTTGGTCACTTTTGAATGCTGGCGGTGCTTTCACTCTAGTGGTAGCATGAGACGGAGTCTACAACCCACACAAGTGGCTCAGGTAGTGCAGCTTATCCAGGATGGCACATCAATGCGAGCTGTGGCAAGAAGGTTTGCTGTGTCTGTCAGCGTAGTGTCCAGAGCATGGAGGCGCTACCATGAGACAGGCCAATACATCAGGAGACGTGGAGGAGGCCGTAGGAGGGCAACAACTCAGCAGCAGGACCGCTACCTCCGCCTTTGTGCAAGGAGGGACAGGAGGAGCACTGCCAGGGCCCTGCAAAATGACCTCCAGCAGGCCACAAATGTGCATGTGTCTGCTCAAACAGTCAGAAACAGACTCCATGAGGGTGATATGAGGGCCCGATGTCCACAGGTGGGGGTTGTGCTTACAGCCCAACACCGTGCAGGACGTTTGGCATTTGCCAGAGAACACCAAGATTGGCAAATTCGCCACTGACGCCCTGTGCTCTTCACAGATGAAAGCAGGTTCACACTGAGCACATGTGACAGACGTGACAGAGTCTGGAGACGCCATGGAGAACGTTCTGCTGCCTGCAACATCCTCCAACATGACCGGTTTGGCATTGGGTCAGTAATGGTGTGGGGTGGCATTTCTTTGGAGGGCCGCACAGCCCTACATGTGCTCGCCAGAGGTAGCCTGACTGCCATTAGGTACCGAGATGAGATCCTCAGACCCCTTTGTGAGACCATATGCTGGTGCGGTTGGCCCTGGGTTCCTCCTAATGCAAGACAATGCTAGACCTCATGTGGCTGAAGTGTGTCAGCAGTTCCTGCAAGACGAAGGCATTGATGCTATGGACTGGCCCGCCCGTTCCCCAGAGCTGAATTCAATTGAGCACATCTGGGACATCATGTCTCGCTCTATCCACCAACGTCACGTTGCACCACAGACTGTCCAGGAGTTGGCAGATGCTTTAGTCCAGGTCTGGGAGGAGATCCCTCAGGAGACTGTCCGCCACCTCATCAGGAGCATGCACAGGCGTTGTAGGGAGGTCATACAGGCACGTGGAGGCCACACACACTACTGAGCCTCATTTTAACTTGTTTTAAGGACATTACATCAAAGTTGGATCAGCCTGTAGTGTGTTTTTCCACTTTAATTTTGAGTGTGACTCCAAATCCAGACCGCCATGGGTTGAAAATTTGATTTCCATTTTTTAATTTTTGTGTGATTTTGTTGTCAGCACATTCAACTATGTAAAGAACAAAGTATTTCAGAAGAATATTTAATTAACTCAGATCTAGGATGTGTTATTTTTGTGTTCCCTTTATTTTTTTGAGCAGTGTATATATATATATAAAGTGGGATGCGAAAGTTTGGGCAACCTTGTTAATCGTCATGATTTTCCTGTATAAATCGTTGGTTGTTACAATAAAAAATGTCATTTAAATATATCATATAGGAGACACACACAGGGATATTTGAGAAGTGAAATGAAGTTTATTGGATTTACAGAAAGTGTGCTATAATTGTTTAAACAAAATTAGGCAGGTGCATAATTTGGACACTGTTGTCATTTTATTGATTCCAAAACCTTTAGAACTAATTATTGGAACTCAAATTGGCTTGGTAAGCTCAGTGACCCCTGACCTACATACACAGGTGAATCCAATTATGAGAAAGAGTATTTAAGGGGGTCAGTTGTAAGTTTCCCTCCTCTTTTAATTTTCTCTGAAGAGTAGCAACATGGGGGTCTCAAAACAACTCTCAAATGACCTGAAGACAAAGATTGTTCACCATCATGGTTTAGGGGAAGGATACAGTCAGCTGTCTGTTTCCACAGTTAGGAACATATTGAGGAAATGGAAGACCACAGGCTCAGTTCAAGTTAAAGCTCGAAGTGGCAGACCAAGAAAAATCACGGATAGACAGACCAGCACCAAAGACCTACAACATCATCTTGCTGCAGATGGAGTCACTGTGCATCGTTCAACCATTTGGCGCACTTTACACAAGGAGATGCTGTATGCGAGAGTGATGTAGAGGAAGCCTTTTCTTCGCCCACAGCACAAAAAGTGCGGCTTGAGGTGGTCTAAAGCACATTTGGACAAGCCAGCTTCATTTTGGAATAAGGTGCTGTGGACTGATGAAACTAAAATTAAGTTATTTGGCCATGACAAGGGGCGTTATGCATGGAGGAAAAAGAACACAGCATTCCAAGAAAAACACCTGCTACCTACAGTAAAATATGGTGGTGGGTCAATCATGCTGTGGGGCTGTGTGACCAGTGTAGGGACTGGGAATCTTGTCAAAGTTGAGGGACGCATGGATACCACTCAGTATCAGCAGATTCTGGAGACCAATGTCCAGGAATCAGTGACAAAGCTGAAGCTGCGCCGGGCTAGATCTTTCAACAAGACAACGACCCTAAACACTGCTCAAAATCCACTAAGGTATTTATGCAGAGGAACAAGTAAAACGTTCTGGAATGGCCATCTCAGTCTCCAAACCTGAATATAATTGAAAATCTGTGGCGTGACTTAAAGAGAGCTGTCCATGCTCGGAAACCATCAAACCTAAATGAACTAAAGATGTTTTGTAAAGAGGAATGGTCCAAAATACCTTCAACCAGAATCCAGTCTCTCATTGGAACCTACAGGAAGCGTTTAGAGGTTGTAATTTCTGCAAAAGGAGGATCTACTAAATATTGATTTCATTTATTTTTTGTGGTGCCCAAATTTATGCACCAGTCTAATTTTGTTTAAACAATTATAGCACACTTTCTGTAAGGCCTCCTGCACACGAACTTATTTTTTAGCGGTCCGCAAAAACGGGTCCCGTTTTTCCGTGATCCGTGACCGTTTTTTCGTCCGTGGGTCTTTCTTGATTTTTGGAGGATCCACGGACATGAAAAAAAAGTCGTTTTGGTGTCCGCCTGGCCGTGCAGAGCCAAACGGATCCGTCCTGAATTACAATGCAAGTCAATGAGGACGGATCCGTTTGACGTTGACACAATATGGTGCCATTTCAAACGGATCCGTCCCTATTGACTTTCAATGTAAAGTCTGGAGTCCCTTTTATACCATCGGATCGGAGTTTTCTCCAATCCGATGGTATATTTTAACTTGAAGCGTCCCCATCACCAAGGGAACGCCTCTATGTTAGAATATACTGTCGGATATAAGTTAGATCGTGAAACCTCATTTCCGACAGTATATTCTACCACAGAGGCGTTCCCATAGTGATGGGGACGCTTCTAGTTAGAATATACTACAAACTGTGTACATGACTGCCCCCTGCTGCCTAGCAGCATCCGATCTCTTACAGGGGGCCGTGATCAGCACAATTAACCCCTTAGGTGCCGCACCTCTATTGTAATAATTAACCCCCTTCCTCCCTCTATTGTAATAATTCGTTGGTGGCACAGTGTGCGCCCCCCCCTTCCTCCCTCTATTGTAATAATTAGTTGGTGGCACAGTGTGCGCCCCCCCCCTTCCTCCCTCTATTGTAATAATTTGTTGGTGGCACAGTGTGCGCCCCCCCCCCTTCCTCCCTCTATTGTAATAAATCGTTGGTGGCACAGTGTGCGCCCCCCATCGGCCCCCCCTCCCTCTATAGCATTAACAACATTGGTGGCCAGTGTGCGGCCTCCCATCTGGAGCTCCCGGCCGGACACGAACATCGCAGCAGCCACCAGCAGGTAAGTATGAATCTTCTACTATTGTACTATTGCTAAGTAACCATGGCAACCAGGACTGTAGTAGCGTCCTGGTTGCCATGGTTACCGATCGGAGCCCCAGCGATTAAACTGGGACTCCGATCGGAACTCCGCTGCCACCAATGATGGGGGGGGGGAGATGGGAGGCCGCACACTGGCCACCAATGTTGTTAATGCTATAGAGGGAGGGGGGAGCCGATGGGGGGCGCACACTGTGCCACCAACAAATTATTACAATAGAGGGAGGAAGGGGGGGGGCGCACGCTGTGCCACCAACGAATAATTACAATAGAGGGAGGGGGGGGGGGCCGCACTGGCCACCAACCTATTATTACAATAGAGGGGGGGGGCCACACTGGCCACCAATGATATTTAAACTGGGGAGGGGGGGAGGGTCTGCCCCCTGCTGCCTGGCAGCCCCTGATCTCTTACAGGGGGATATGATAGTACAATTAACCCCTTCAGGTGCCGCACCTGAAGGGGTTAATTGTGCTGATCACGGCCCCCTGTAAGAGATCGGGTGCTGCCAGGCAGCAGGGGGCAGTCTTGTACACAGTTTGTAGTGTATTCTAACTAGAAGCGTCCCCATCACCATGGGAACGCCTCTGTGTTAGAATATACTGTCGGTTCTGAGTTTTCACGAAGTGAAAACTCAGCTATGAAAAAGCTTTTATGCAGACGGATCTTCGGATCCGTCTGTATAAAAAGTAACCTACGGCCACGGATCACGGACACGGATGCCAATCTTGTGTGCATCCGTGTTCTTTCACGGACCCATTGACTTGAATGGGTCCGTGAACCATTGGCCGTGAAAAAAATAGGACAGGTCATATTTTTTTCACGGCCAGGAAACACGGATCTCGGATGCGGCTGCAAAACGGTGCATTTTCCGTTTTTTCCACGGACCCATTGAAAGTCAATGGGTCCGTGAAAAAAAAACGGAAAACGGCACAACGGCCACGGGTGCACACAACGGTCGTGTGCAGGAGGCCTTAATCCAATAAACTTCATTTCACTTCTCAAATATCTCTGTGTGTGTCTACTATATGATATATTTAACTGACATTTTATATCATAACAACCAACGATTTATACAGGAAAATCATGACTATTAACAAGGTTGCCCAAACTTTCGCATCCCACTGTATATTTATGTGTGTGTGAAATTTACATAATCAGCTGGTTACATCATACATCTCTACCTTGCTGTGTATATATATATATATATATATATATATACACTCACCTAAAGAATTATTAGGAACACCATACTAATACGGTGTTGGACCCCCTTTTGCCTTCAGAACTGCCTTAATTCTACGTGGCATTGATTCAACAAGGTGCTGATAGCATTCTTTAGAAATGTTGGCCCATATTGATAGGATAGCAACTTGCAGTTGATGGAGATTTGAGGGATACACATCCAGGGCACGAAGCTCCCGTTCCACCACATCCCAAAGATGCTCTATTGGGTTGAGATCTGGTGACTGTGGGGGCCATTTTAGTACAGTGAACTCATTGTCATGTTCAAGAAACCAATTTGAAATGATTCGAGCTTTGTGACATGGTGCATTATCCTGCTGGAAGTAGCCATCAGAGGATGGATACATATTCTCATTCTGTTTACGCCAAATTCGGACTCTACCATTTGAATGTCTCAACAGAAATCAAGACTCATCAGACCAGGCAACATTTTTCCAGTCTTCAACAGTTCAATTTTGGTGAGCTCGTGCAAATTGTAGCCTCTTTTTCCTATTTGTAGTGGAGATGAGTGGCACCCGGTGGGGTCTTCTGCTGTTGTAGCCCATCCGCCTCAAGGTTGTGCGTGTTGTGACTTCACAAATGCTTTGCTGCATACCTCGGTTGTAACGAGTGGTTATTTCAGTCAACGTTGCTCTTCTATCAGCTTGAATCGGTCGGCCCATTCTCCTCTGACCTCTAGCATCCACAAGGCATTTTTGCCCGCAGGACTGCCGCATACTGGATGTTTTTCCCTTTTCACACCATTCTTTGTAAACCCTAGAAATGGTTGTGTGCGTGAAAATCCCAGTAACTGAGCAGATTGTGAAATACTCAGACCGGCCCGTCTGGCACCAACAACCATGCCACGCTCAAAATTGCTTAAATCACCTTTCTTTCCCATTCTGACATTCAGTTTGGAGTTCAGGAGATTGTCTTGACCAGGACCACACCCCTAAATGCATTAAAGCAACTGCCATGTGATTGGTTGACTAGATAATTGCATTAATGAGAAATAGAACAGGTGTTCCTAATAATTCTTTAGGTGAGTGTATATACCTACAGCGAGGTAGAGATGTATGATGTAACCGTAACCACCTGATTTAGTAATTGCCACACCAGGTACTACTAAACAGGGCCGTAGATAATTTTTTTTCCTGGGGGGGGTTCAGCTTTCTCAAATTACACTAGTCCGGGGCTGACAGGCGGCAGTGCAGGAGGCGGAGCACAGGGGTGTGATTAGGGTGTGTGAAGAGGCTGCGGTGCTTCATGAGCTCCACAGTCTCTTCTTAGGCCATATGACATCTTTAGACTAAAAAAAAATACCCCAAATTGGGTCCTAAACTGAAAAATTTGGTCGCCAAATTCAAAATACATATAATTGTAATAAAAAAGACATGGAGGAGAATACAGCACCACATACCTCTTACATCCAGTGACATCTCCTGTCATGTAGACCTTCTTTTTCCTCTTCTCCTCCATTTGACCCAGACCACCATGGCAAATTCTTTCAGCCGCATCTCGTCTCTACAGTTTGTAACACAGACACGTTAGATTTCTCAATTTTTCCATAAACCTCCTCATCCTGGTGTCCCCACAGTGTCATCCTGCCACCCCCAATACTGTGCCCGTTGTGCCCCCCAATGCCCCAGGTACTATACTGCTGAAAAAATAGTGACCCTAATAGACATAATTGGGGTAATTTATAAAACTGGTGTAAAGTAGAACTGGAATCCCAAAAGAGCTGTCAAATATGAAAGGTGGAATCTGATTGGCTGCTATGGGCAACTAAGCCAGTTCTGCGTTACACCAGTTTGATAAATTACCCCAAATGTTCCTATAGTGTCCACAGCAGCTATAATGTCCCCTAGAGTGCCCCACAGTAATAATAACACCCTCTATTGTGCTCCAGGCAATAATCCCTGTATAGTGTCCCCAAAAATAATAGAATTGCCCCTACAGTGCCTCCCCAATAGCAACACCCCCATATAGTAATTTCCACCACACTGCCCCCACATAGTAATCCCCCCATAGTAATTTTCCCCCACACAGTAATTTCCCCCAAACTGCCCCCATATAGTAGTTTGCCCCCACACAGTAATTTGCCCCACACTGTCCCCACATAGTAATTTCCACCACACTGCCCCACATAGTAATTTGCCCCCACACTGCCCCCACATAGTAATTTGCCCCCACATAGTAATTTGCCCCCACATAGCAATTTCCCAACACTGTCCCCACATAGAAATTACCCCACACTGTCCCCACATAGAAATTACCCCCACACAATAGTTTCCCCCACACTGCCCTATATAGAAATTTGCCCCCAGATAGTAGTCCCTCCCATAATAATTTGCCCCCATTTAGCAATTTGCCCCCACACTGCCCCATCTACTAATTTGCCCCCACATAGTAGTCCCTCTCATAATAATTTGCCCCCACATAGTATTCCCTCCCATAATAATTTGGCCCCATACAGCCCCCACATTCCCCCCATCATATACTCGATTTATTTTCCCTAATATGTCCTCCTGTGTGTCCCCCCCTCACATGTCCCCCAAAGTAGGCACATGAAATAAAAAATAAAAAAAATGAACAAAAAATGAAAAGCTAAATACTCACCTATGTCCAGGGCCAGGCGCTTGCTTGCAGAGGAAGGCGGGATGAGTCAGGCGCGTCACAGTGCTGCGTCCCGGCACAGGCGTGCGATGACGTCATCACGCACGCCTGCGCCGGGATTTCACTACCGCATAGGCCTCAGGACTACAAGGCCTGAAGCCTATGGCGGTGATCGGCGACGGGACAGGGAGCTATGCGCTCCCGTGCCCCGCCGCAGTAATACAGTATGTGGGCGTTCCGGTCAGCGGCACGCCTGGGGGGGGTTTGAACCCCCCTATCCCCCCCTTATCTACGCCCCTGCTACTAAATAATCATTTGTAAAGGGATGATGTACTTATTTGTATAACTGTATATATACAGTACAGAGTGTTGGTGAAAGATACAAAAGTAATGTAAGCATTGCACCTGGGCATTTTCTATCACGGATCTCTCTGATCCGCTCCTCGTGCCTCATCTTCAGATCAGACAATTTTTTCACAATGGCCATCTTCTCGTGGCTGGTTTGGAATTCATGCTGCAGTTCAAAGTGGATCCCCCTCACAATCCTCATTTTTTATCATGAGCCCAGGTCCTGTCATACCCCGCTCCAACATGCGCTGTAGGAGAAAGAAGCAAGCATATAATCCCAATTTTTTTTTATATACGGATTGAAAATAATGTCATCAACAACACAGCAAAAACAATTTAAGTATTTAAAGGTCAAATATTACATTTAGGGCTAAGGCACACGAACGTGTTCCGGCCCTTCCGTGCATTGAGGACCACAATAGCAGTTCCCAATGCACGGGCAACATCCATGCGTCTGCTGCAGATGGATCCCAGACTGATTCACTTGAAATGCTCCATGATCTGTCCGTTCCCCAAATAATTTGTGCATGAACTATTTTTTTGTGGTTCTGAGGCACAGCCAGAAACACCACGGAAGCACTCTGAGGTGCTTCCGTGGGGTTCCGCACCGCATCTCCTGGATCACGGACCCATTGAAGTGAATGGATCCGTGATCCGTGATGCAGGGTGCACACGGCCGGTGGCCGTGTATTGCGGACCTGCTGTAAGTGGGCCGCAATACGGCCACGGGCGGCACACATTTCTAAAGTTACCGCTATAAGATTGCATTGTATTGATTTTGTATGTGTGTGGGGTTTGAGCAATCGCATATTCACCAGCTGAGCAGATGTACCTGTCTAGTGAAGTGACGGTACAGTATGGGGTGTACTGCTGGTTCGCCAGCAAATTATGCCGGTCAGACAAAGAAAGCTTCTCCTGACCAACAGGACAGGAACTTTAATCTATAGACTATGTATGTGTGGGGTATATAGTGTGTGTGATTATGAATATATATATATATATATATAAAACAACAAAGAAAGTCCGCAGCACTCCTTGAAGTAAAAAATGTGCAGTTTATTCACACATGTCAGAAAATTGACAACGTTTCGGTTCTCTCACAGAACCTTTCTCAAGTCACCTGACTTGAGAAAGGTTCTGTGAGAGAACCGAAACGTTGTCAATTTTCTGACATGTGTGAATAAACTGCACATTTTTTACTTCTAAGAGTGCTGCGGACTTTCTTTGTTGTTTATCCGTTCTGTATCGAGGAACCACAGCGGGCACCGCATAACTGTTATTGCATGTGAAGGAGTGCTGCCTGACCTTTTCTATGGATATATATATTGTAAGCATCTAAAGGGTAAGGTTATTGATGGCAAGTATGTGTCACTGAGGCTGCTGCTCTCAGTGATGTAAATCCCGGAGGTAAATGGCGACCAGTGATGTTAGATTGCTGAGTTTGTGGTAGCTGGAATTTGGGTCCGGGATTTAGGAGTGACTGAAGAGTTTGGGTGGGAAGGTCACTCCCATACTCCATCTCCTGTGTTACCACCTCACCCAGCTGGAAGCTAATTTAAAAGACACACTGTCAGTATGTGTTGGGTGTTGGTCTGCAGAGGACTTAGGAGCATTTCTCTCCACAGTGTTCCTGAGACGGAAAAGACAAGATTCTGCACAAAGGTGACTCCTGTATTTTGCCTGTTTAACAATTGAACTGTTATATGACACATGAGGGCTGAAGACAAGTGCTTTATGTGACTGAACTTTGATGGGCTGAAGACAAGCCATCCTGTTTGACCAAATTTGAGTTGTGTTTTTTCCAATAAAACCCTTATGTTGCATCCAATCCTGCCGACTGCCTACCATTTGTACAGCTAATCTCCACAATATATATATATATATATATATATATATATACAGTGGGATGCGAAAGTTTGGGCAACCTTGCTAATCGTCATGATTTTCCTGTATAAATTGTTGGTTGTTACGATAAAAAATGTCAGTTAAATATATCATATAGGAGACACACACAGTGATATTTGAGAAGTGAAAAGAAGTTTATTGGATTTACAGAAAGTGTGCTATAATTGTTTAAACAAAATTAGGCAGGTGCATAAATTTGGGCACTGTTGTCATTTTATTGATTCCAAAACCTTTAGAACTAATTATTGGAACTCAAATTGGCTTGGTAAGCTCAGTGACCCCTGATCTACATACACAGGTGAATCCAATTATGAGAAAGAGTATTTAAGGGGGTCAATTGTAAGTTTCCCTCCTCTTTTAATTTTCTCTGAAGAGTAGCAACATGGGGGTCTCAAAACAACTCTCAAATGACCTGAAGACAAAGATTGTTCACCATCATGGTTTAGGGGAAGGATACAGAAAGCTGTCTCAGAGATTTCAGCTGTCTGTTGCCACAGTTAGGAACATATTGAGGAAATGGAAGACCACAGGCTCAGTTCAAGTTAAGGCTCGAAGTAGCAGACCAAGAAAAATCTCGGATAGATAGAAGCAACGAATGGTGAGAACAGTCAGAGTCAACCCACAGACCAGCACCGAAGACCTACAACATCATCTTGCTGCAGATGGAGTCACTGTGCATCGTTCAACCATTCGGCACACTTTACACAAGGAGATGCTGTATGCAAGAGTGATGCAGAGGAAGCCTTTTCTCCGCCCACAGCACAAAAAGTGCCGCTTGAGGTGGGCTAAAGCACATTTGGACAAGCCAGCTTCATTTTGGAATAAGGTGCTGTGGACTGATGAAACTAATTTTTTTGTTATTTGGCCATAACAAGGGGCGTTATGCATGGAGGAAAAAGAACACAGCATTCCAAGAAAAACACCTGCTACCTACAGTAAAATATGGTGGTGGTTCCATCATGCTGTGGGGCTGTGTGGCTAGTGCAGGGACTGGGAATCTTGTCAAAGTTGAGGGACGCATGGATTCCACTCAGTATCAGCAGATTCTGGAGACCAATGTCCAGGAATCAGTGACAAAGCGGGGCTGGATCTTTCAACAAGACAACGACCCTAAACACTTCTCAAAATCCACTAAGGCATTTATGCAGAGGAACAAGTACAACGTTCTGGAATGGCCATCTCAGTCCCCAGACCTGAATATAATTGAAAATCTGTGGTGTGACTTAAAGAGAGCTGTCCATGCTCGGAAGCCATCAAACCTGAATGAACTAAAGATGTTTTGTAAAGAGGAATGGTCCAAAATACCTTTAACCAGAATCCAGACTCTCATTGGAACCTACAGGAAGCGTTTAGAGGCTGTAATTTCTGCAAAAGGAGGATCTACTAAATATTGATTTCATTTCTTTTTTGTGGTGCCCAAATTTATGCACCTGCCTAATTTTGTTTAAACAATTATAGCACACTTTCTGTAAATCCAATAAACTTAATTTCACTTCTCAAATATCACTGTGTGTGTCTCCTATATGATATATTTAACTGACATTTTTTATCGTAACAACCAACGATTTATACAGGAAAATCATGACGATTAACAAGGCTTCCCAAACTTTCGCATCCCACTGTATATTTATGTGTGTGGCAGGAAAATAAATGTGCAATGTGCATGTAAGAGAGATTTCTCTGCTGTCCATACATACATGCCACAGAAATAGTGTTGTGATGTCAAAGCAATACTAAGTTCAACAATCAGTTTTATGTTGTCAGACCTGATTAACCACCTCAGCTCCCCTAGCTTAAACACCCTTAATGACCAGACCACTTTTTACAATTCTGCACTACACTACTTTCACGGTTTATTGCTCGGTCATACAACTTACCACCCAAATGAATTTTACCTCCTTTTCTTCTCACTGATAGAGCTTTCATTTGGTGGTATTTCATTGCTGCTGACATTTTTACTTTTTTTGTTATTAATCAAAATTGACCATCATTTTTGCAAAAAAATGACATTTTTCACTTTCAGTTGTAAAATTTTTCAAATAAAACTACATTTCTATATAAATTTTTCTCTAAATGTATTGTTCTACATGTCTTTGATAAAAAATGCAATAAGTGTATATTTATTGGTTTCGCAAAAGTTATACCGTTTACAAACTATGGTACAAAAATGTGAATTTCCGCATTTTGAAGCAGCTCTGACTTTCTGAGCACCTGTCATGTTTTCTGAGGTTCTACAATCGCCAGACAGTAGAAACACCACACAAATGACCCCATTTCGGAAAGTAGACACCCTAAGGTATTCGATGATGGGCATAGTGAGTTCATCGAACTTTTTATTTTTTGTCACAAGTTAGCGGAAAATTATGATTTTTTTTTTCTTACAAAGTCTCATATTCCACTAACTTGTGACAAAAAATAAAAACTTCCATGAACTCACTATGCCCATCACGAAATACCTTGGGGTGTCTTCTTTCCAAAATGGGGTCACTTGTGCGATATTTATACTGCCCTGGCATTTTAGGGGCCCTAATGCGTGAGAAGTAGTTTGAAATCCAAATGTGTAAAAAATGCCCTGTGAAATCCTAAAGGTGCTCTTTAGAATCTGGGCCCCTTTGCCCACCTAGGCTGCAAAAAAGTGTCACACATGTGGTATTGCCATACTCAGGAGAAGTAGGGCAATGTGTTTTGGGGTGTCTTTTTACATATACCCATGCTGGGTGAGAGAAATATCTCTCTAAAAGACAACTTTTCCCATTTTCTTATACAAAGTTGTCATTTGACAGAGATATTTATCTCACCCAGCATGGGTATATGTAAAAAGACACCCGAAAACACATTGCCCTACTTCTCCTGAGTACGGCGATACCACACTTTTTTGCAGCCTAGGTGCGCAAAGGGGCCCAAATTCCTTTTAGGAGGGCATTTTTAGACATTTGGATTCTAGACTTCTTCTCACGCTTGAGGGCCCCTAAAATGCCAGGGCAGTATAAATACCCCACATGTGACTCCATTTTGGAAAGAAGACACCCCAAGGTATTCCGTGAGGGGCATGGCGAGTTCATAGAAGATTTTTTTTTTTTTTTGGCACAAGTTAGCGGAAATTGTTTTTTTTTTTTTTTTTCTCCTCACAAAGTCTCCCTTTCCGCTAACTTGGGACAAAAAGTTCAATCTTTCATGGACTCAATATGGCCCTCAGCGAATACCTTGGGGTGTCTTCTTTCCAAAATGGGGTCATTTGTGGGGTATTTGTACTGCCCTGGCATTTGAGGGTCTCCGCAATCATTACATGTATGGCCAGCATTAGGAGTTTCTGCTATTCTCCTTATATTGAGCATACGGGTAATGAGATTTTTTTTTTCCGTTCAGCCTCTGGGCTGAAAGAAAAAATGAACGGCACAGATTTCTTCATTCGCATCGATCAATGTGGATGAAAAAATCTCTGCCCAAAAATGTGCAAAAAAAAAAAAAGGAGGGGAAAGGCGTCTGCCAGGACATAGGAGCTCCGCCCAACATCCAAACCCACTCAGCCCGTATGCCCTGGCAAACCCGATTTCTCCATTCACATCAATCGATGTGACTGAATAAATCATTGCCGGGATTATTATTTTTTTGTATACAAAGTGTTTGCCAAAGCATATGAACACCGCCCCTCAGCTCATAAGCCTCGGCAAACGTATCTTTTTTACTGCAGAGGAGAAATCTCGTCTTGCAGCGCCGCATACACCGACTTTTGTGTAATCTGACAGCAGCGCAATGCTTCTGTCAGAATGCACATCAGTGCTGCAGCTGGTTCATCGGTTGGTCCACCCAGAAGGTAAAAAAAAAAAACAGGCCGCAACGCAATAAATTTTTAACATTAACTTTATATAAGATTTGAAACAGAACATTAACTTTTAGAAAAAACTTTTTGGAACTTTTGGAACATTAACTTTTTTGCTTACCTGTGTTTTTTTTTTTTTTTTTACCTTTTATAGGACAAACCTCTCCTTCCCCATGGGACAATGTGCAAAGCGCAAATCGCCCAGAGATGTGGCGAAGTACATTATGCACTTTGTCCCAGGTGAAAGGAGAGGTTTGCAGCAGCTGTGAGTGAAAGGGCCCTAAGAGCCCTATGTGCCTGTCCTGTGTAACGCAATCCCTATGCTAAGTGTACCTGTGTGTGGTACTTACGGAAACACTCCCCTAAGCATAGGGCAGGGTGGTCAGGGCAGTCAGGACAGAAATAGCGGGTGTCACGCCTTATTCCACTCCTGCTACAGACACAATTTTTTTTTCGGGGTGGCGGTTGGTTGGAGGTACCAGCAACGACACTGGGGAAATGTCGCTCGTGTAGACGGCTCACTACACTGGTGGTTGGGGCCACGGAACCTCCTGGATACAGGAGGTTCTCGATGATCTCTTCCTGAAATTTGAGGAAGGATCTTGTTCTCCCAGCCTTACTGTAGAGAACAAAACTATTGTACATCGCCAATTGAATTAAATATACAGACACCTTCTTATACCAGCGTCTGGTCCTGCGGGAAAGTAAATAAGGAGCCAACATCTGGTCATTGAAGTCCACCCCTTCCATGAGCAAATTATAGTCGTGGACCGAGAGGGGCTTTTCAATGACACGGGTTTCTCGTTCTATTTGGATTGTCGTGTCTGCGTGAATGGAGGAGAGCATGTAAACGTCACGCTTGTCTCTCCATTTTACCACGAGCAGTTCTTTGTTACACAAGGCAGCCCTCTCCCCCCTTGCAAGACGGGTGGTAATGAGCCATTGGGGGAAGCCCCGGCGACTAGTTTGCGCGGTGCTACAGCAGCCAATCTGTTCTAAAAACAAATGCCTGAAGAGGGGCACACTTGTGTAAAAATTGTCCACATAAAGAAGGTACCCCTTGCCAAATAAGGGTGTCACGAAGTCCCAGACTGTCTTCCCACTGCTCCCCAGGTAGTCAGGGCAACCGACCGGCTCCAGGGTCTGATCTTTACCCTCATAGACTCTAAATTTGTGCGTATAGCCTGTGGCCCTTTCACAGAGCTTATACAATTTGACCCCATACCGGGCGCACTTGCTTGGGATGTATTGTTTGAAGCCAAGGCGCCCGGTAAAATGTATAAGGGACTCGTCTATGCAGATGTTTTGCTCAGGGGTATAAAAATCTGCAAATTTGGTGTTGAAAAAGACCAGCAGAGGAGCACAGAAGCCATTTAACTAGGGATGAGCGAACACGAACTGTATAGAATTTTGGGGTCTTCCTGACACGGACCCGAACCCGAACATTTACGTAAAAGTCCGGGTTCGGGTTAGGTGTTCGGCGCTTTCTTGGCAATTTTTAAAAGGCTGCAAAGCAGCCAATCAACAAGCGTCATACTACTTGCCCCAAGAGGCCATCACAGCCATGCCTACTATTGGCATGGCTGTGATTGGCCAGTGCTGCATGTGACCCAGCCTCTATTTAAGCTGGAGACACGTTGCGCCGCACGTCACTCTGCTTTGATCAGTGTAGGGAGAGGATGCAGCTGCTGCTGTTAGGGCGAGATTAGGCAGGGATTTACTCATCAAAAACACTTAATGAAGTGATCGATCTACAGCTGTGTATCAGTCAACTTCTGCTAGTTAATTGCTCATTGTTTTTAGGCTGCCCAGACCGTTTTTCTGTTACTTTTTTCTGAGGTGATCGTCGCCCATTTTGTGTCTTGTAGTGCGCCAGCACAAGCTGCCACCAAGTCCATTTAACCATCAATAGTGTGTTTTTTTTTTTGCTATATCCTACATCAGGGGCTTGGCTGTGCTTGCTATTTTATTGAGGGGTGAAATACAATTGCCAAAATAGCAGTACCCTAAATCTGGTGTTTCATCTGTAGCTAGCCAATTGTAATACTGTCTGGCAAAGGATATATTTTGTTCTGGGTTGAAATTCAATTGGCAATTTAGCAATTCCATAAATCAGTGGTTTCTGCTGTAGCAGGCCAAGTTTAAATCTATCCATAAAAGGTTATATTACATTGAAGGTGCTGATAGGGTCATTCTCAATAACTTCACATGCTACCGTGCATCACCAAGTCTAATTCTGTCCGTAAAGGGATACCTGTCATCCAGGGCCTAAATACTAGGCCTACAATTTATATTCAGTTAAATCAGAGGTTACTGCTGTGGCTGGTCAAGTTAATTAGTGTCCGTCAAAGCACAGTTTTTGTTCTGGGTTGAAATACAATTCCCAAATTAGCAATTCCCTAAATCAGTGGTTTCTGCTGTAGCATGCCAAGTTTTAATCTATCCATAAAAGGGTATATTACATTGAAGGTGCTGATAGGGTCATCCTCACTAACTTCACACGCTACCGTGCATTTCCAAGTCTAATTCTGTCCGTAAAAGGGATACCTGTCATCCAGGGCCTAAAAACTAGGCCTACAATTTATATTCAACTAAATCTGTTGTTACTGCTGTGCCTGTATTAGTGTAATACGGTACCTAAATTGATAGCCAGATAGTGTTAGGTGCCTGTAATAAAAGGCCTGAATTTGAATTCAATACATTGGGCCAAATATTTTTTTTCTTATTGTGGTGAACGGTAACAATGAGGAAAACATCTAGTAAGGGACACGGACGCGGACATGGTCGTGGTGGTGTTAGTGGACCCCCTGGTGCTGGGGGAGGACGTGGCCGTTCTGCCACAGCCACACGTCCTAGTTAACCAACTACCTCAGGTCCCAGTAGCCGCCAGAATTTACAGCGATATTTGGTGGGGCCCAATGCTGTTCTAAGGATGGTAAGGCCTGAGCAGGTACAGGCATTAGTCAATTGGGTGGCCGACAGTGGATCCAGCACGTTCACATTATCTCCCACCCAGTCTTCTGCAGAAAGCGCACAGATGGCGCCTGAAAACCAAGCCCATCAGTCTGTCACATCACCCCCATGCATATCAGGGAAACTGTCTGAGCCTCAAGTTATGCAGCAGTCTCTTATGCTGTTTGAAGACTCTGCTGCCAGGGTTTCCCAAGGGCATCCACCTAGCCCTTCCCCAGCGGTGGAAGACATAGAATGCACTGACGCACAACCACTTATGTTTCCTGATGATGAGGACATGGGAATACCACCCCAGCACCACTCTGATGATGACGAAACACAGGTGCCAACTGCTGCGTCTTTCTGCAGTGTGCAGAATGAACAGGAGGTCAGGGAGAAAGACTGAGTGAAAGACGATGCAGGGGACGATGAGGTCATAGACCCCACATGGAATGAAGGTCGTGCCACTGACTTTCAGAGTTCAGAGGAAGAGGCAGTGGTGAGACCGAGCCAACAGCGTAGCAAAAGAGGGAGCAGGGGGCAAAAGCAGAACACCCGCCGCCAAGAGAGTTCGCCTTATACTGGCCACCGCCACCTGGGACCGAGCACCCCAAAGGCAGCTTCAAGGAGTTCCCTTTTGTGGCAGTTCTTCAAACAATGTGCTGACGACAAGACCCGAGTGGTTTGCACGCTGTGCCATCAGAGCCTGAAGCGAGGCATTAACGTTCTGAACCTTAGCACAACCTGCATGACCAGGCATCTGCATGCAAAGCATGAATTGCAGTGGAGTAAACACCTTAAAAACAAGGAACTCACTCAGGCTCCCCCTGCTACCTCTTCTGCTGCTGCCGGCTCGGCCTCTTCCTCCGCCTCGGGAGGAACGTTGGCATTCCCACCTAACCGATTTCTAAACTACTGGCCTATGAAATGCTGTCATTCAGGCTGGTGGACACAGACAGCTTCAAACAGCTCATGTCGCTTGCTGTCCCACAGTATGTTGTTCCCAGCCGCCACTGCTTCTCCAAGAGTGCACTGCGCAACGCCATCTGTGGCAAGGTCCACCTAACCACAGATACGTGGACCAGTAAGCACGGCCAGGGACGCTATATCTCCCTAACTGCACACTGGGTAAATGTAGTGGCGGCTGGGCCCCAGGCGGAGACCTCTTTGGCGCACGTTCTTCCGCCGCCAAGGATCGCAGGGCAACATTCTTTGCCTCTTTTAGCCTCCTCCTCCTACTCGGCTTCCTCCTCCTCTTCTTCCACCTGCTCATCCAGTCAGCCACACACCTTCACCACCAACTTCAGCACAGCCCGGGGTAAACGTCAGCAGGCCATTCTGAAACTCATATGTTTGGGGGACAGGCCCCACACCGCGCAGGAGTTGTGGCGGGGTATTGAACAACAGACCGACGAGTGGTTGCTGCCGGTGAGCCTCAAGCCCGGCCTGGTGGTGTGCGATAATGGGCGAAATCTCGTCGCAGCTCTCGGACTAGCTGGTTTGACGCACATCCCTTGCCTGGCGCATGTGCTGATTTTGGTGGTGCAGAAGTTCATTCACAACTACCCCGACATGTCAGAGCTGCTGCATAAAGTGCGGGCAGTCTGTGCGCGCTTCCGGCGTTCACATCCTGCCGCTGTTCGCCTGTCTGCGCTACAGCGTAACTTCGGCCTTCCCGCTCACCGCCTCATATGCGACGTGCCCACCAGGTGGAACTCCACCTTGCACATGGTGTACAGACTGTGCAGAACAGCACCACTTCACAACCAATGACTGGGCCTCCATGCGAGACCTGTGTGCCCTGTTGCGCTGTTTCGAGTACTCCACCAACATGGCCAGTGGTGATGACGCCGTTATCAGCGTTACAATACCACTTCTATGTCTCCTTGAGAAAACACTTACGGCGATGATGGAAGAGGAGGTGGCCCAGGAGGAGGAGGAAGAGGGGTAATTTTTGGCACTTTCAGGCCAGTCTCTTGGAAGTGACTCAGAGGGAGGTTTTTTGCAACAGCAGAGGCCAGGTACAAATGTGGCCAGACAGGGCCCACTACTGGAGGACAAGGAGGAGGAGGAGGATGAGGAGGAGGTGGAGGAGGAGGAGGGTGAAGCATGTTCACAGCGGGGTGGCACCCAACACAGCTCGGGCCCATCACTTATGCGTGGCTGGGGGGAAACGCAGGACGATAACGATACGCCTCCCACAGAGGACAGCTTGTCCTTACCTCTGGGCAGCCTGGCACACATGAGCGACTACATGCTGCAGTGCCTGCGCAACGACAGCAGAGTTGCTCACATTTTAACGTGTGCGGACTACTGGGTTGCCACCCTGCTGGATCCCCGGTACAAAGACAATGTGCCCACCTTACTTCCTGCACTGGAGCGTGATAGGAAGATGCGCGAGTACAAGCGCACGTTGGTAGACGCGCTACTGAGAGCATTCCCAAATGTCACAGGGGAACAAGTGGAAGCCCAAGTCGAAGGCAGAGGAGGAGCAAGAGGTCGCCAACGCAGCTGTGTCACGGCCAGCTCCTCTGAGGGCAGGGTTAGCATGGCAGAGATGTGGAAACGTTTTATGACCACGCCACAGCTAACTGCACCACCACCTGATACGGAACGTGTTAGCAGGAGGCACCATTTCACTAACATGGTGGAACAGTACCTGTGCACACCTCTCCACGTACTGACTGATGTTTTGGCCCCATTCAACTTCTGGGTCTCCAAATTGTCCACATGGCCAGAGCTAGCCTTTTATGCCTTGGAGGTGCTGGCCTGTGTATTCAGCTTGGCAGGGGGCGTCATTACAGACAAACATAGCCGCCTGTCTACAGCCAATGTGGACAAGCTGACGTTCATAAAAATGAACCAGGCATGGATCCCACAGGATCTGTCCATCCCTTGTGCAGATTAGACATTTATAACTACCTCCCCTTAACCATATATTCTTGTACTCCAGGGCACTTCCTCATTCAATCCTCTTTTTTTTTTTTTTTTTTCATTTTACCATAATTAGAGTTGAGCGAACACCTGGATGTTCGGGTTCGAGAAGTTCGGCCGAACTTCCCGGAAATGTTCGGGTTCGGGATCCGAATCCGACCCGAACTTCGTCCCGATCCCGAACCCCATTGAAGTCAATGGGGACCCGAACTTTTCGCCACTAAAAAGGATGTAAAACAGCCCAGGAAAGGGCTAGAGTGCTGCAAAAGGCAGCAAAATGTTGTTAAATCCCCTGCAAACAAATGTGGATAGGGAAATGAATTAAAATAAAAATAAAATAAATAAAAATTAACCAATATCAATTGGAGAGAGGTCCCATAGCAGAGAATCAGGCTTCATGTCACCCACCACTGGAACAGGCCACTGTCAGATATTTAGACCCCGGCACCCAGACAGAGGAGAGAGGTCCCATAGCAGAGTATCAGGCATGGGCGTGTCTGTTTCCTGCAGCTGAAGTGGAAAGGTGTGTGTGCAGCAGCTCCTGAGAACTTCCACCTCGTTAAGGCCCCAGGGAGATTTTTCAACACCTTAATCCCCTGGGAGGGACCAGGCTTGTGGGGAGATTTTCCACCTTTCTCCTAGGGAGCTGGTAGGAGCCTGGGCTATGCGCTCAGGCAAGGCGCAAGATCCTGCTTCCCGGGGTAGGCCGGCAGGAGGTAGGGGAGGCGAGTTACCGGCCTCTGCTCCATCTTTGCTCCGGGGGTCAGAAGATCAAGCAGGGGTCATGTGGAAGTGTCCCCTGTGGCCCCCAGGGGCGAAGCCGTGAACATCGCCGGCAAGTCCAGGAGGGTGGACGATAACCCTCCTAAAGGTATGCGGGGTGCTCCTGGAGGTGGGTCGGGTTTGGTGGAGGCCGACTGGGGTACTATGAGGCCCAGGGAGTCGGTGGTCCAGTATAGCTCCCGTATTGCAGCCCACCTCCGGGAGTACGAAGAGGCTGGTAAGGCCTTAAACAAACTCCAGCATGATATAAAGGAGGAAAGTCAAAAAGCGGACAGGGCCTCTAAAGTGAAGAGGCCTGAAATAGCGGCAAGAATAAGGGACCTGAAGGTCGAGATAAGTGAAATGGAGAATAAAAGGGCTGACATCTTGAGACATCCATCTCCCCCCCCACTAGCTCAGATGAGGAAGAAAGCAGTGGGGTAGGGGGACAGTTGATGGAACAGATACGTTACCTTGAGTCCCCCCCGGCTCATGTTGACGGACTTGTTTTCGGGGATGAATTGTTGGAAGATGAGCCTGCGAAAAAGAGAAAGAAACAAAAAGAAGCAAAGATGAAACAAAAAGAGGCAGAGAAAAACAAAGAAGTGAACTGGGTGTATGTGTCCTATCCACTGCCCTCTGGGCTGGCTGCAAAGTCGGCTCAGGGGGCTAACCCCATTTTCCCCCCTAGCCTGGTTTCTAAAGTGGAACCAGAGCGTGGGAGTGGGTAGAATAGAGAGAATGTAGCGAAATGTAATTTGGTCTGTAAGAAAAAGATGGCGCCGAACGCCGACCCTGTTTGCAGTAGCAGGGGCGGCAAGATGGGAGTGGCTGAAAAGCCGCACAAGCTGGTGCCGATAGCAAAAGGAGGGGGGGCGTGGCTGCATTCAGTGTGGCCCCGCCCACCGCCGCTGCCTCCACCGGGATGTTGGATAAATGTCTGGTGGGGGTGCGGTGGTGTGACGATTTTGTCGCCGCCCCTCCTGCCTTGGATGGTGGTGTGGTCCTTGCTTCCTCTGCCCCCGTTGGGCCCCGTGCTCCTGTGTCTCCCGCCGCCCCCTCCGCCTGTGTTAGTGCATCGGCGGTGGAGGGGGGCGGGGCCAGGGTGGAGGGGACATCTGCGGTCGCGCCTCTGGATGTACCTGGAGGCGTGTCTGTGGGTGGGGGGGCGGGGTTCATGCGTCCGTCACCATGTGCGGGGTGGCGGGTGCCGGGGGTCCTGCGGCTTCCTTCTCTGCCCCTGCCTCTTCTGCTGCTCATGCGCTCTTTGCTCCTTCCCCTGCTGCTGTCATTTTGCCGGCGGCGGGGGGGAGCGGGGCCTGGGCGGCGGGGGAGTCTGCAGACATGCCCCTGGGAGAGCCTGGGGGCGTGTCCATTGGCGGGGATGGGAGGGGCGGGGCTCCTGCAGCCGTGGCTGCTACTTTGTGCAGGGCTGGCATGGCTGGGAGCAGTAGTGCCACAGGGCACCTGCTCCAGCCAAGTGAGGACATTAAGGCAAATAAGGCAAAAAAAGTTGCAAAGACTGTACACAGGGTGTACAGGGACGTGGACGCCGCCGTGTCTTCTCTGTCCTCCTCAGAAGAGGGGGGGATGGGGAGGATAGTGGCAGAGGTCGCGGTCCACCATGAAAACACCTATGAAGCCGAGGATGTGGTGGTAGGGACCACGGAGGTGGATGTGCATAAAAAGAAAAATGATAATATCATTGCCCCAGCTGGCCCAGCTGTGTATTTGAGGGCAGGTGAAAGTTCAGGGATTGTTCCGGGTCCTGTTGGGGGGGTGGATGCAGGGGTTAGTCCTGCTGCTGGAAAAGTGGCGGGCGCCCCCTGTGTGGCCCCCTCGGGGGGATCCGGAGCGACATTTGTGACTGGTAGGGGGGGGGAGGAGCCGGTTCTGCTGCCCCTCATGCGTCCGTGGCGCCTGGCAGAAGTTATACCAGTGTGGCTGCGGCTGTAGGGGGGGGAGGGGCTGACTTCCTTGGCTTCCTCGCTCTCAGGTTCTGGTAATGGTGACTTGCAGCGGCGACTGCTGGAGGCCCTCAAAAAGGGGGAGAGCTCCTTTTCCGTAGAGGGGAAGAAGGTGGAATGTTCATTCTGGTTCAACAGACATGGCGTTCGGGCCTTCCGAGAACAGAACGGGGGCGAGACCACCTGGTCTTCACCCACAACCGGCCCTGGAGCCAGACGGAATGTGGTCTGTCTCAAGTGGAGTAGCGATGAAGCTTGCCCTACTAGAAAGAGGGTAGTGGAGCTCCTGCTTGGGATGGGTTTCAAGGCAACCGACATCTTTGCCTTGATCCATCCTTTTGGCTCCAAGGAGTTTGACATCAGCTTTGTCCGGCCGGAGGGGCTTGAGCTCTTCTGGTCCGGATATGAGCTGGTGAAGAACATGCCGGACTGGCGTGGTTTCGTTGCAAAAGCGATAACCCGCCAGAGTGAGGTCAAGAGAGTGACCGTGCTGACCCGTAACGAGTCGCTCTCTTGTATTGACATCATGACCTGACTGGGAAGGTACGGAGAGGTCCAGGGAATACCAGCTAAAAACCTGGACGAGTTTGGCATTTGGTCGGGTGCCTGGACGTTTAATATCAAGCTTAAGCGTCTGGGTAGTACAGTTTCCCACATTCCATCATCTGCCTTTATCGGCCGAGACAGGATCTTGGTTTTCTACAGGGGGCAGCCTAAGCTCTGTCACAAGTGCGGCAGCCCCACACACTTCAGCGCTAGCTGCCAAGTGCAGAAGTGTGCCTTGTGTGGGGGGACAGGTCATCTTGCTGCATCTTGTGAGGAAATTAGATGCAACCTGTGTGGGGAGCTCGGGCACCCCTTCAGTCTCTGTCCTCTCTCTGAGGCCAATGCGGCCCGAGCTCATGCAGGAGCGGGCCGGGAGGTCCCTTCGGCTGAGGAGGATACTGGCAAAGGCAGTGGAGTTAAGGGGTCAGTAAGGAACCGGAACAACCCGTCCCGGCAGAGGCGGAGAGAGAGGCGTCAGGCGGAGAGGGAGGGGGAGGAACCCCGTCCTGGGGTGATGCCCGCTCCTTCCCAAACGACTGCCCCTCCTGAATCCGAGACCCTAGGGGGCAGCGAGCTGGAGGAGGAGATTGAGAGACTGGATTGGGCCGAAGAGACTCTGTCCTCGCACTACGAAAGTTCTGCAGAGGGTAGTGGGGCAGAGTCCCAAAGTAGACGGAAATGGCGTACTAAAAAAAGATCTAGCCCGACCAAAGTTGCCAGGGAAGGTGTAACCGGCTCCCCTCTGGAGCTCTCCAACCGGTACCTCATCTTGGATGAGACCTCTGCCTCCTCTGCTGAGGAGGAGGTTGAAGGTGAGGGGCCGGGGGCGAAGGAGGGTGGGCCTTCAGGGGGCCCCGCGCCCCCCTCTGGTGGGGATGCAAGGTCCTCAGGAGGGGTGGAAAACCGGGCCCTGAGACTAAGAAAGCCAGGAGTGGTGCGCAAAGGGAGGTGGTGGTGGCAGAGATGGATACCACTATCTCCCTCAAGAGAGGTCGTGCTGCTCTAGAAGGCAGCCCCGGGAGGGGGGAGAAGGATGGGAAGAAGGCCGTCTAATTTAACTACTCTTTATTGCGGTACCCGCTCTGCTGACTCTGGTGACCATTAATGTCGCCAGCATTAAGTCGGATGCGGCTCGTTTCACAGCCTTCGATTTTCTCAGCCGTGTTGAAGCTGACATTTTGTTTTTGCAAGAGACCAGGCTGCCAGATTTGGCAGCGATTTATAAAGCCAAGAGGGAGTGGAGACTGAGCCGTATAGCGGAGTGGCGGTCCTTTTTACCGCAGCGGTAGAATGCCGACGAGTAATTGAATTAGAAATGGGGAGGTGTTTGATCTTGGATGTCCTCATGAAGGGACAGGAACTGCGCCTGATTAATATCTACGGGTCCCAGTCCAGGTGGAACAGGAAATGTCTCTTTATGAGGATTAAGCCTTTCCTTTTTACAAGCCGGCAGGTGGTTTTTGGTGGGGACTTTAATACTGTCACAAGGCCCCAAGACAGGGGAGGCACCAGAAATCGGCTGACTTATGATAGTATTTTTCTGAATAGAGTAGCTAGTGAGGCTCGTCTGGAGGATGTCCACATTAGGCATACCCCAGGCCACGGGGGTTTCACTTTCTATAGAGGTAGTCAGATCAGGTCTAGAATAGATAGGTTTTATTTGAAGGAGGAGGCTACCTTTTCGCCCTTAAGGGTTGTGGAGGTGGAATTCTCCGATCACTGTTTGAATATGTTTTCTCTGAATATTTCAGAATCCCCCCAAATGGGAAGAGGTTATTGGAAGCTGAATTCGGGTGTCTTGGAGGAAGCAGAGGTGAGACAATCCTTTGAGGACTTCCTTCAAGGTCAGGTACCTTTACTGGATCTCTGTGATACTAAGTCAGAGTGGTGGGAGATATTCAAAGATCGGGCTGCAAAGTTCTTCCGCCGTCTCTCGAGCCTCAGGTCCCTGGACAGCTACCGCCTGTATCAGGGTCTGAGGAGGAAACTCGAGCATCTGGTCTCGACTGGTGGTAGCCGCGAGGATATCTCCAAGGTGAAATCTTTGCTCAAGAGGTGCCAGTATGATAAGCACACATCTTTAGTTTTTGAGAGGGATTTCGGGAGGTACCGCTCGCCCGACCCCTACAGAAATTGTAAGATGTCAGTGAAGAGTAAGTTAATAACAGGACTGGTCGATAGTACGGGGTCTCTGAACAGGTCCAGATCAGGGATTCTGGAAGTCGTTAGATCCTTTTACTCGTGCCTCTTGGGGAGGAGGGATCTGGATCGGGACAGGATGTCGGCTTTCCTGGCTGGGGTCACCCCTGAGTGAGGAGCTCACCTCTCTTGGTAGAAGAGATCAGGAAGGAGGAAGTTATCCTGGCGGTGGAAGGGTTAGCTCTGAAGAAGTCGCCAGGCCCGGATGGCTTAACATCTCAGTCAATGAGGAGGTCAGCTCTGATCCTTCTATCAAAGGGTAAGGATCCGAGCCGTATTGAGAACTGGCGTCCCATAGCACTTCTTAATACGGACAGAAAGATTCTGGCCAAGATACTTTTTAATAGGCTGGTGAAATTTGCACCCCAGCTCCTTTCGGTGGCTCAGCATTGCTCGGTTCCAGGCCGCAGCACTTTTAGTGCTGTACTCGGTGTCCGAGAGGCAGTGGAACAGAGTAGAGCATGCTACTGGAGGGGGTACATGCTGTCCTTAGATCAAGCAAAGGCGTTTGATCGGGTGAACCATGAGTACCTCTGGTTGGTCCTTCTGAAGTATGGCCTGCCGGGGGGGTTTGTCGATAGGTTAAAGATCTTGTATGCAGGGGCAGAGAGTTTCCAACTTGGTTGGTCTGGCTGCTCTTTTGAGGTTGGGTCTGGCGTCCGCCAGGGTTGTCCTTTGAGCCCGCTTTTATACGTGTTCGCGATTGATCCCTTTCTTAAGCGGATCGATCGTGGACCGTTGGCGGGAGTCGGGATGGATCGGGCGGCGCCGGAAGCCACTCTGAGGGTAGTAGCGTACGCTGACGATGTCACCATTTTCGTATCCTCAAGAGGGGAGGCGGAGTACGTGATGTCTGAACTGGATCGCTACTCGGAGGCATCCGGGTCCATGATCAATCGGGATAAGTGTGAGAGTCTCTGGCTGGGAGGGGGTGATCCAGTTTTTGATCTCCCGGACACCCTCCCAGGGCCCTAGTCGTCAGCCAAAGTCCTAGGCATCCATTTTGGCCATGGGGACTATCCCACTCAAAATTGGGATGACAGGCTTAAGATCGCCGCTCAGAAGGTCGACCAGTGGAAGGGTTGGTCTTTGACCCTCAGGGAAAGGGTAAACCTGATCAAGGCCTACTTACTCCCTTTGCTTATCTATTTGGGTAGCGTGTGTATCTTGCCAGAGCCTCTCTGGACTCGGGTTTATAGTCTGTTCTTCCAGCTCTTATGGGGGAATAGACTGAACCTGATCAAGAGAGAAGTTACTTACCGCACGAGGAGACTAGGGGGGTTATCTATGGTCAACCCCGTGGTGTTTTTTGTAAACACCTTTGTTAAAGCAAATCTGGCAAACCTCTGGATGGAGAGGGCTTCTCCGTGGGTAGTCTCCTGCCGGGGGTGGTTTCGGCCTTTCTTCCAGGAATGGGAGACAGGAGGGCAAGTGAAGGACTTACGTACGCCTCACGGATATCTTCCGACTTACGTCACCCCGCTTCTGAAGGTGATCCGCCGGTGGGGTTTGGAGGTGAGGGAGATCAGGACTCTGTCAAGGAGGTCCCTTGACGAGAGGGTCTTGTTGTCCCACTTCCAGAAGCCCCTGGCCCTCAGGGATTGCCCAAGCCGGGATCTAGACAAGGGGTTACAGTTGCTAAATTCTGCAAGGATCCCCTTGAAGTTTTGGGACTTGGCTTGGCACTGCTTTCACGGGAGGCTGTATGTGAGGGACAACTTGAAGTACAGGAACTCTGATGAAAGGGGTTGTCCCCGGGAGGAGTGTGGCTCCATACTGGAAAATATGGATCACTTCCTGCTTCAGTGTCCCTTTAATACAGAGGTATACCAACGGGTGAGAGCTTCCATTGGCTGGCCTAGGCTAGCCAGCCTCTCCTACGCGGAGTGGGCCTATGGAGTGCTCAGAGACATTGGTAGAAGGGACCTGTGCACATGTTTTTTAGTTAGTATAGTGGTTAGGTTCTACACGTGGAATGCACGGTGCTTAGTTTCAACGCAGCAGATAGTCCTCCCAGTGGACGAGGTATGTAGGAACATTCTGGGTGACCTGGTGAAGGTGCGCTCTTTGGAGTATGAGAGACTGGGTACCAGTATGGCCTCTCTCCTCTGGAGAGGCTTTGCTTTTAGCGTACCCTAGCCTAGTCATACGTTTCCTGGTGGTGGGCTGACGCTTTCACCGTAGATTTTTGTTTTGTGGGATGTTGAGCTTTGAAGAAAGGCTTACAGAGACCGAGCTTGGGCCTTCGGGTAGTTCTATATATTAGAATATTTTGCAGTGTGTGTTAAATAGTTATGTTGTTTATGTTGTTTATTAGGATAGGATGAGTTGGGGCTAGTTAGGTTGGGTGGGTGAGGAAAAGGGTCTTTTATTTGTGCTTTTATGTGTTTTATGTGGTTTTGAAGTGGGGAGGCCTGCATCTATCCCTGGACTATGCATCTAGCCCTGGACTATGCTATACCCTTTTATGGATAGATTTAACCTTGGCCTGATAGTAATTCCCTAAATTTGCGGTTTCTGCTCTAAGTTGGGAATTGTATTTCAACCCAGAACAAAAACTGTGCTTTGGCAGACACTAAATAGATTGACCAGCCACAGCAGTATCAACAGATTTAGCTGAATATAAATTTGAGGCCTATTATTTAGGCGCTGGGTGACAGGTATACGTTTACGGACAGAATTAGACTTGGAAATGCACGGTAGCGTGTGTGTGAAGTTATTAAGAATGACCCTATCTGCACCTTCAATCTAATATACCCTTTTATGGATAGATTTAAAGTAGGCCTGATACAGCAGAAACCACAGATTTAGGGAATTGCTAAGTTGGGAATTGTATTCAACCCAGAACAAAAACTGTGCTTTGGCGGACACTAAATAAATTGACCAGCCTCAGCAATAAACATAGGTTTAGCTGAATATAAATTTTAGGCCTATTATTTAGGCGCTGGGTGACAGGTATACGTTTATGGACAGAATTATTTAAACTTGGAAATGCACGGTAGCGTGTGAAGTTATTGAGGATGACACTATCAGCACCTTCAATTTAATATACCCTTTTATGGATCAATTTAAACTTGGCCTGATACAGCAGAAAAAATATATTTAGAGGATTGCTAAGTTGGGAATTGTATTCAACCCAGAACAAAAACTGTGCTTCGGCAGACAGCAGACAGTATTACAATTGGCTAGCCACAACTGAAACACCAGATTTAGGGTACTGCTATTTTGGCCAATTGTATTTTACCCCTCAATAAAATAGCAAGCACAGCCAAGCCCCTGATGTAGGATATAGCAAAAAAATAACCACACTATTGATGGTTAAATGGACTTGGTGGCAGCTTGTGCTGGCGCACCACAAGACACAAAATGGCCGCCGATCACCCAAGAAAAAAGTGACATAAAAACGCTCTGGGCAGCCCAAAAACAGTGAGCAATTAAATAGCAGCAGTTCAAGGATCCACAGCTGTAGATCGATCACTGAATTAAGATTTTTTGCTGAGTAAATCCCTGCCTAATCTCTCCCTAACAGAAGCAGCTGCAACTTCTCTCCCTACACTGATCATAGCAGAGTGACGTGCGGCGATACGTGACTCCAGCTTAAATAGAGGCTGGGTCACATGCTGCACTGGCCAATCACAGCCATGCCAATAGTAGGCATGTCTGTGATGGCCTCTTGGGGCAAGTAGTACGACGCTTGTTGATTGGCTGCTTTGCAGCCTTTCAAAAAGCGCCAAGAAAGCGCTGAACACCGAACCCGAACCCAGACTTTTACGAAAATGTTCGGGATCGGGTCGGTGTCACGGACACCCCAAAATTCGGTACGAATCCGAACTATACAGTTCGGGTTCGCTCATCCCTAACCATTATATTGCGGGGCAACCCAAAGTTAAATGAACTTCTCCTCTGTCTGGGTGCCGGGGCCTAAAAATATCTGACAGTGTCATGTTCCAGTGTTGGGTGACGTGAAGCCTGATTCTCTGCTATGACATGAAGCCTGATTCTCTGCTATGGGACCTCTCTCCTCTGTCTGGGTGCCTGGGCCTAAAAATATCTGACAGTAGCCTGTTCCAGTGGTGGGTGACATGAAGCCTGATTCTCTGCTATGGGACCTCTCTCCTCTGTCTGGGTGCCGGGGCCTAAATATCTCACAGCGGCCTGTTCCAGTGGTGGGTGACATGAAGCCTGATTCTCTGCTATGACATGAAGCCTGATTCTCTGCTATGGGACCTCTCTCCTCTGTCTGGGTGCCGGGGCCTAAATATCTCACAGAGGCCTGTTCCAGTGGTGGGTGACATGAAGCCTGATTCTCTGCTATGACATGAAGCCTGATTCTCTGCTATGACATGAAGCCTGATTCTCTGCTATGGGACCTCTCTCCAATTGATATTGGTTAATATATATATATATATATATATATATATATATATTTTTTTTTTTTTTATTCATTTCCCTATCCACATTTGTTTGCAGGGGATTTACCTACACTGTGCTGCCTTTTGCAGCCCTCTATCTCTTTCCTGGGCTGTTTTACAGCCTTTTTAGTGCCGAAAAGTTCGGGTCCCCATTGACTTCAATGGGGTTTGGGTTCGGGGCGAAGTTCGGGTCGAGTTCGGATCCCAAACCCGAACATTTTCGGGAAGTTCGGCCGAACTTCTCGAACCCGAACATCCAGGTGTTCGCTCAACTCTACATTTAACACCTTATATTTATAAATATAAGGTGTTAAGTGGCTTCTGATTCGATTTTTTAAAAGTCACCAACCTGCCAGCGATGATCATTGGCTTGCAGGCTGGTGACGAACTTCTGATGTAAAGATTCCCGTCCCGCACTGCGCATGTGCAGGCCGGCTCTGCCAGAAATCTCGCATCTTGCGAGAGGAGGCGCGGCGCGTCCAAGAGGAATAACAGGGCCGCCGCCAGGACGCAATCCTGCGTGCGGCGGTCCTGAGGAGGTTAAAGGTGAAGTTGTATGTATTGCGCTAAAATATTCCAATCAATTGTGGCAATTTGCGCAATCTGGAATACTTTGAAAAACTCTATCTGCATATACAGGGAGTGCAGAATTATTAGGCAAGTTGTATTTTTGAGGATTAATTTTATTATTGAACAACAACCATGTTCTCAATGAACCCAAAAAACTCATTAATATCAAAGCTGAATATTTTTGGAAGTAGTTTTTAGTTTGTTTTTAGTTTTAGCTATTTTAGGGGGATATCTGTGTGTGCAGGTGACTATTACTGTGCATAATTATTAGGTAACTTAACAAAAAACTAATATATACCCATTTCAATTATTTATTTTTACCAGTGAAACCAATATAACATCTCAACATTCACAAATATACATTTCTGACATTCAAAAACAAAACAAAAACAAATCAGTGACCAATATAGCCACCTTTCTTTGCAAGGACACTCAAAAGCCTGCCATCCATGGATTCTGTCAGTGTTTTGATCTGTTCACCATCAACATTGCGTGCAGCAGCAACCACAGCCTCCCAGACACTGTTCAGAGAGGTGTACTGTTTTCCCTCCTTGTAAATCTCACATTTGATGATGGACCACAGGTTCTCAATGGGGTTCAGATCAGGTGAACAAGGAGGCCATGTCATTAAATTTTCTTCTTTTATACCCTTTCTTGCCAGCCACGCTGTGGAGTACTTGGACGCGTGTGATGGAGCATTGTCCTGCATGAAAATCATGTTTTTCTTGAAGGATGCAGACTTCTTCCTGTACCACTGCTTGAAGAAGGTGTCTTCCAGAAACTGGCAGTAGGACTGGGAGTTGAGCTTGACTCCATCCTCAACCCGAAAAGGCCCCACAAGCTCATCTTTGATGATACCAGCCCAAACCAGTACTCCACCTCCACCTTGCTGGCGTCTGAGTCGGACTGGAGCTCTCTGCCCTTTACCAATCCAGCCACGGGCCCATCCATCTGGCCCATCAAGACTCACTCTCATTTCAACAGTCCATAAAACCTTAGAAAAATCAGTCTTGAGATATTTCTTGGCCCAGTCTTGACGTTTCAGCTTGTGTGTCTTGTTCAGTGGTGGTCGTCTTTCAGCCTTTCTTACCTTGGCCATGTCTCTGAGTATTGCACACCTTGTGCTTTTGGGCACTCCAGTGATGTTGCAGCTCTGAAATATGGCCAAACTGGTGGCAAGTGGCATCTTGGCAGCTGCACGCTTGACTTTTCTCAGTTCATGGGCAGTTATTTTGCCCCTTGGTTTTTCCACACGCTTCTTGCGACCCTGTTGACTATTTTGAATGAAATGCTTGATTGTTCGATGATCACGCTTCAGAAGCTTTGCAATTTTAAGAGTGCTGCATCCCTCTGCAAGATATCTCACTATTTTTGACTTTTCTGAGCCTGTCAAGTCCTTCTTTTGACCCATTTTGCCAAAGGAAAGGAAGTTGCCTAATAATTATGCACACCTAATATAGGGTGTTGATGTCATTAGACCACACCCCTTCTCATTACAGAGTTGCTGCCAACCATTTTCATCATTTATGTAACTAATAGTGCGTGCGTGCGTGGGTGCGTACGTGCATACGCGCATAATAGCTCATTTGAAAAGAATTTCACAAATATCACGAAATCACGAATATTTGGCGAATATTTACCTAAATATTTGTGATATATAGCTAATTCGAATATTGCCTCTGCCGCTCATCACTATTTCCAGAGCTAAGTTGCCCAAATCTAGGCTGTATAACGTTTCTGAACCTAAAAGAATGGCCATGAGAGAGTATATTACCGAGAGTTTGGCTAAAGGACACATAAGACCTTCCAAATCTCCTGTGAAAGCAGGGTTTTTCTTTGTCAAAAAAAGGACAGAACACTAAAGCCATGTCTGGATTTCTGTGCGATCAATCGGATTACTGTCTCTGATTCTTACCCCGTTCCTTTGATTCCTAATTTGTTTAACCTGATTATTGGTGCCATGGTGTTCTCCAAGTTGGACTTAAGGGGGGCATATAATCTGGTCAGGATCAAGGAAGGGGATGAATGGAAGACGGCTTTTAATACCCCAGATTTTGAGATCCAGGTCATGCCTTTTTCGTTGACCAATGCTCCCGCGGTTTTCTAGCATTTTGTGAATTACATTTTTCATCACCTGGTGGGGATGTTTGTTGTTGTGTATTTGGATGACATACTAATGTATTCTCCAGACGTGGAGACTCATCAGGATCAAGTTAGACAGGTGTTACAGATCATAAGAGATAATAAATTGTTTGCAAAATTGGAGAAGTGTGTTTTTGCTGTACAGCAGGTGCAGTTCTGGGGCTACCTGTTGTCATCTTCGGGTTTTCGAATGAATCCAGAAAAAGTCCATGCTGTATTGGACTGGGATCGACCAGAATATCTGAAGGCTCGTATGCTCTTTTAGGGGTTCACCAACTATTACCGAAAATGTATTAAGAACTATTCGACAGTGGTGAGACCCTTAACTGACATGACTAAGAAAGGGACAGATGTCTCAGTGTGGTCGGTTTCGGCATTGCGAGCCTTTTCTGCTGTTAAAGAGTGTTTAGCTTCTGCCCCTATATTGATACAGCCGGATGTGTCACAGCCTTTCATTGCTGAAGTTGATGCATCCGAGGTGGGGGTAGGAGCAGTCTTATCTCAGGGCCCGTCATCTGGTAAATGGTGCCTATGTGAATTTTCTCTAAAAAACTCTCTGCCGCAGAGAGAGATAACGATGTGGGTAACAGAGAGTTGCTGGCCATTAAGTTGGCTTTCGAGGAGTCGCGGCATTAGTTGGAAGAGGCGATTCATCCGTTCACAGTGTTCACAGATCGCAAAAATCGGGCTTACCTGGAATCGGCTAAACGACTGAACCCGAGGAAGGCCAGATGGTCTTTGTTTTTCACCAGATTCAATTTCATTGTCACTTATCGTCCTGGGGTTAAGAACGTCAAGGCAGGTGCCTTGTCACGTAGTTTTCCTAGAGGTGGTGATTTTGAAAATCCAAGTCCGATACTGTCGGAGGGGGTGGCGATATCTGCTCTATACCCTGACCTAGAGGTGAAGGTGTTAGAGGCTCAGGTAGACACATAGGATTCTTGTTCCTCTGTAAATTTGTTTGTTCCACCTGAATTGCGTCACAAGGTGTTTGAGGAACATCACTGTACGGTTCTTACGGGACACCCTGGGAGCGGATCCCCTGCTGACCTCATTTTTCGTAGATTTTGGTGGCCGGGTTGCGTAAGTGTGTTGAGGACTATGTGTCAGCCTGTAGCACTTGTGCATGAGCTAAGGTGACACATACTCGGCATTCCGGGTCTCTACTTCCGTTTCCCATCCCGTCCAGACCATGGACTCATTTAGCCATGGATTTTTATCACTGATCTACCGATATCTCCAGGAAAGACAGTGATTCTGGCGGTAGTTGATTGCTTTAGTAAAATGGCGCACTTCACAGCATTGCCGGGCCTACCTAATGCTAAAACTCTTGCACAAGTGTTTGTTGATAACATTGTGAAACTACATGGCATTCCCTCTGACGTGGTCTTTGATCATGGGACTAAGTTTGTTTCCAAATTCTGGATGTCCTTCTATACTAGACTGGGGGTACAACTGTCCTTTTCTTCGGCTTTTCATTCTCAGTCGAATGGACAGACGGAAAGCACTAATCAGAGTCTGGAGACTTACTTGATATGTTTTGTCTCTGAGAACCAGGAGGAGTGGTCTTCATTTTTGTCTTTAGCAGAGTTTGCCATAAACAATTGTATACAGGAGTCCACTGATATGTCACAAGTTTTTGGGGCATATGGGTTTCACCCGCAGTTTGGCACATTTTCGGGTTCTTATACTTCTGGTATTCCTGAGGAGGAGCTTTTTTCGTCATCATTTTCATCTATATGGCAGAAAACTCAAAAAAACTTGAGGAATATGGGCAACAAGTATAAACGTATGGCTGACAGGAAACATATGACCTAAGAGTGGGTGATTCTGTGTGGCTGTCCACAAGAAATATTAAGTTGAAGGTTAGTGTTGAGCAAGCATGTTCGGCCGAATACTAGTTCGGCTCGAGCATCGCTATGCTCGGCCAAACACCACGTGTGCTCGAGCGAGTGTATTTAAATGTAATTTAGCATCTATTTCTGAAAAGTTTCTGTTGGGATTTAAACTCCCTACCCCTTGTACATTAGCGGCAAGTCCCTTATCCACTCAGCTATAAATATTTCTGTGCAGGTTAACATGTAGCTCTATAGTGTAGTGGGTAATGTCCTTGACTGTAATATACAAGCTTGGGAGTTTGAATCCTGGCAGGAACATTTTAGAAATAGAGATTAAATTCATATATTTTATATATTTTTTTAGTAATTGTAAAAAATGTATGCCACAAAATAAATGTGTAAATACTAGTGATGAGCGAGCATTGCAGTGATTGGCTGGCCAGAACGCATCATCGGGGTGTTATATAGCACCCAATGACACGTGCTCGGATCAGTCATAGTCAGGGAGAGCAAAGGGTAGGAAGGGAAAGGCAGTATAGGGAGCGAAATTCTCAGTTATTATTCGCAGAAAGCTTTTCAAAGACCCAAAAGTCTTTTTAAGGACTACTGTGTGTGTGTGTTTTAGAGCAGCAATATATTTTTACCTGCGCTAAATAGATCAGTCTCATGGACATCCATGCTGAGGAAGGGACAGATAGTGCAGGGAGAGAAATTAGCTGTTTCTACTACCAAAAGCTTTTCAAAGACCCTAAAATCCTTTTAAGTACTACTGTGTGTGTTTGACAGCAGCAAGATATTTTATTTTAATACCTATTAGTGACATATACTGTAAATCATCCGCAGACTGTCTTTTTGCGTAAATTCTAATAACCAGTGCCACATTTATTGTCTATAGTGTGCCTTTAATACCCATCTGTGACATAGACAGTACTCCATCCGAAAACTTTCTTTAGCGTAAATTTTAATAATTTACTGTCGCTGTAGTTTGTGTGTGTAAGGCCTCATGCACACAACCGTTGTTTGGGTCCGCATCCAAGCCGCCATTTTGGTGGCTCGGATGCGGACACATTCACTTCAATGGTGCCGAAAAAGATGCGGACAGCACACAGAGTACTGGCCGCATCCGTGGCTCCGTTCTGCGACCCCGCAAAAAAAAATATAACATGTCCTATTCTTGTCCGCGCCTTGCGGACAAGAATAGGCATTTATATTGCCTGCGCCCATTCTGTTCCGCAAATTGCGGAAGGCAACACGGGCGGCTTCTGTTTTTTGCCAATCCACGGTTTGCGGTCGTGTGCATGAGGCCTAATACACATCCCTGACATATATAGTACTCCATCCGAAAACTGTTTCTTTAGCGTAAATTTAAATAATCTGGGCCTAATCTAGTGTCCATATTCTGTGGGTTTCTGTGACATATACTGTCCTGCATCAGAAAACTGAGTTTGTATTGCAAATTCCAATAATCTGGGCCTAATCTCCGGTCCATAGTGTGTGGCATTCTGTGACATATATAGTACGCCATCCCAAAACTGTTTCTTTAGGGAAAATTCCAATAATCTGGGCCTAAGATAGTGTCCATAGTGTGTGGCTTTCTGTGACATATACAGTACGCCATCCAAAAACTGTTTCTTTAGCGTAAATTTAAATAATCAGGGGCCAGTCCTCATCTACTGTTTCTGTAGTGTGTACGTGTAATACACATCCGTGACATATACAGTACTCCATTTGAAAACTATTTCTTTAGGGCAAATGTAAATAATCTGAGCATAATATAGTGTCCATATTCTGTGGGTTTCTGTGACATATACTGTCCTGCATCCGAAAACTGTGTCTTTAGCGGACTGTAAAACAATAATATGAAGAAGGCGAGCACTAAGGGACGGGGAAGTAGGCGTGATGCTGATGGTGCACGCAGAGACCGTGGCCCTGGGTGCAATGAAACTGTGCCTGCTGCCAGTGCACCAGAAAAAAAAAAACATCCACCGTACCCAGCTTCATGTCCAACTTAGCTGGGCGCCGCAGGTCAACACTGTCCAAGTCGGACCAGTGCAAACAGTTGGTTGGCTGAAGATAATGCTTCCAGTCGGTTAAGCATCACCCTCTCTTCCACCAAGTCCAGTCTCTGTAGCCAAGAGTCTGGTCAACCGAATCCTCACTCTGATCATCCTTCCTCCCACCATGGAGAGGTTTGCCAAACAAGTGATCCCACACTCGGATATTCCGAGGAGCTCTATCCAGCGCCACTATTACATTTGGCCCTCCCGCCCAGCACTCTTGAAGAGGGACCTGAGATATTGTGCCCTGATTCCCAACCTCTTGAACCTTCACAGTCTCAAGAAGAGGACGGTGGTGAACGGCAATCATTTTTTCATGAGGTGGATGATGATGAGACACAGTTGTCAATCACTAAGGTTGTGGTTAGGTCAAGTCAAGAGGATGAGTAGAGTGAGGAAGTGGAAGAGCAGGTGGTCACTGACCCAACATGGGAAGGTGAAAAGCCGAGCGAGGACAGCAGTACAGAGAGGGAGGGATCCATGGAACCGCACAGGCTGGAAGAGGCAGTGGGGTTGCAAAAGGGAGAAGTTGGCCCACCCCAAACAGGCCCGCAACCGTTTCACACGGAGCAGCCCCATGTGTAAATCTACCTTTCCAAGGGGTAGGTGTTCCGCAGTATGGCACTTTTTTTAGGAAAGTGCAAACGACAAAAGAGTGGTAGTTTGCAACCTGTGCCGTACCAAAATGAGCCGGGGTGTGAATACTAGCAACCTCACCACCACCAGCATGATCCGCCACATGGCATCCAAGCACCCTAATAAGTGGGCCGAACGCCTGCGTCCACAATCTGGGTCTGCGGGTCACACTACTGCCTCCTCTTCCCCTGTGTTACGCACTGCTGGCCAATCCCCTGTCGAAGGCGCAGGCCTGGATGCCCCTCACCCTGCACCTGGACCGTCGCATGAACCATCAGCAACAACATCCACTTCCCTGTCCCAGCGCAGCATACAAATGTCCATAACAAAGTAATTTGAAGGATGTGTTATTTTTGTGTTCCCTTTATTTTTTTGAGTAGTATATATACATATATATTTAGATTAAATTATACTTCTGATATATATGAATGTATAATATGTGGGAAACTACTACTGATGTTTTTTAGCCATAATAGGAGGAACAGGTTGTCTTTTGTCCTGACATTAGTACCACATGGTAAATTAGGACTTTAGGTTCCTGTGTATGAACTCACCTACCTCTGGGATCAGTTCATACTTGCAGTCAGTCAGGACTTTGATTAGGGTTTCTCTAGGAGGTGACCTGCTCCTTTCCCTAGTTACCAGGCCTTTTCCCCTCACCCCTTTCCCTCCTACGTTTGGTGTGGGTTTCCATCATTAGTATTCACCCCATAAGATGCAGGGAAATTTCCCCCCCCCACACTTTTTTTTGGGGAAAATGCATCTTCTGGGGCGAAAAATATGGTCAATTTTTAAAGTTAATAACTTCTGCTGTTAGCTAAATAAGACATTTATTTCAGAAAACATAATTATTAATTGAAATTTAGCTTCAACAAAGAAAAAGAATGACATTTATTTTATTTTCCTTTAGGGTCTTTCAATATCACAAGCATCAGCTGGTCTGAAAATGTTTTGTTTTTTTACATATTTATTTGTAGCTGAGGCTCGGGAAAATGTCATGAGAAATAGATGTAAACTTACAATCTGATTGATTAGTAGTAGACACACAGTAAACAGCCTGCTTTATATGAACAATACTGAAATTAAGCTGATAAATAATTGTAATTGTTTAGGGTCTACATTGTGTCTTGACTAAAGGTGGGCATTGTCTGTTAAAAGCAGATGTTCACCTTTAGACAACCTGGGGCCAATTTGGAGAAAGGAAAAATCTGCTAACAGACTTCTTTCCTGCCATGAAACCCAGCATATTTGATAACTCTCTCCCAACATCTGCCGTCAGGGGACAGTTGAGAAGCCCCCAACACAAGAGATAGTCAAAAGATAGTCCTGCTAAAATGGGTGGTTTCCCAGCTTTGAGATGGAAGAATAAAGTAACCAATTGACCCAACATGTGTATAACTAGAGACCAGTGAATTCCTCAAATTTTATTTTTATTTTTTTCAAAAAAGCTTTATTGAAAAATATATATCTGCTACAATTGTAACAATTCTTTGGTGAAGGAGTAATCTCCAGTTAAGAAAAGAGTTGCTTTGGTAACATAAAATAATCACAAAACTACATAAAAACATTAAGGATGTATATCATGTAGACTCTTGTCATGTAGACTTTTGTATCCGGGCTCAGAAAAAGGATTGTAGGTATTATCATACCAGAACAGCAGGGGTGACTTTACCAGTGATAACCTCTAAAGGATCTCCAGTTTTCCCATAGAATTCTAAATTTGTTGTGGGATCTGTTTTCCCATGCCGCTATCTCTTCAAATCAATAAATAGAGTCAACCTTTTTAAACCAATGGTCTAAGGAGGGAAGATCTGAAGACAACCAATGTGTAGGGATTAGGAGTCGGGCAGATACAATTAGATTTCTAAAGAGGGGGGGAATTTTTGTTTTATGGTCGTGGGACAGACCCAGGAGAGCCAACAATGGCGAGGGGGTGATATTTGTGTTACAGATTTCATTACTTTTTTTATAGATATTATCCCACCATTTAAGGATAAGAGGGCAAGACCACCAGATATAAAAACATTGTACCTCGACCATCGTCGCATCTCCAGCAGACGTCTGATTCATTACTAATATAACGGTAGGTGCTATCTGGTGTCTAATACCATCTTGTTAGCACTTTATATCCATTTTCCTGGATTCTGGTACATCTTGAGGATGTGTGTGGTGTTTTAAAAAGGATGAGCGGATCCTCAGGCGAGAAATAGGCTCCCATATCTTTTTCCCACTGGCTTATGAAAGAGGGTTTGGGAGGTATAATAGGCATACTAAGATATCTATATAGTGAGGATATAGGTTTCCTCGGGGGAGAGTGGTTGCAAATTAGGCTTTCAAACCAGGTGAGAGGTCTGAGGAGAGAGCTTAAAGGGATATTTTTGTTGATATAGAAAATCAGAAAAGAGAGCATGTGAGGCTGGGACTTGATCTCAGGGAGAGAGGATGTAAAAGAGCCCTGATTCACTATTTCTTTCCCGCTCTTCGAGATCAAAGTAAGGATAGGTATTTCAGAGTTTCGTAGAACTTTGGGGACACTTTGTCTGAGTTCTAGAGGGGCTAAACTCATCACATCTCTGATCTGAGCAAGGGGAGAGGGTGAAGGAAAGCCCCATTTTGAGTTTTGGAACCATTTCCAGGCCCCAAAAGTGGCTGCCACCAAAGGGTTGTATTTAAGGGCTAAAATGTTTTTATGGTTAGGATCCAATAGAAGGCCTCTAAGGGTCGAGAGATATTCTGGGGTCTCCATACCAACCCAGGACTTCTGATCAGGGCATCTAAGCCAGTCCAAGACTCTGGAAAGAAGTATGGCTTTATTATATAGTAGGGGGTTTGGAAGGCCTATACCACTCTGAGTTCTGGGTCTCCGTAAAGTATTAATATTAATTCTCACTTTTTTGCCATTCCATATGAAGGAGCGGATGGATTTCTCCAGGGAATGAAAAAAGGAGTTGGGTATTGGAATGGGAAGGACCTGTAGGAAGTAGTTTAGTCTGGGTAGGACAAGTGACATGACCATATTTTTACGTCCAAACCATGAAAGTAGAGGGGGGTTAAGAGCTTCAAATTGTTTTTTGATTGCGCTAAGTAGAGGGAGATAATGAAGTTTAAATAGGGAGGGGAGATCTGGGCAAATTTTAACTCCTAAGCATGTTATGTAGGGCGATTCCCAATTGAAAGAAGAGGAGAGGATTAGTTTGGATCTGAGTCTGGGGCTGAGCCCCATGCTAAGAATGTGGGATTTTTTCATGTTTATTTAAAAGTTGGAGAGGAAGTTAAATTTCTCCAAAATAGAGTAAATAAGCTGGAGAGAGGTTTCTGGATTGGAGGAGATTATCAGGAGGTCATCAGCAAAAGCTGCTACTTTTGTGGTCCTGATCTCTTAGTTTAAGGCCTTTTATACCATTCTCTGATCGTATGAGGACAAGTAGTGGTTCTATTATCAAAACGAAGATCAGGGGGGAGAGAGGGCAGCCCTGTCTTGTCCCATTTCTTATGGAAAATGGTTGTGAAGTAGTGTCATTGATCAGCACCGACGCCGAGGCATTAGTATACATAGCTTGGATAGCGCTTATAAAGGCGACTGGAATTCCAAACTGCTTCAGAGTGCTGTACATGAATTTCCAGTGAACTCGGTCGAACGCTTTCTCGGCATCGGTGCTGACCAGGACTAGGGGGAGGTGGTGTTTTGAGGCGTGGGGCAGGACGCTCAATACCCTGGCTGTGTTATGCTTTCCCTCCCTACCTTTAATAAAACCTGTTTGGTCTCTATGAATAAGTTGGGGTAGTAGGGGGGCTAGGCGGTTAGCCAGTAGTTTGGCCAATAATTTAGGTCAATATTTAGTAGAGATATTGGGCGGTAGTTTCCACACTCAGTTGGGTCTTTCCCTTCTTTGGGGATGCTAGTAATATTGGCTTTTGCCATCTTCTGGGAGAGAGGGTCACCCTGCAAGGTTTGATTGCAAACATTAAGCAAGAAGGGCAGAAGGGCGGAGCTAAAGGAACGGTAATATAGAGCCGGGAATCCATCCGGGCCTGGGGGTTTTCTGGGGAGTTGTTTGATGGCTAAGAGTAATTCATCACTAGTGAATGGGGAGATAAGGGAATTTTTATGGACTTCATTGAGTTGGGGTATTTTAATAGACAGGAGTAAAAGGTCTATCGAATCTTGGTGTGTGTAGCTCAAATTATTTTCATTTTGGGGAGGTAAGTTGTATAGGGAACGATAGAACGTCATAAACCTTTGGGATATATCTTGTGCATTAGTGAGCATATTACCTTCATCACTGCAAATTTTGCAAATTAAGTTTTGGGCCTTTCTTTTTTTGATTCTAGACATCATAAATTTGGACACCTTGTCTCCATGGGCGATGTATTTATATTGTGCGTGCAGGAAGTATTTAGCAGATTGTGTGTTTAACAGGTTTTTTAGGTCAGCTCTAAGAAGCGCAAGTTTTGTTAAATGGGAGTCTAGGAGAGACCTTTTATCTAGGGCCTCAATATCCCTGATATCTTTCAGAAGGGAGTCAATACGGGCAAGTCTTATTTTTTTGATATATGAGCCTAAGCTTATAAGTTTACCATGTAAATAAGCCTTATGGATGTCCCATAGGGTGTGGGGGTGGATATCATGGGTGTTGTTGGAGGAAAAAAAATCTCTCAACCAGTTGAGGACCTGCTCCTTATTTTCTGGGGCTTGGATCAGTTGTTCGTTAAGTTTCCAGTTGAACGTTCTCAGGGGTCTGTTAGGGGTGAGAATAGAGACCCAGACAGGGGCATGGTCAGACAGGCTGATAGAACCAATTTGGGCTTTGGAGCACAACTGAATGTGTTCAGAGGATACCAGTAGATAATCCAAGCGCTGGTATGAGCCGTGCGCATTGGAATAAAATGTATAGTCTTTAGTGCTAGGATTTAAAGTTCTCCAGACGTCAACCAAGCGCCAGTCGTGGAGAGATCTTCTCAATTTGCTTAGAGCCTTGTTTGAGATAGCAGATTTTTGAGAAGAGGAGTCTACTGGAGGGATCAATGTGAGGTTGAAGTCACCTCCCATTACGGTCACTCCTTCCCTGAAATGGTCAATCGTCAGGAGAATATTATGGAGCCAGGAAGTTTGGTTGACGTTTGGAACGTATACATTAATAAACGTGTATATTTGGTTCGCAATGTTACCTTTTATGATTATGTACCTGCCCTCAGGATCCTGGATATGATCCAAGTAAATGAAGGGGGTACTTTTAATGAAGCCCACGCTGACCCCTCTAGAAGCGGATGAGTTAGTCCCGCAATGATACCAGGTGGGGAAATAGGAGTGGGAGAGGTTTGGATAGTGGTTGAATCTAAAATGTGTCTCTTGAAGGAGGACAACGGAGCAGGCCCCTCTTTTTAATTCAGAGAAAATTTGGCATCGCTTGGATGGGGCATTAAAGCCTTTTACATTATATGAGGCAATTCGTAATTCAGCCATGATATACTATAGATTGAGGGATGCCACCCCATCGCCGCTCCCCACAAGAGGCACTGATTCGTCACGCTCCACACAGAGCGGAGAGACAAGTAATGCTTTTTCCCCTGGGGGGAGTTAGAAGATCTGCAAATCCATATACATCCTAAAACAAAAGGAACAACATTATAACTGATAGAGAACAGTAACAACATTACTAGGTGAAATATAGGCATGGGAGTGCCTAAAATAGACTTGGGGGAGAGAAAAAAACATTAGTAATCACCAGATGGCTAAAGATATGGCGGACATGAGAGAGACAATGTGAGGATATTTTCAATTATCTATAGGGAGTCTTCTAGGTGTTGTTGTTCTAGGGTTCTTTGGGCTCTTTTGACGCTTGGGAGTGCGTTGGCGTTCCCAGATGCCTGGATGGGGTACTTCAGGAAGTTTGGACAAGTCCTGGATGGGGTCCCAATTTTCTATCTTGAGGGGCTCTATCTGGAGATGGTCGTAGATTGAGTCCAAATTAACATAATTGAATAAGGAGAGTCTGCGTCCCTCATATATAAATGACAGGCCGAATGGGAAGGACCATCTGTAAGGAATCTTGTGAGCTCTGAGCCAATTTGTCAGTGGTCTCAGAGATCTTCTTTTGTCCAGGGTGGATTGGGCTAGATCCTGGTAGATTTGGATGTCGTGTCCATTCCAGGACACTTTGCAGGATTCTCGGGCTTTGAAAATAACAGCCTCTTTAACTGGAAAGCTGAGGAATTTGCATAAATTGTCCCTTGGTGGGGCTGAGGCAGCAGGTTTAGGCCTAAGAGCTCGGTGGGCTCTTTCTAGAATAACCTCATGGGCTGTTTCTGGGCCTAGTAGGGACATGCATATTTGCACCACAGTGCTTGGGATATCTCCTGTGTCCACTGATTCGGGGACACCGCGGAATCGCAAGTTATTGCGCCTACCTCTATTTTCCTGATCCTCCAGGGAATTGTAGAGGCAGTTCATCTTGTGCTGTATGGACTGGAAGCGTTGGGAGACCTCTGTTTGGTGCAGTATGATGGCTTCCTGCGTGTTTTCTAGCGCTTTAACTCTGTCACCCACTTGCGATATTTCTTGCTTAATAGCAGCTAGGTCGGAGCTTAGGGGTTCCAGGGCAGAAGCCAGGGAGGAGGATATTATCTCTTTTAGGAAGGAACGTGAGATAGGGAGGCTATCGGTGTCTTCTTCCCCTCCGGCAGCTTGATCCAGCAGCTCTGAGTGTTTAGAGCGCGGGGCACGATTCGGGGTCGGCGCCATCTTGGGTTCCCTGGATACATGCAGCGCCGCTGCTTTCTTGATAAATTTATCCATCTCCCCGGTGGTGGGAGCTCCTCTGTCTTGTGTGGCTTGGTCTCCGGTTCTGGGACCTCTGATTTTCACCATGATCGGTTTGCCAGCCTTTGATAGAGGGCTTCGGTGGTGATATCTATTACGGAGCTGCAGCCTCAAGCGTCCATGCTTTGCAGGCGCTAGCTCCGCCCCCCGAATTCCTCAAAATTTTATTAAAGTTTGATTAAGCCAAACTTGTCAACCGATTCAATTTGGGTCAGAAACTATTTTACCCTATTCAATAATGTTCCCATTGGCCTGAAATTTTGTTTATAACACTTTGAGGTCTCCTATTTTTTCTCACTTGTTTTTCACTTTTTGTTATTTTAAAAAAAAATTGAAAATTCTCTCTCTTTATAACTCCATGTCTCCAAAAATCAAGTTTAATCTATTTCGTTTAGAATAAATTTGCCATTTCTATGTATAACATCTTCAGTTTATTTTCTTTCATGTTTTCAGGAGGATGCTTCAGTGCATACAGTACATCAACTCTTCACATGACCTCACCACATGATTTAAATCTTCTCTATTCTTTACTGCCATTTACTATTATACTTTGTTTTATTTTATTGAATTAAGAGGCAGACAGATTTCTTGCCAGATTTAAATTACCCATTGTTTCTATAAGCTCAGTAATAGTTTCTATGGACAAACTTGTTTTATGTCTCACACAATATATTACTTTAGAAATCACTGAGTTTTAGAAAACTTTTTATATATCATAGAGACATATGAAAAGTTTTAATTAGTGTGAGCCTGGGTTCTGAGACCCCCACCAATTCCTAGAACAATAGGCCTTCTATTGTTTCCTAAAGCTCAGTGACCTTTTAACTATAAGTTGTACCATATGCACATCTAGGAAATAAAATTAAAAAAAGTCATTTATAATAATACTCTTTAATTAAACAGCACCAACATATTCCACAGAATATTACACTTCATGGATGTTAAACACTGTGTGCTTGCTCTCTCAAGCAGGCTGCGGTGACAGATTTGTTTGCAGACAACAGGATTAAAGTCCAAATTGATGCTTTATTTTATGACACTATGGCAGTTTACAGTCAAACCAAGTTATAGTTCACAAGGTACAATGAAGTTCCAGCACCTCAAAACAAAAGCCAAACAAAATAAACTCCTCCGTCAAGGTTCTAACCAATGCAGATTTGTTTCTAGCTCACCTATTGAGCACAGGTTACACAAAGAGACTCAGGCGTCTCTAGCAAGCAAGGCAACCAGCTTCCTAGACTTCTTCCAGGCATAACTCTCTCAGACTGACAGACTGGAATATGTTTTTATCTCCCCCTAACAATCCCAGCTGGCTACACCTGGGGAGAACTCAGGCTAAGGGAAAATCTGCCCTGGAATGAGGGTGGACTGGGGAGGACTGGGGAGTTTACACTACCAAACCTACCTTCCCAGTCCAAATAAAATCCAGCCCTTGAACTTTAAAAAAAAATGTCTCAGCAAGCTATACCTTGCTGAAACCACTTTAGCTTTTCTGGATCTTACTTACCTCACCCAGTTGAGGAACCCAGGTGAGATATACACCCCTTCCAAGACTTTTCCATACACTTTACCACAACTGCTAGGCCCCTTTCACACGGGCGAGTATTCCGCGCGGATGCGATGCGTGAGTTGAACGCATTGCACCCGCACTGAATACCGACCCATTCATTTCTATGGGGCTGTTCGCAGGAGCGGTGATTTTCACACATCACTTGTGTGTTGTGTGAAAATCGCAGCATGCTCTATATTCTGCGTTTTTCACGCAACGCATGCCCCATAGAAGTGAATGGGGTTGCGAAAAAATCCCAAGCATCCGCAAGCAAGTGCGGATGCGGTGCGATTTTCACGCACGGTTGCTAGGAGACGAACGGGATGGAGACCCGATCATTATTATTTTCCCTTATAACCATGAATACAGAATGCATAGTAAAATAGGGCTGGAGGGGTTAAAAAAAAATTAAAAATAATTTAACTCGCCTTAATCCACTTGCCCGCTCTGCCGGCATCTCGTCTGTCTCCTTCTTTGCTGAACAGGACCTGTGGTGAGCATTCATTCCAGGACCTGTGGTGACGTCACTCCGGTCATCACATGATCCATCACATGATCTTTTACCATGGTGATGGGTCATGTGATGGATCATGTGATGACCAGAGTGACGTCACCACAGGTCCTGGAATGAATGCTCACCACAGGTCCTGTTCAACAAAGAAGGAGACAGACGAGATGCAAGTGCCAGCAAGTGGATTAAGGTGAGTAAAATTATTTATTTATTTTTTTAACCCCTCCAGCGCTATTTTACTATGCATTCTGTATTCAGAATGCTATTATTTTCCCTTATAACCATGTTATAAGGGAAAATAATACAATCTGCAGAACACCGATCCCAAGCCCGAACTTCTGTGAAGAAGTTCGGGTTTGGGTACCAAACATGCGCAATTTTTCTCACGTGAGTGCAAAACGCATTACAATGTTTTGCACTCGCGCAGGAAAAATCGCGGTTGTTCCCGTAACGGGAACACCTGCACATTTTCCCGCAAAGCCCCTGTGAAAGAGGCCTTAGAGTTACTGACTACAAGGATAATTAGATTAGAGCATGATCGTTCTCTGCAATGCAGTATTTTCTAGCATGCTGACTTTTTGAGTGTAAAAACCTGTGTTAAAGATAATCATTATATAATTACAGAGAGTTGAGTGTTCTCATAAATCTAACAATATATGTGTCTGAATGCTTCACTCTAATGGCCTAATTTATGTCCTTTGAAATAAATACTTTAAAAAAATACACATTTTCTAATTTCATTTAGTTGTAGATGATGGATTTAATAGCTACATAATTATGTAGCTTCTATCCACTTAAAGATTTAATTGCAACATCATTTTATTTACATCTATAGATGGTTATGTGGCAGATTTGCATGCAATATGTGCCTTTTAACAGCTTTCTTAAATCCAGAATCAAATATATTTAATGTCCTTGAAAAGTTATCTAAATGCAAAGCTTATAAATGGTAGGTAATTGGGTCAGTGATAGAAAACAAAGGATGGGTATTTACTCCTTCAGGACCGAGCCATTTTTCACCTTAAGGGTACATTCACACGACCGCGGTGTGTTGTGTTGCGGACCCGCAAATTGCGGATGCGCAAAACACCCGCCCGGCACCGCTATAGAAATGCCTATTCTTGTCCGCAAGCTGCTCAAAAGGAAGTTGAAGGATGAAACTGAGCATGTGCGACCTTCTCAGTGAGCAGGTCAAAGAAATAAGAAAAAAAAAAAATGTTGGTGGTTGTGACGAATCCCAGACCTTGTGCCTGCTTGACGTCACCTGTCGAGCTCATGAGCCACAGTATGGTCACTTGTTACCAAAGCGTGACATTACTCCCTCCAGAGGAGCAGGTAAGGTCAGCTTGGTACAGTTTACACAGACACCTCCTGTCCATGCGGGCACAGAGAGGTAACAAGCTGAGAGAGCCTTTTCACTGCCGCAGTGAAAACAGCGCTGTCTCAGCCCGGGTATCTGCCACCAGCTTCTAGTTTGATATAAGCCCAGTCCGCTAACGGGATTATATAGGGTGAGAAACCAACCCACGGTAGCTTATAATTAGGCTGATGATTGTGATCGAGATACAAAACAGCGCAAAATTAAATTATATATTTAATCGCCTTAAGGGCACACTAGATTTAACACTATACACACAGGTATTTACAGTGGTTACAGGTATAGGTGATAAAGGTACAACAGGGTTAAGCAGAACAATAAGTCAGTTTACCAGATATATGAGTCTTTTGGGTAGGGATGAGTTCTTAGATGTATTCACGTCAGAGGCAGTGATGTCAGCCGGTTGCCGGTCCCTCCAAACACATTGCACGATGTGACCCCCTTTCAGAGAAAGACGCTGCCCGCTGGCTTGCATGGGATTATGACCTGTAGCCGGCCGCTCCCCTCCCCGCTATGGGTAGAGTCCACCCCTCCTACTCTGGTGCTGGCAGCAAATGACCTATTAAACCCCTTAGGGCTCATAGCCCCAGACCAGAATGTCGCAGGAAGATGGTTCCTGGCCCAATTGATCCGGAAGGGTTCCGGCTACAATTATAATCCAAACATGGTGCCGCTATGTGGTTTCTGTGGGGAGATATATATATCTCCCCTCTCAGGCATCCTATCCTCAAGCCCGGACTACGTGGACGTTTGGCTTTGCCCCAGGATCGCATAAAGATCACTGAATTATGCCGGGGATGGACGGACGATTCATAATTCCTTAAATGTAGGTGCCAACATGTCTGGGAGGTATCATTGGTCCTAGCAAAGGCTGATACCTTCTGCTGGGGGTTTTCCTGCAAGATCCGTGTTGTCTGACTGGAGGTGTGAAATGTAACCAAATGTGGCCTGCAAGGAGTTTTCTGCTATCTGGCTGCAGCTTTAAAGCAGGTCCCCCTTGTGGAGCTTGATTTCCTCTGCCATCTTTCAGCAAATGTTGGGTGTGAGGACATGGCTGACAGTAAATATTAATCCATATTCCTCACACCTCCCCTTTTTAGAGGGCGCCAGGGGGCAGCAAATTCCTGTGTTCCCCCTTGCGCCCATCCGCACCCTCTCCTTGCCGGGATAGCCCATCTGCGTTCCCGTGGTCACGGCCTTCTTGTAGGAAATGGTCAAGTGATACTGCTGGAGAGCTAGGTTCCAGCGTAGCGGCCTCCCATTCGTCCCAGATATAGTGTTTAACCAGCTGAGGGGGTTGTGGTCGGTCTCCGCAGTGAAGCGGCACCCGTATAAATACGGCTGCAACCGTTGAAGTGCCCAGACAAAGGCCAGGCCCTCCATCTCCATTGTTGAGTATGCCACCTCCCTCGGCAGGAGCTTCCGACTCAGGTACAGAACGGAGTGTTCCTGGCCCGTAGTGTCGACCTGGCTGAGTATGGCAACAAGGCCAAAATCGCTGACATCGGTCTGAACTATAAATGGCCACGTGAAGTCGGCTGCCTGCAGTACAGGGAAACTCGAGAGGGCGGCCTTCAGCGCCCGGAAGGCCGTCTTGCAGTAATTTTTCCAATCGACTGCAGAGGGCAGCTTCTTCTTGGTGAGGTTCGTCAAAGGCTTCGCCCGTCTACTATAGTGGGGGATGAACCTCCTATAGTACCCAGCGGTGCCCAGGAAGGACATCACCTAGTTCTTGGTCCTGGGGGTGGGCCCGGATGCGATAGCATCCACTTTCCCGGGCTCTGGCTTCAGGGTCCCCCCTCCTACCCGGAGCCCCAGGTAGTGGACCTCGCTCATGCCCAGCTGGCACTTTTCCGGCTTGATGGTCAAGCCTGCCTGGTGGATCCGCCCCAGCATCTGCGTCAGGTGCTGTAGGTGATCCTCCCATGTGGAAATGAAGACAGAAATGTTATCCAGGTATGCGATCACATACTCTTCAAGTCCCTTAAGCAGCGTGTGGACCATCCGCTGAAAAGTGGCAGGGGCATTCTTCATGCCGAATGGCCTCATCGTGGATTTGTACAATACAAAGGGGGTGATAAAGACAGAGCGTTCCCACACCTCCCGGGTCAGGGGAATCTGCCAGTACCTCCGGCTCAGATCCATGATGGTCAGGTACCGGGCCCCGACCAACTGATCGAGCAGGTTTTTGATGCGTGGCATAGGATATGCATCGGTTAACGAGACATCATTGAGTCCCCTGTAGTCCACGCAGAACCGGACGGTCCGGTCCTTCTTTGGGATGTGGACCACAGGCGAGACCCAAGTGCTGTTGGATGCCTGGATGACCCCCAGCTTCAGCATCTTGTCAATCTCCTGGCGCATGTGCTGCTGCACCTCCAAGGAAACCCGATATGCTGAACGCCGGATTGGGGGGGTGATCCCTAGTGTCCATGTGATGGACGGCCAACTAGGTCCTTCCGGGCTTGTTGCTGAACAACTCCCGGAAGGGGTGAAGGGTGGCCTATAGCTGGGACCGTTGGTCCTTCAAGAGCTGTTGGCCTACCTCCACATCCTCGAGGGACCCACCCACCTTCGCCTGGGTGAGCATGTCAGGAAGGGTTTCCTCCTCCCCCTCTTCTGGAAGGTTGCAGACAGGGAGGGCATATGCCTCCTTGTCATTATGCACCTTCATCATGTTCATGTGGAAGGCCTTACGCCTTCCCTGGGCGTGGTCCAGGGTGACCAGGTACATCACGGCGTTGAGGCGCTGATGCACGAGGTCTGGGCCTTCCCAGGCCGCCTGAACCTTGTCCTAAAGGTACGGGGACCAGTACCCATACCCTTTGACCCACCTGGTAGGTCATCTCACAAGCATTCTGGTCGTACCATCGCTTCTGGTCGGCCTGGGCCTGCTCCATGTTCTCGTGCACCAGCTGCGACAAGGCCTGCATCTTATTTCGGAAGCACATGACATACTCAGAGCTCGAAGGTGGAGAACCCCGTGGAGACCTGTGGGACCTCTTGGTAGCAAACAGCAGATCTGGGAGGTACCGCTCCCAGTCACGCCCGTGGCAGTCGACCAACATCTTAAACATATGCCATTAAACCGTTCGCACAGGCCGTTAGTCTGTGGGTGGTTCGGCTGGTTACCAGATGTTGCACCTGTGTTTGCCTGCAGAGGGACTCATCAATTGCGACATAAACTGGGTCCCCCGGTCGGTGAGCATTTCCTGGGGAAAGCCCACTCTGGAGAAAATCTCCAGCAAGGCGGTGGCAACCTTGTCGGCCTGAATGGATGACAAGGCTACTGCCTCCGGGGACCGGGTGGCACAGTCTACTACCGTCAATATGAAGCGTTTCCCGGAGCTGCTGGGAATGGACAGCGGTCCAATCAGATCCACAGCCACCCTCCTGAAAGGCTCTTCAATTATGGGCAGCGTTACCAGTGGGGCTTTGGGGCGCCGCCCCGCCTTCCCCTCCAGCTTGCAGGTGTCACATGAACGGCAGTAGGCAACCACATCGGCCCCCATCTTTGGCCAGTAGAAATGCTGGACTAATCTGGCCTTTGTCTTAGCGACCCCTAGGTGTCCAGCCATCGGAATCTCATGCGCAACCCGCAACAACTTCGTCCTAAACTGATAGGGTACCACTAGCTGTCAGTCCCTAGGCCACGCCTCTGATGCTGGGGACACGTGGCCTTGAAGTGTCCTGGCTGCTTACACAAGTGGCAAAGTCGGGGTTCCCCACTGACCTGGTAAGTATAGCAGGGGCCGGTGCCCACTTGGGCACAGGGGTAGGGGTAGCAGGTACAGTGTGCATCTTACCCCCTCTCCAGCCAACAGGTTTCCGGGCTCTGAAGTCCTGTTGTTGGTGTATTCCTCGGCCAGGGCTGCTGTTGCGGAGGCCCCCTTTGGCTTCCGGTCGTGGAGGTACTGCTATAGGTCCTCCGGGCAATTCCACAAGAACTGCTTTGTGGCGATGAGCTCCTTCAGCTGCTGGACGGTGGTGAGCTCCAATCCTATGGTCCATTGCTCGCTCTCAGCAAGGCCCGCATGTGATCAGCCCAGCTCTGGGTAGAACCCCTCTGCAAACTACAGAGTTTTTTCTGGTATGTCTCAGGGATCAAGTTGTACTGCCTGACCAGAGCCTGTTTGATGTCCTCATAGCTCGGGATGGTCTTGCTGGGCAGGTACCCAAAGATTTCCAGGGCTTTTCCCCTGAGACGTGGCGTGAGGAATCTGACCCACTGGTCCTCCGACAGCTGGTACTGATGGCAGGCCGTCTCAAATGCCAACAAAAAAGTGTCCAATTCCCCATCTTTGTCCAGTGCTCTGGCCGTAGTTTTGGACTCCGGATCTCTAGAGACACATCGGACTGGAGAGGGCTGCTGGAGTTGGAGCTGGAGCACTTGTAGCTGGTGCTCACGCAGGCCTCTGCTTTCTCGCGTCATTCTGCAGCTTGCTCATGACGCTCTGCAGCCTCTGTTTGCTTGCGACGCTCTGCAGCTGCCATGAGGATCTTGTAGGAAGCCTGGTCTCCGGCCTGGAGACAGTCTAGGGCAACCTGTAGGAGAGCAGCCGAGCCTGCCAGGCTGCGGGGATGGGCAGGTGGAGTGAGGCTCCTTGGGGAGCTTTGGCTGTGCTCCCCCTTGCCTGGAAGAATGTCGCCTTCCACCTCCTCTCAGCCCCCCATCTGGACTGCGTCCTCCCCGCCATCATTCATAGCCTCGGACATCTCCTTAGCCTTGCTTCGTGTGCAACTGGCCATCAATGCCACGGATGGTTACTGACACAGACTGCCACCTGATGCACACACCTTATTGTATTTGCACTCAGACTTTCTAGTGTTGAGCTGATCTTAAGACTCCAACGGCAAACGCTACTGCTGGTCATCTTTAGTGTCTGGGAGTATGGGTCTCACACTCACACACACTAGTATTTCAATCCCACTTTGTTGCCACCAATGTGTGACGAATACCAGACCCCATGCCCGATTGACGTCACCTAAGTCGAGCTTACGAGACGCAGTGTGGTCATTTGTTACCAAAGCGTGACGTTACGCCCTCCAGAGGAGCAGGTAAGGTCAGCTTGGTACAGTTTATACAGACACCTCCTGTCCACGCAGGCACAGAGAGGCAACAAGCTGATAGAGCCTTTTCACTGCCGCAGTGAAAACAAAGCTGTCTCAGCCCGGGTATCTGCCACCAGCTTCTCGTTTTATATAAGCCCGGTCCGCTAACAGGATTATATAGGGTGAGGAACCAACCCGCGGTAGCTTATAATTCGGCCAAAACTTCAATATTTATTACCCTATGTCAGGATCCGGGACTTAGATTCAGGAGGGGAGTCTGCAGGGTCACACTAGGCCTCCCTCTGTCAGCACTCCTTCCTGAAACTAATCAATCTTAGCTGCTACCATTCGTCATATCAGGCTGACGAGACACCAGTAGTATAGTGGGACATGTCTCGTCAAACTCAAAGTGACAGGTGCCCGCCCCTTTTTCACACCACAACCCCTCACAGAAACGCCCTAACCCCGCCCATATCCACCCATTTCTCTCCCCTCGCCGCCCCAAACCACGCCTAAATGCCTCCCACTTTGATATGATTTTCATATCATTTTATATGGTTTAATATAAATTTTATATCAAATGATAAGCTTTTTATATCACTTTATAAGTCCTTATTAAATGATAAGCTTTTATTAACACTTCATATCCCATTTATATCATTTTGATACAGTTTTATACCTCTTTTATGTCATTTTGTGATTTGATATCACTTTGATATCATTTTGATATGCCTTTTATATATTGGCATGCCCGGGCATGTTCAAAAGATGTCTACTACACGGCCGGGCGTCTTTTAGTTGTAATAGCAACGATAAAAAATCAAGGATGACAAAATGTAAATCATTTTAAAAAGTTTTATTAATTTAATTATAATGCTATACCATGTAAATTAAAAGCGCTTTTATAACTGCAACCTTTCATATACAGCTTACAGTATATGTATGTCTATTAAAAGTAAGTTCAATTTACCTCCATTGTGAGTGCCTGAGTGTAATTTAACTCCCTGTGAGTGCCTGAGTGTAATTTAACTCCCACCACACTGGACAGCTGAGTCAACACACTGATATTGAATTAAAAACCTGAAATGACTTACCTGAAACTCACGGTCCAAATCAAACTTTTCATTTCCCACAAGACTCTACACATGAGTTTCAGGTCGCAGCTGTGACAACCTGAGATGTGTTAATTTTCTCAGGATCAGTCTATAGCAGAGTTAATACAAAACTATTGGTATCACCGCAACAGCTGGGGCAGAAGACGCCACACATGAGTTTCAGGTCGCAAATGTGACAACCTGAAAGGTGTTAATTTTCTTGGGACATGTCTATAGCAGAGTTAACACAAAAACTATTGGTATCGCTGCAACAGCTGCGGCAAACACTACGCAGTATCTATCCATATTTTAATAGCATCTCTTTTCAGGAAACAAAATGATTGCGATTGGCTGTATCACCGCCATCACCTATTGCATATGCTAATGGTAAGAAAACGCAGGCAGGATCAGTATATATACATGTGGGCAGATCACCACAGGGCATAATCATTTGACATTGAGGCTCTGCAAGAAAACTTATTTCAAGGTAAGAGTATCGCCATATTACCCTTTTTTTTTACTATTTTTAACATGCCTGTTTTAAATTCTTTATTGATGCAATATAACACGCAACATTTGACAAATTTCTCTGCGATTATTACGTCGGTTTGTGTCATGCATTTATCTATGTATCTTTGTATCTATCTATATGTAATATTTAATAGCTATATGGATGTATTAACTGCTTATAACGCCCGACTATTTTTATATACATTTATAATTTTGTTATTTCACAACGATTATTGCACGGCTATATACCACGCATTTATTTGGACCGTATATTATTTTTGTTATTTATACAATCATTTACAATATTCTAATTGTTTTTAGATGTCAGCTTACCAATATACTTTATGGGGCGAGGATATCATACCCGATGCTCAAATGCTTATAGCGGAGGAAGACTTTTATGAATCGTTCATCAGCCACGGCTGCCCGCAAATGATTTCAGACGACGCCGCATGCGGTACGGCGTTAGCACAGCAACATATTTCAATCGACGATGACAACTACATGACTTTGTCGCTGCAACAGGCCGATAAGCGTAACCGTTATAATCTTTTATTATATATATATATATACATAGTTTATAGCGGCGCTTGTTATATTTCATATATGTTTATTATAGACAAGCACATTGATAACATTCTAAAAACCTTGAACGACGTTACCGGTGGAGAAAATACAACTTATTCAAGCGCGGCGGCTAGTAACACCAACAATTCGGACGAGCTTAAGGAGAACGAACCGCCGGCTATTATCGATCTATCTACACCAACGCCGGCTGCCGTAAAACAGCGGCGCAAGCGCCCCAATCAGCGTGAGTAGCGATCCACATTGTTGATGTATTCTATTTTTAAACACTGTCTATATTTCTAACACGCTTTTTAACCGCCTCCGGACCGCCTAACGCAGGACCGCGATCCGGAGGCGGCAGCCCTGCGCAGAGTCATATATGCGTCATGTCGCGAGACGCGTGATTTCCTGTGCATGCGCGCACACAGGCGCGCGCGTTCACAGGATCGGAAGGTAAGCGAGTGGATCTCCAGCCTGCCAGCGGCGATCGTTCGCTGGCAGGCTGGAGATGCGATTTTTTTAACCCCTAACAGGTTTTGATAACAGCGTCTAATATACCTGCAACCTGGTCCTCTGGTGGTCCCTTTTGTTTGGATCGACCACCAGAGGACACAGGCAGCTCAGTAATATGTAGCACCAAACACCACTACACTACACCCCCCCCTGTTACTTATTAACCCTTTAATAACCCCTGATCACCCCATATAGACTCCCTGATCACCCCCCTGTCATTCATCACCCCCCTGTCATTCATCACCCCCCTGTAAGGCTGCATTCAGATGTCCATATGCTTTTTACGGATCCACGGATACATGGATCGGATCCGCAAAACACATACGGACATCTGAATGGAGCCTTATAGGGGGGTGATCAATGACAGGGGGGTGATCACCCCATATAGACTCCCTGATCACCCCCCTGTCATTGATCACCCCCCTGTCATTGATCACCCCCCTGTAAGGCTCCATTCAGATGTCAGTATGTTTTTTACGGATCCACGGATACATGGATCGTATGTGGTGATCACCCCATATAGACTCCCTGATCACCCCCCTGTCATTGATCACCCCCCTGTAAGGCTCCATTCAGACATTTTTTTGGCCCAAGTTAGCGGAAATTATTATTTTATTTTCTTACAAAGTCTCATATTCCACTAACTTGTGTCAAAAAATAAAATCTCACATGAACTCGCCATACCCCTCACGGAATCAAAATGCGTAAAAATTTTTTGACATTTATATTCCAGACTTCTTCTCCCGCTTTAGGGCCCCTAGAATGCCAGGGCAGTATAAATACCCCACATGTGACTCCATTTCGGAAAGAAGACACCCCAAGGTATTCCGTGAGGGGCATATTGAGTCCATGAAAGATTGAAATTTTTGTCCCAAGTTAGCGGAAAGGGAGACTTTGTGAGAAAAAAATAAATAAAAATTTCCGCTAACTTGTGCCAAAAAAATTAATTTCTATGAGCTCGCCATGCCCCTCATTGAATACCTTGGGGTGTCTTCTTTCGAAAATGGGGTCACATGTGGGGTATTTATACTGCCCTGGCATTTTAGGGGCCCTAAAGCGTGAGAAGAAGTCTGGGATCCAAATGTCTAAAAATGCCCTCATAAAAGGAATGTGGGCCCCTTTGCGCATCTAGGCTGCAAAAAAGTGTCACACATCTGGTATTGCCGTACTCAGGAGAAGTTGGGCAATGTGTTTTGAAATATCTTGGCAAAAGACAACTTTTCCCATTTTTTTATACAAAGTTGGCATTTGACCGAGATATTTATCTCACCCAGCATGGGTATATGTAAAATGACACCCCAAAACACATTGCCCAACTTCTCCTGAGTATGGCAATACCAGATGTGTGATACTTTTTTGCAGCCTAGGTGGGCAAAGGGGCCCACATTCCAAAGAGCACCTTTCGGATTTCACCGGCCATTTTTTACAGATTTTGATTTCAAACCACTTCTCAAGCATTCGGGCCCCTAAAATGCCAGGGCAGTATAACTACCCCACAAGTGACCCCATTTTGGAAAGAAGACACCCCCAGGTATTTTGTGATGGGCATAGTGAGTTCATGGAAGTTTTTATTTTTTGTCACAAGTTAGTGGAATATGAGACTTTGTAAGAAAAAAAATCATCATTTTCCGCTAACTTGTGACAAAAAATAAAAATTCTAGGAACTCGCCATGCCCCTCACGGAATACCTTGGGGTGTCTTCTTTCCAAAATGGGGTCACTTGTGGGGTAGTTATACTGCCCTGGTATTCTAGGGGCCCTAATGTGTGGTAAGTAGTTTGAAATCAAAATGTGTAAAAAATGAACTGTGAAATCCTGAAGGTGCTCTTTAGAATGTGGTCCCCTTTGCCCACCTAGGCTGCAAAAAAGTGTCAAACATGTGGTATTGCCGTATTCAGGAGAAGTTGGGCAATGTGTTTTGAGGTGTCATTTTACATATACCCATGCTGGGTGAGATAAATATCTTGGCCAAATGCCAACTTTGTATAAAAAAATGGGAAAAGTTGTGTTTTGCCAAGATATTTCTCTCACCCAGCATGGGTATATGTAAAATGACACCCCAAAACACATTCCCCAACTTCTCCTGAGTACGGCGATACCACATGTGTGGCACTTTTTTTCAGCCTAGGTGGGAAAAGGGGCCCACATTCCAAAGAGCACCTTTAGGATTTCACCGGCCATTTTTTACACATTTTGATTTCAAACTACTTCGCACGCATTTGGGCCCCTAAAATGCCAGGGCAGTATAACTACCCCACAAGTGACCCCATTTTGGAGATAAGACACCCCAAGGTATTTCGTGATGGGCATAGTGAGTTCATGGAAGTTTTTATTTTTTGTCACAAGTTAGTGGAATATGTAAGAAACTTTGTAAGAGACTTTGTAAGAAAAAAAAAATCATAATTTTCCGCTAACTTGTGACAAAATAAAAAGTTCTATGAACTCACTATGCCCATCAGCGAATACCTTAGGGTGTCTACTTTACGAAATGGGGTCATTTGTGGGTTGTTTGTACTGTCTGGGCATTGTAGAACCTCAGGAAACATGACAGGTGCTCAGAAAGTCAGAGCTGCTTCAAAAAGCGGAAATTCACCTTTTTGTACCATATTTTGTAAACACTATAACTTTTACCCAAAACATTTTTCTTTTACCCAAACATTTTTTTTTTATCAAAGACATGTAGAACAAAAAAAATAGAGAAAAATTTATATATGGATGTATTTTTTTTTGCAAAATTTTACAACTGAAAGTGAAAAATTTCTTTTTTTTTGCAAAAAAATCGTTAAATTTTGATTAATAACAAAAAAAGTAAAAATGTCAGCAGCAATGAAATACCACCAAATGAAAGCTCTATTAGTGGGAAGAAAAGGAGGTAAAATTCATTTGGGTGGTAAGTTGCATGACCGAGCAATAAATGGTGAAAGTAGTGTAGTGCAGAAGTGTAAAAAGTGGTCTGGTCATTAAGGGTGTTTAAGCTAGGGGAGCTGAGGTGGTTAAAAACGTTGCTAAAATGATGCGTATTGCTGCGATATTGAGAAAACAGTACTACACGCCGAAAGCTGTCGACTCTTATGGCGGCCTAGAGCCCTTATTCAGAGAAGTATGAAAATTTGGAATACGAGAGGAAGCAGTAAAAAATTGGTTGCGCAACGAGGATACTTACACGCTGTACAAACCTGTTAAAAAATCATTTAGAAGAAACAAAGTTATGGTTTCTGATATAGATGATCAATGGCAGGCCGATCTTGTGTCAATGATAGATTTTTCTAAAGAAAATAACGGTGTAAGACACTTGTTGTCGGTCGTCGATATTCTTTCAAAATAAGCTTGGGTATCCGGACTTACCAATAAATCCGGGGCGACAGTGTCGGCGGCTTTTGAGCAGATATTTAAGTTAAGCGGCCGGACCGCTAGGAAACTACAGACTGAGTTTATAAACAAGCCTATGAGACGGCTTTGTGACACCTATAAAATACATATTTTTTTTAACTTCAAATGCAGTTAAGGCATCGTTAGTTGAGCGTTTTAATAGAAATCTGAAAACCAGAATGTGGCGTTATCTTAGAGAACAAAACACGTACAGACACATCGACAAGTTACAAGACCTGGTGTATAGTTATAATCACTCGTATCACAGAACCATAAGGTGTCGACCCGTTGATGTGACGAAAGAGAACTCTTTAACCATTTGGAGAAATATCTACGGACATTATGGTGCTATTACAAAAGATAAACCGTTGTTAAAAATAGGTGATCACGTCAGAATTGTTCGCTATAAGGGAATGTTCACGAAGGGATATGATCAAACCTATACGGACAAGATATTTACCATTTACGCTGTAAACACTAGGGGACTCACATTCCTTTATAAATTGAAAGATCTGGCTGACGAGCTCATTGATGGCTCGTTCTACACTGAAGAGGTCCAAAAAGTACCCCTCGATAACAGACGCGTTTATCGTAAAGAAAAAATCATGAAAAAGAAGAAGGTTAGGGGAGAAACGTCGTATTTGGTAAAATGGGTCGGATACCCCGAAAAGTTTAACTCTTGGGTGTCTGAAAAACAGCTGACGAGCGTGTAAACTATGGAAGACGGATCGTTTTTTATCACGCTGCCCTGCAACGCCTCCACCAAACTTTACCCCGAAAATACCATCGCCAATTACACCACTAAATTAGCAAAAGCCGTTCATCTTCGAGGCCCTTATGAAGTGGCTTTAGTGGAGATTCAGTACCCCCATACGTGGGAAACCTTCGGTCCCAGAGATGGAGTATTCCACATCGCGCGTCGCAACAAACCGCTCAAAGAGTATTTTGTTAAATCGGGCTATTACCCTAATATGCACGAACTGATCAAAGCAATTAATAACAAACTTGAATCTATAAAAATACTACCTGATCAATTGCTGTTAAGATATGACGATATTGACAGAACCGTTTATGTAACGAAATCGCGCTTATACGCGTTCATGCCTTGTGAAAGGTTGGGCAATATATTGGGCCTTCAGGGTTACTCGCGCGATCGCTCGATCAAGAATGTAGACTCTGAGCACATCGTTTTGTGCTACAACGACTGGTTTACCTGTTTTAGAGCGCTTTATGGATGCTGATTTAGCTTCAACAAAAGATAATGATTCTTTACCTATTAAGATGAAAAGTAATCCCGATATTAACCACCTCAGCCCCCAGTGCTTAAACACCCTGAAAGACCAGGCCACTTTTTACACTTCTGACCTACACTACTTTCACCGTTTATTGCTCGGTCATGCAACTTACCACCCAAATGAATTTTACCTCCTTTTCTTCTCACTAATAGAGCTTTCATTTGGTGGTATTTCTTTGCTGCTGACATTTTTACTTTTTTTGTTATTAATCGAAATTTAACGATTTTTTTGCAAAAAAATGACATTTTTCACTTTCAGGTGTAAAATTTTGCAAAAAAAACGACATCCATATAGAAATTTTGCTCTAAATTTATAGTTCTACATGTCTTTGATAAAAAAAAAATGTTTGGGTAAAAAAAAAATGGTTTGGGTAAAAGTTATAGCGTTTACAAACTATGGTACAAAAATGTGAATTTCCGCTTTTTGAAGCAGCTCTGACTTTCTGAGCACCTGTCATGTTTCCTGAGGTTCTACAATGCCCAGACAGTACAAACACCCCACAAATGACCCCATTTCTGAAAGTAGACACCCTAAGGTATTCACTGATGGGCATAGTGAGTTCATAGAACTTTTTATTTTTTGTCACAAGTTAGCGGAAAATGATGATTTTTTTTTTTTTTTTTTTCTTACAAAGTCTCATATTCCACTAACTTGTGACAAAAAATAAAAAGTTCTATGAACTCACTATGCCCATCAGCGAATACCTTGGGGTCTCTTCTTTCCAAAATGGGGTCACTTGTGGGGTAGTTATACTGCCCTGGCATTCTAGGGGCCCAAATGTGTGGTAAGGAGTTTGAAATCAAATTCTGTAAAAATTGACCTGTGAAATCCGAAAGGTGCTCTTTGGAATATGGGCCCCTTTGCCCACCTAGGCTGCAAAAAAGTGTCACACATCTGGTATCTCCGTACTCAGGAGAAGGTGGGGAATGTGTTTTGGGGTGTCATTTTATATATACCCATGCTGGGTGAGAGAAATATCTTGGCAAAAGACAACTTTTCCCATTTTTTTATACAAAGTTGGCATTTGACCAAGATATTTATCTCACCCAGCATGGGTATATGTAAAAAGACACCCCAAAACACATTCCTCAACTTCTCCTGAGTACGGAGATACCAGATGTGTGACACTTTTTTGCAGCCTAGGTGGGCAAAGGGGCCCACATTCCAAAGAGCACCTTTCGGATTTCACAGGTCATTTTTTACTGAATTTGATTTCAAACTCCTTACCACACATTTGGGCCCCTAGAATGCCAGGGCAGTATAACTACCCCACAAGTGACCCCATTTTGGAAAGAAGACACCCCAAGGTATTCCGTGAGGGGCATGGCGAGTTCCTAGAATTTTTTATTTTTTGTCACAAGTTAGTGGAAAATGATGATTTTTTTTTTTTTTTTTCATACAAAGTCTCATATTCTACTAACTTGTGACAAAAAATAAAAACTTCCATGAACTCACTATGCCCATCAGCGAATACCTTGGGGTCTCTTCTTTCCAAAATGGGGTCACTTGTGGGGTAGTTATACTGCCCTGGCATTCTAGGGGCCCAAATGTGTGGTAAGGAGTTTGAAATCAAATTCTGTAAAAATTGACCTGTGAAATCCGAAAGGTGCTCTTTGGAATATGGGCCCCTTTGCCCACCTAGGCTGCAAAAAAGTGTCACACATCTGGTATCTCCGTACTCAGGAGAAGTTGAGGAATGTGTTTTGGGGTGTCTTTTTACATATACCCATGCTGGGTGAGATAAATATCTTGGTCAAATGCCAACTTTGTATAAAAAAATGGGAAAAGTTGTCTTTTGCCAAGATATTTCTCTCACCCAGCATGGGTATATATAAAATGACACCCCAAAACACATTCCCCACCTTCTCCTGAGTACGGAGATACCAGATGTGTGACACTTTTTTGCAGCCTAGGTGGGCAAAGGGGCCCATATTCCAAAGAGCACCTTTCGGATTTCACAGGTCAATTTTTACAGAATTTGATTTCAAACTCCTTACCACACATTTGGGCCCCTAGAATGCCAGGGCAGTATAACTACCCCACAAGTGACCCCATTTTGGAAAGAAGAGACCCCAAGGTATTCGCTGATGGGCATAGTGAGTTCATGGAAGTTTTTATTTTTTGTCACAAGTTAGTGGAATATGAGACTTTGTATGAAAAAAAAATCAAAAAAAAAAATCATCATTTTCCACTAACTTGTGACAAAAAATAAAAATTTCTAGGAACTCGCCATGCCCCTCACGGAATACCTTGGGGTGTCTTCTTTCCAAAATGGGGTCACTTGTGGGGTAGTTATACTGCCCTGGCATTCTAGGGGCCCAAATGTGTGGTAAGGAGTTTGAAATCAAATTCTGTAAAAATTGACCTGTGAAATCCGAAAGGTGCTCTTTGGAATATGGGCCCCTTTGCCCACCTAGGCTGCAAAAAAGTGTCACACATCTGGTATCTCCGTACTCAGGAGAAGGTGGGGAATGTGTTTTGGGGTGTCATTTTATATATACCCATGCTGGGTGAGAGAAATATCTTGGCAAAAGACAACTTTTCCCATTTTTTTATACAAAGTTGGCATTTGACCAAGATATTTATCTCACCCAGCATGGGTATATGTAAAAAGACACCCCAAAACACATTCCTCAACTTCTCCTGAGTACGGAGATACCAGATGTGTGACACTTTTTTGCAGCCTAGGTGGGCAAAGGGGCCCACATTCCAAAGAGCACCTTTCGGATTTCACAGGTCATTTTTTACTGAATTTGATTTCAAACTCCTTACCACACATTTGGGCCCCTAGAATGCCAGGGCAGTATAACTACCCCACAAGTGACCCCATTTTGGAAAGAAGAGACCCCAAGGTATTCGCTGATGGGCATAGTGAGTTCATGGAAGTTTTTATTTTTTGTCACAAGTTAGTGGAATATGAGACTTTGTATGAAAAAAAAAAAAAAAAATCATCATTTTCCACTAACTTGTGACTAAAAATTAAAAATTCTAGGAACTTGCCATGCCCCTCACGGAATACCTTGGGGTGTCTTCTTTCCAAAATGGGGTCACTTGTGGGGTAGTTATACTGCCCTGGCATTTTACAGGGGCCCTAATGTGTGGTAAGTAGGTAAATGACCTGTGAAATCCGAAAGGTGCTCTTTGGAATGTGGGCCCCTTTGCCCACCTAGGCTGCAAAAAAGTGTCACACATCTGGTATCTCCGTACTCAGGAGAAGGTGGGGAATGTGTTTTGGGGTGTCATTTTACATATACCCATGCTGGGTGAGAGAAATATCTTGGCAAAGACAACTTTTCCCATTTTTTTTATACAAAGTTTGCATTTGACCAAGATATTTATCTCACCCAGCATGGGTATATGTAAAAAGACACCCCAAAACACATTCCTCAACTTCTCCTGAGTACGGAGATACCAGATGTGTGACACTTTTTTGCAGCCTAGGTGGGCAAAGGGGCCCAAATTCCTTTTAGCAGGGCATTTTTAGACATTTGGATACCAGACTTCTTCTCACGCTTTGGGGCCCCTAAAATGCCAGGGCAGTATAAATACCCCACATGTGACCCCATTTTGGAAAGAAGACACCCCAAGGTATTCAATGAGGGGCATGGCGAGTTCATTGAAAAAAAAAAATTTTGGCACAAGTTAGCGGAAATTGATTTTTTTGATTTTGTTCTCACAAAGTCTCCCTTTCCGCTAACTTGGGACAAAAATTTCAATCTTTCATGGACTCAATATGCCCCTCAGCGAATACCTTGGGGTGTCTTCTTTCCAAAATGGTGTTATTTGTGGGGTGTTTGTACTGCCCTGGCATTTGAGGGTCTCCGCAATCATTACATGTATGCCCAGCATTAGGAGTTTCTGCTATTCTCCTTAAATTGAGCATACGGGTAATGAGATTTTTTTTTTCCATTCAGCCTCTGGGCTGAAAGAAAAAAATGAACGGCACAGATTTCTTCATTCGCATCGATCAATGTGGATGAAAAAATCTCTGCCAAAAAAAGAAAAAAGGAGGGGAAAGGCGTCTGCCAGGACATAGGAGCTCCGCCCAACATCCATACCCACTTCAGCTCGTATGCCCTGGCAAACCAGATTTCTCCATTCACATCAATCGATGTGGATGAATAAATCATTGCCGGGATTTTTTTTTTTATATATACAAAGTGTTTGCCAAAGTATATGAACACCGCCACCTCCTCAGCTCATATGCCTTGGCAAACATATCTTTTACTGCAGAGGAGAAATCTCGTCTTGCAGCGCCGCATACACCGACTTGCGTGTAATCTGACAGCAGCGCAATGCTTCTGTCCGAATGCACATCAGTGCTGCAGCTGGTCGATCGGATGGTCCACCTGGAAGGTAAAAAAAACAAAAGAAAAAAGAAAAAACCAGGCCGCAAAGCAATAACTTTATTAACTTTAGAACAGAACATATTAACTTTTTTAAACTTTTTTAACTTTTTTACTTACCGTTAATTTTTTTTTTGTTTTTTTTTTTTTTACCTTTATAGAACAAACCTCTCCTTCCCCATGGGACAATGTGCAAAGCGCAAATCGCCCAAAGATGTGGCGAAGTACGTTATGCACTTTATCCCAGGTGAAAGGAGAGGTTTGCAGCAGCTGTGAGAGAAAGGGCCCTAATAGCCCTGTGTGCCTGTCCTGGTGAGATGTGATCCCTATGCTAGGTGTACCTGTGTGTGGTACTTCCGGAAACACTCTCCTAAGCATAGGGCAGGGTGGTCCGGACAGTCAGGACAGAAATAGCGGGTGTCACGCCTTATTCCACTCCTGCTACAGACACGACATTTTTTTCGGGGTGGCGGTTGGGTTGAGGTACCAGCAACGACACTGGGGAAATGTCGCTCGTGTAGACGGCTAACTACACTGGTGGATGGGGCCACGGAACCTCCTGGGTAAAGGAGGTTCTCGATGATCTCTTCCTGGAATTTGAGGAAGGATCGTGTTCTCCCAGCCTTACTGTAGAGAACAAAACTATTGTAGAGCGCCAATTGAATTAAATATACAGACACCTTCTTATACCAGCGTCTGGTTCTGCGGGAAACTAAATAGGGAGCCAACATCTGGTCATTGAAGTCCACCCCTCCCATGAGCGCATTATAGTCGTGGACTGAGAGGGGCTTTTCAATGACACGGGTTGCCCTTTGAATTTGTATTGTCGTGTCTGCGTGAATGGAGGAGAGCATGTAAACGTCACGCTTGTCTCTCCATTTCACCGCGAGCAGTTCTTCGTTACACAAGGCAGCCCTCTCCCCCCTTGCAAGACGGGTGGTTACAAGCCGTTGGGGGAAGCCCACGCGACTAGTTCGCGCGGTGCCACAGGCGCAAATCCGTTCTAGAAACAAATGCCTAAAGAGGGCCACACTTGTGTAAAAATTGTCCACATAAAGATGGTACCCCTTGCCGAATAAGGGTGACACCAAGTCCCAGACTGTCTTCCCACTGCTCCCCAGGTAGTCAGGGCAACCGACCGGCTCCAGGGTCTGATCTTTTCCCTCATAGATCCGAAATTTGTGGGTATAGCCTGTGGCCCTTTCACAGAGCTTATACAATTTGACCCCATACCGGGCACGCTTGCTTGGGATGTACTGTTTGAAGCCAAGGCGCCCGGTAAAATGTATTAGGGACTCGTCTACGCAGATGTTTTGCTCAGGGGTATACAAATCTGCAAATTTCTGGTTGAAATGGTCTATGAGGGGCCGAATTTTGTGGAGCCGGTCAAAAGCTGGGTGGCCTCTGGGACGGGAGGTGGTGTTGTCGCTAAAGTGCAGGAAACGCAGGATGGCCTCAAATCGTGTCCTGGACATAGCAGCAGAGAACATGGGCATGTGATGAATTGGGTGCGTTGACCAATATGACCGCAATTCATGCTTTTTTGTCAGGCCCATGTTGAGGAGAAGGCCCAGAAAAATTTTAAGTTCGGAAACTTGGACTGGTTTCCACCGGAAAGGCTGGGCATAAAAGCTTCCCGGGTTTGCGGTTATAAATTGTGTGGCATATTGGTTGGTCTCTGCCACGACTAAGTCCAAGAGCTCCGCAGTCAAGAACAGCTCAAAAAATCCCAGGGCCGTACTGATCTGAGCCGTCTCAACCCGAACTCCAGACTGGGCGGTGAAAGGGGGAACTACTGGTGCGGCTGAAGTTGGTGACTGCCAATCAGGGTTTGCCAGCACCTCAGGGATTCTAGGGGCTCTACGGGCCTGTCTGTGCGGTGGCTGCGACGGGGTAACTAGTGCACGTGCCACCGTACCAGCTTCAACTGCCCTTCTGGTGCTCGCTACTTCACCATGTTGTACGGCAGTGCTGGTACTAGGTCCAGGAAGGGCTGCGCTGCTGGTGTATGCCTCACCACGTGATCCGGCAGCGACAGCCCCACTCTGCTGCTCTTGAAGCGGATCCTGCATAACCTGTGGTCTAGCGACACGGGGCCGGGTACGCCTGGTGCTGCCAGGGACCTCAACCTCCTCGTCCGAACTTTGGGTCAGAGAGCCACTGCTTTCTACAGGTTCATATTCTGACCCGCTAGATTCATCAGATGAGGGTTCCCACTCCTCATCCGACTGGGTCAGAATCCTGTAGGCCTCTTCAGAAGAATACCCCCTGTTTGACATTTGGACTACTAAATTTAGGGGTATTCCCTGAGACTACCCAAGAAAAAAAGCAAGCCTGTCTTACAAAGGGGAGGCTAGCGAAGTACCGGAGGCCGCTGCGGTTGATAAAAAATATCAAAACTGATTTTTTTATCACCGCAGAGCGTGTAAAGTGAATGTGCAGTGATCAAAAAAAAAAATTTTTTTGTCACTGCGGTGGGGCAGGCGTGGGTGAACGCACGTGTGGGCGACCGATCAGGCCTGATCGGGCAAACACTGCGTTTTGGGTGGAGGGCGAACTAAAGTGACACTAATACTATTATAGATCTGACCGTGATCAGTTTTGATCACTTACAGATACTATAAAAGTACAAATGCTGATTAGCGATACGCTAAACAGCGAATAAAAGTGACTGCGGTGCGGTGGGGTGGGCGCTAACTGACGCTAACTACCTAACCAAGGGGCCTAAACTATCCCTAAAACCTAACAGCCAATACTAGTGAAAAAAAAAAGTGTCAGTTTACACTGATCACTTTTTGTCTTTCACTAAGTGATTGACAGGGGGCGATCAAGGGGTTAATTTGGATGATGGGGGTGATGGATGGTGATCAGGGGCTAAGGGCAGTGTTTGGTGTGTACTCACAGTGATGTCTGCTTCTCTGCTGGATCCAACCGACGAAAAGGACCAGCAGAGAAGCAGAGAAGCCATATAACAGATCATATTTACTAATATGATCTGTTATCTGGCTTGTGATTCGATTTTTTAAAAATCAGCAACCTGCCAGCGACGATCATTGGCTGGCAGGTTGCTGATGAAATACTCCTCTAACTTTTGCCGGCCCGCGATGCGCATGCGCGGGCCGGCTGTGACCGAAATCTCGCGTCTCGCGAGAGGACGCGCCGGCGCGTCCAGGAGGAATGAATCAACCACCTCCAGGACGCGTCTGTGCGTACAGCGGTCCGGAGGTGGTTAAAGCCCGATTTTCTACAATGTTTGTTTGTACCGACATCATTCAACATCAACTTGTCGGCAATAGTTACATTCAGCTTTTAAGAACTGTGGAATTAAGTGGTAAAAATACTGAAATAGTCACGCAAAAGTATAACAGACCGGATATATACAGTACCTCTCTGCAAGCGACACTTTGATACCGTTACAATATCGATACTCACGGATCAAGCTAAACCCGTTAAATACAAATACGGTAAAACTATCGTACGATTACACTTTAGACCACGCGCTGTGACGACGTATTAAAAGGTTGTCTCAAAGAATGTACCGCGACCCGGAGGCATATACGCATTATTACATAACGCAAGCCGGTCATGGTTTGGAAGGGTTTCACGGCGATGAATTCATGTACTGTTCTGGTCTCGCGGGTTTATTTTGTGGTTTGTTCCGACGAGTCGTTCACCTATTCAGAAAAGGCGTCGAACTGTAAAACCGCATGAAAAAATGGCCACTAGGAATATAGCTAAAGATGTTGTTGCTACGGCGTCGACTGCCTTTATGGATCGAATAAATAGGCCTGCGCAAAACGCAGGAAGGCTCCGGCGTTGTGCAAATTCGCAAGAAAACACAGAAAAGAAAGCGCGTCTGCGATGCCATAATGCTGCCACATTATAAGAATAAATTATCGCCACCTAAGAGATGTCGTCGCCAGAAAACAAGAAGTCGCTCACTGGGCGACATCTTCTAATCAAACGCTATGGCTTTTGTACATAACGCGTCAACCGAGTACGCCAAATCAGAGATGGATATCTTTCAAATACCGCCTACGCAAACAAGTATTGAAAAATCGCTTTATGTAGAGGTGCAGCCGATCGCCGCAATCGTCGACAACGCGCCTTTGGAATTCTTCTGTTACACGTCGTTTGCATAATCGTTAGTCCCGATAACACAGCCATACCCGACGGCTCCCGCGTAGCCCTTATTAACTACCCTATCGCAAGCCTCTTTAACCAATTGGACATAACGCTCGGCGACACATTGATTTCAAGAAGCGACAACCTTTATACGTATAGAGCGTATATAGAGGCCCTAATAAATTATAATTCTCAAACTTTAGCGGCCCAATTTACCGCCGGCTTATTCTATAAAGGCACAGCCAGCCATCATAATGACCGGGCTCTCGACGGTCGTAATGCCGGCTTCACCAAGAGAGCGCAGTATACAGCGCGCTCTAGAAGTGTGGAATTAATGGGACCCATTTACACCGATATATTTAATCAACCAAAGTTAATACTGATTAGATCTAAAGATAAAATTGACCAGAAACACAGACACCTTCTGCCTTATGTCCCCCGAGGCACCCCATTTTAAAGTCCAAATACAGCTAGCTTCCCTGTTTGTCAAAAGAGTACAAGTATCCCCCGCTGTGAGAATCGGTCACAGTCGCGCTCTGCAAACCACTAAAGCAAAGTATTCGGTCGATCGCGCGTCACTTAACCCCTTAAGGACACAGCCTTTTTTCACCTTAGGACCAGGCCATTTTTTGCAAATCTGACCAGTGTCACTTTAAGTGCTAATAACTTTAAAACGCTTTGACTTATCCAGGCCATTCTGAGATTGTTTTTTCGTCACATATTGTACTTCATGACACTAGTAAAATGAAGTCAAAAAAATTATTTTTTTTGCACAAAAAAATACCTAATTTACCAGAAATTTGGAAAAATTTGCAAATTTCAAAGTTTCATTTTCTCTACTTCTGTAATACATAGTAATACCCCCAAAAATTGTGATGACTTTACATTCCCCATATGTCTACTTCATGTTTTGGGAATGATATTTTATTTTTTGGGGATGTTATAAGGCTTAGAAGTTTAGAAGCAAATCTTGAAATTTTTCAGAAATGTACAAAAACTAAATTTTTAGGGACCAGTTCAGGTCTCAAGTCACTTTGCGAGGCTTACATAATAGAAACCACCCAAAAATGACCCCATCTAAGAAACTACACCCCTCAAGGTATTCAAAACTGATTTTACATACATCGTTAACCCTTTAGGTGTTGCACCAGAGTTATTGGCAAATGGCGATGAAATTTGAGAATTTCATTTTTTTGTAAAATTTTTCATTTTAACCCATTTTTTCCACTAACAAATCAAGGGTTAACAGCCAAACAAGACTGTATCTTTATTGCCCTGACTCTGCCGTTTACAGAAACACCCCATATGTTGCCGTAAACTACTGTACGGCCACACAGCGGGGCGTAGAGTAAAAGGTGCGCCGTATGGTTTTTGGAGGGATGATTTTGCTGGACTGTTTTTTTGAGACCATGTCCCATTTGAAGCCCGCCTGATGCACCCCTAGATTATAAACTCCATAAAAGTGACCCCATCTAAGAAACTACACCCCTCAAGGTATTCAAAACTGATTTTACAAACTTTGTTAACCCTTTAGGTGTTGCACAAGATTTAATGGAAAATAGAGATACAATTTCAAAATTTCACTTTTTGGGCAGATTTTCCCTTTTAATTTTTTTTTTCCAGTTACAAATCAAAGGTTAACAGTCAAACAAAACTCATTATTTATGGCCCTGATTCTGTAGTTTACAGAAACACCCCATATAAGGTCGTAAACCGCTGTACGGGCACACGGCAGGGCGCAGAAGGAAAGGAATGCCATACGGTTTTTGGAAGGCAGGTTTTGCTGGACTGTTTTTTTTTTTACACCATGTCCCATTTGAAGCCCCCCTGATGCACCCCTAGAGTAGAGACTCCAAAAAAGTGACCCCATTTTAGAAACTATGGGATAGGTTGGCAGTTTTATTGGTACTAGGTTAGGGAACATATGATTTTTGGTTGCTCTATATTACACTTTTTGTGCGGCAAGGTAACAAGAAATAGCTTTTTTGGCACCGTTTTTTTTTGTTATTTACAACATTCATCTGACAGGTTAGATCATGTGGTAATTTTATAGAGCAGGTTGTCACGGATGCGGAGATACCTAATATGTATACAATTTTTTTTATTTATGTAAGTTTTACACAATGATTTCATTTTTAAAACAAAAAAAATGTTTTAGTGTCTCCATAGTCTAAGAGCCATAGTTTTTTCAGTTTTTGGGCGATTATCTTAAGTATGGTCTAATTTTGGGGTGCATATGACTTTTTGATTGCTTGCTATTACACTTTTTGTGACGTAAGATGACAAAAAATGGCTTTTTTGACACCGTTTTTATTTTTATTTTTTTACGGTGGTCACCTGAGGGGTTAGATCATGCGATATTTTTATAGAGCCGGTCGATACGGACGCGGCGATACCTAATATGTATACTATTTTTTATTTATGTAAGTTTTACACAATGATTTCATTTTTGAAACAAAAAAAATCATGTTTTAGTGTTTCCATAGTCTAAGAGCCATAGTTTTTTCCGTTTTTGGGCGATTATCTTGGGTAGGGTATGATTCTTGCGGGATGAGATGACGGTTTGATTGTTACAATTTTGGCGTACATGCGACTTTTTTGATCACTTTTATTACCTTTTTTGGGAAGTAAGGTGGGCAAAATTTAAATTTCATCATAGTTTTTTATTTTTTTATTTTTATGGCGTTCACCGTTCGGGTAAAGTAACATTACCGTTTTATAGATCAGGTCGTTACGGACGCGGCAATACCAAACATGTATAGGGAATTTTATTTTTTTCATTTTTAATCAGTGATAAATGTGTTTTTTGATTTTTACTTTATTTTCACTTTTATTCACTTTTTTTTGACTCAGACCCACTTGGTTCTTGAAGATCCAGTGGGTCTGATGTCTGTATAATACATTACAGTACAATATATATTGTACTGTACTGTATTTTACACTTTGTCTGAACAGATCTATGCCTTTTAGCACAGATCTGTTCAGCACCATGGACAGCAGGATGCCTGAGACGGCGTCCTGTTGCCATGGGAACCTTCCCCGTCTGCTCAGTACTGGCCAGAACTGCGCAGACGGGGAAGGGTAAGTAGGGGATCTGTCGGGGGGCTGTCTGGGGGCTCTCTCCCTCTCCATCGGGGGGCTGCAAAGGCACAGCAGCCCCCCGATGGGAGAGGGAGGGATCTCCCTGAGCTGTTAACCTTTTCCATACAGCGGTCCATACGGACCGCTGTATGGAAAGTGTTAAACGGCTGACATCGCAGCACAGATGTCAGCCGTTTATACCAGGGTGCCAGCAATATGCTGGCACCCTGGTATACCCACTAGACGCCAACGATTATTCAAGGGGAGGCGGGCGGGGGATCGGGACCGCGGGATCAGAAATTGCAGAAATCGCAGCAAACCGCAGGTCTGAATTGACCTGCGGTTTGCCGCGATCGCCGACATGGGGGGGTCACGGGGCCCCCCCGCGCATTTAGCCTAGGTGCCTGCTCAATGATTTGAGCAGGCACCGGGTACCGATCACTGCCGGCCGGGGGGCAATGATCGGAACAACACAGGGCGTACATGTACGCCCTGTGTCCTTAAGTACCAGGGAACAAGGGCGTACCTCTACGCCCTATGTCCTTAAGAGGTTAAAGTGTATAGTATACCCGCCGGTACTCGCATATCTAACCACGACAATCTTTTTCTGGGGAACATATCGAGAACAGTAATACTAACGTTTGTGGACGAGTCATTTTCAGGTCATTACCAAAGAAATCATTTGTGCTTCAACCACTATAATGTGAATTATGCGGCCTTATATTTGGATGGGCAACAGATACCCGCAAAACCGTTTCAACCTAATTTCCAAGACGAATCAGCGGTTCGAGAATATATGTCGCTTGTGCATATTTCGAGAAAGCATAATGCTGACAACGCTTTATCCGTGGACTGGTCCGAATTTTTGAATGGCTACACATTGTTCGCTTTTGATTTATCGCCGGATTAAGAACCCGGCGGTCATTTCTCACTAGTAAAAAGCGGAAATCTAAGAGCTGAAATTAGATTTGCTGAGCCGGTTGTAAACACTATTAACATGATTGTGTGCTCAGTTCATAAAAACATTATTGAAATAAATAATAGAAGGGAAGTTTTATATGATTTTCAATAAAAATGAATAATTATGAAATGACACGTGTTATTAAAATCGACTTTCACACCCGTCGCATATTTAAAGGTGTATTTCCGTGCGATTTATTACCTAAAAATAAAATCATCGACCGCCCGGCGGCCTACATTGTAAATACGGAAAATTAGTGTAAGCAGGGACGACACTAGATTTTAATTATATTACAGCCTGACGACGTATCTATATTTTTTGATAGTTATGGTGAGCTATTTCCTGCTGAATTCATTAAAAAATTTATTAAAAAATTATAAGACTATAAGGTATCAAAAAAGAAAAATCCAGGACGTCGCTAGTTCATTCTGCGGCAATTACTGCATCTATATCTCAAATTGTATAGCTAAAGGAATACCTTTTGAAAGTGTATTAAAAATGTTTACGAATGATTTTAGAAATATTGATCGTGTTGTGCGCTCCTTTGTAGCGAAGTGCATGAAACAATTATGTATACTCTGTTGTAATTACACACAAATTTGTCGGTCCCTAAGTGGTTGTTAAAAATGTAAGTTGACGTGTTGTAAATAAAGAAAAATTAATAAAACTTTTTAAAATGATTTAAATTTTGTCATCCTTGATTTTTTTATCGTTGCTATTATAATTAAAAGACGCCCGGCCGTGTAGTATACGTCTTTTGGACATGTCCGGGCATGTCAATATATAAAAGTCATATCAAAATGATATCACAGTGATATCAAATCACAAAATGACATAAAAGTGGTATAAAACCGTATCAAAATGTTATAAATGGGATATAAAGTGTTAATAAATTTTATATCAAATGATAAGCTTTTTATATCACTTTATAAGTCCTTATCAAATAATAAGCTTTTATTAACACTTTATATATGTTATAATATAATTTATATTAAACCATATAAAATTATATGAAAATCATATCAAAGTGGGAGGCATTTAGGCGTGGTTTGGGGCGGCGAGGGGAGAGAAATGGGTGGATCTGGGCCAGGTTAGGGCATTTCTGGGAGGGGTTATGTTGTGAAAAAGGGGCGGGGCACCTGTCACTTTGAGTTTGACGAGACATGTCCCACTATACTACTGACACCTTTGCATTAAAAAACACCTAAGTACTCTCTATAGCTGCTAGCATTCACAGGGTTAATATATCAATTTAGGTAACACTTCTTCAAAGGTCATGGAACCATTAGAACTCAAGAAAGCTCTTATTAAAGTCATGTTTTAATATAAAAAAGGGCACTGCATTCAAACAATTGGGTTAGTAAATATAACAAAAATATACAGAGATATAAACACAGTGCAAAATAACAGTTTCTAAAATAAAAGAAATAAAAACAGAACTTAATACATGAAAGGATGGTTAAGTCCGGTTGCCTGGGGAAGCAGAAATATTGTTCAGTCCATCAAGCTAGTGATCCCCAAGGAAATGACAGCTTTTCTCCATGCATGTGTTCTTGCTTCTGCCGGTTCCTTACCATTTTGATCACTGCAAACATAACATTGCGCAATTGCACTTTCAAATCATTGAACATGTGGCACAATCTCGCAGAGGGGGTAATCGGATTAAAATGTTGAAAAAACGCGAATCCTATTGGATTCATACATTACAGACATTGGAACCCATGGGGTTAAACCGGGAGTATGATTTGAATAGCTTCCTGTAATTTTCCAAGCTCCATTTTATATAATGTTTATATAAAAAAATAATTTTTATTCATTTGTCTTTTTATGTATTTTTTCAGAAAACGTGAGGAACCCCCAACCGCATCATCTGAATTACAAGTCGCCATGATCATTGACAGAATTCCATATGATCTTCAAATATCACTATTTTGATTGATGCTGCTGCAGTTGGGTCACTTCTCACGTGTTTCTGTTGTTGCTTTATTTTGTTTGATTGATCACTATGGTTACCTGATGTCATTTCCGCTTAGGCGGTCTATTTAAGTTTTTACAACCACTTGATGGAAACCAAGTCTGCCTCAAAATCTTTGTATTGAAATCTTTTCAGGTATTCATGTTAGCAATTTAATATTACCTCCATCAACTCCGTCCGAATGTCCTGTACACGTGCGTACCAAACATGGCGGAGGTAAGGGCAGGATAGCTGGAGTTATCTAATTGCTCCCTGTTACTGAGCTGGGATCGATTTGACTTTGATACCGTAGAAGCATATCCATGGCCTGAGTTCTCAGGAGGAAGCATGTGGCTCAAATATGGATTTGTCCACTTATTTCTTTGATGTATATTGCAAGATAGGGGTTTCATGTGTGAAAAGTTCACCTTATCCTGCAAAAAACAAGCTCTTATATTTAATGTGAATGGAGAAATAAAAACAGTTATGGCTCTAGGAAGGCAGAGAGTAAAAAACAAAAATGGGAAATTGCAGGGGTTAAAAAAGTAATATCCCCCAACTGGCACTAGTGTGTTTAAGAATAGAACTTGTGTCTATGCATTAGCAGACTTGGCCATTAAAGCATTTTGTCAGAGGATTATATTATGCAGTTATAGCAAATAAGGTGCATTGGTAGAATTGAAAGTTCCCCTAGAAACAGATTATATACAGTACAGACCAAAAGTTTGGACACACCTTCTCATTCAAAGAGTTTTCTATTTTTTCATGACTATGAAAATTGTAGATTCACACTGAAGGCATCAAAACTATGAATTAACACATGTGGAATTATATACATAACAAACAAGTGTGAAACAACTGAAAATATGTCATATTCTAGGTTCTTCAAAGTAGCCACCTTTTGCTTTGATTACTGCTTTGCACACTCTTGGCATTCTCTTGATGAGCTTCAAGAGGTAGTCCCCTGAAATGGTTTTCACTTCACAGGTGTGCCCTGTCAGGTTTAACAAGTGGGATTTCTTGCCTTATAAATGGGGTTGGGACCATCAGTGGCGTTGAGGAGAAGTCAGGTGGATACACAGCTGATAGTCCCACTGAATAGACTGTTAGAATTTGTATTATGGCAAGAAAAAAGCAGCTAAGTAAAGAAAAACGAGTGGCCATCATTACTTTAAGAAATGAAGGTCAGTCAGTCAGCCGAAAAATTGGGAAAACTTTGAAAGTAAGGGCTATTTGACCATGAAGGAGAGTTATGGGGTGCTGTGCCAGATGACCTGGCCTCCACAGTCACCGGACCTGAACCCAATCGAGATGGTTTGGGGTGAGCTGGACCTCAGAGTGAAGGAAAAAGGGCCAACAAGTGCTAAGCATCTCTGGGAACTCCTTCAAGACTGTTGGAAGACCATTTCAGGGGACTACCTCTTGAAGCTCATCAAGAGAATGCCAAGAGTGTGCAAAGCAGTAATCAAAGCAAAAGGTGGCTACTTTGAAGAACCCAGAATATAACATATTTTCAGTTGTTTCACACTTGTTTGTTATGTATATAATTCCACATGTGTTAATTCATAGTTTTGATGCCTTCATAGTCATGAAAATAAAGAAAACTCTTTGAATGAGAATGTGTGTCCAAACTTTTGGTCTGTACTGTATAGGGAAGGAGAAGTAAAAATTTGAAAAAGTGCTAGAGTTTGAGGGAATAAGCGTGAACTAAGGATGGGCAAATTAATTCTAAACAAATTGGATTTGTTAGGAATTTCACAAAAAATGTGTGATTTGCTCAGGACAAATCAAATAAAAAAGGTACCCAGCCGCATTTTACTGTTCATTTTGGAAGGGAAAAACCACGAGGGAGGAAGAAGATGGAGGATAACATGACACTGGGTAGAAGTGGGGAGGAGGGCTTGACCTGATTGGCTCAGAGGCAGCCAGACAGCCTGGATCATCCAATCAGGGTAGGGAGATGCCTAGCTTAGCCAGCACCAACTTTTTGTGAGTAGTGTATAATAATAAATTTACAAAAATGTGGGGTGGAGGCAAGATAAAAGTAAAAATGTGTAAAAAAACAAAAAAAAAAAAAACAACATTTTCATAAAAGGAATCTTAGGAAATTAGAGGGTGATATATACCAATTTTCAGAGCAATTGGAACAACTTTGATTCTTGGCGAATCAATTCTGGTCTGAACATAACTTTTAAAAAAACGTTATCAAGTCCGGCAGGAAATGAATCTCAATAAGTTAACACATCTCTAATGTGAACCTTTAGCTATACGATTAAAATACATAGTTTTGCATATTTCCTCACGCTTTACTTGTGCAGTTACATCCACCAAACCATGGTGACACTTAGATATGATAATTTTCCATGGCAATGAATCAAAGGTATAAGAAAAGTGTCTGGAATTCTCAGGATCACATTGCAGTGGTCAGGGAGGAACTGGAGCAGAGGATGCGAGAGGTAGTAGTTCTGGTTGTCACAGTCAATAACAGAGGCTTTCCTCATACCGTTGCTGCTATGCAGTGAAAGGAGGGTGCATGCTTTCTTCCCTCAGGTTACCCTGTTTCTTGGGCTCCTGCCTGATGATAGTTGTAGTGCCCGTGATATTAAGTGTCTGTATGGGTACGAGGCAGAATATGTGGAGTGGAATGGCTAGCCTATGGTGTATGAGTCAGAAAACTAAGCCAGTGGTAGAAGAATAAATGTCTCTCTTTACTGTAGTGCACAATGGGAATTGTACTACATCCATCTATAGCAGACACAGTTCCAATCTTAGATAGTGCAATTCTTTCTCATACAGTGATATATAGATTTAAGCAAGGATGGGAATTATGGCCCTTTACTTTTTATTCTAAGAATCTTTCATTAGAATATATGACTGGCAACAGTACCTTGTAAATAATGAATGTAGCGTCCACCGCAGGATACAGGGTTTTGAAGGCACATCTGGCCAGGACATTTCAATGTTTGAAGGGTGTCTCAATGGTGTCCCGCCATAGCAGCAAAATCTGAGTGACTGTAGTATACAGGTTACCTTGCTGACTCCAATGCTCAGCTGTACAGATTCTATGTTCTCTAATTCTCCCCTTTGTTTTTCTACCTTTCTGTGTATCTTGAATAGATCAATATACCCCCCCCCAACACACACACATATATATAATATTTCCCTTTCTTCCTTCATTTCTTCTACATTTTGATTTTTGCAGTTCTTGTCTTCTTGTAATGGCTTCACATAAAGTTTAAAATAAGACAAAGATACCTGAACAGATACAAAATACAGTTCTTAAGTGATAGTTTAATTCATGGAAGAAACAAATACCCATTCAGACTCTCCTTAACTATTACAAATATTATAGAAATTAAATGATTTGATCACTTTGTGTATCCTTTTCCATGTCTTGTAATAAAGGGACTGTGTCAGCACTCCTGACCATGTTGTGCTAAGTAGGGGATGGTGAGAGCAGTACAAACATGCCTTTTGTAGAGTTTTTCTCATCAGGAGCAATGAGAATATGAACTTTTATTCCCCTATATTTTGCTCAGGGCAGGGCTTTACTAGGAAGTGTTATCTGCGATCTGCATTCAGCTGCTTCACATTCTCTTCTCTCTACTTTGAGTGACAGCTGTAGCAGTTAGTCAGAAGATCAATAGAGTTGTCATTCACAGGGAAGAGGAAGTGAAGCAGCTCAATGCAGAGAATTGAGAATACTTTACAATGAAGCCCCACCCTGGCAACTTGAGGAGAACAAAATGTCATATTCACACTAATCCTGATGATAAAAAATCCATAAAAAGTATGTTTGTGTTGCTCTCGCCAGCCTCTACCAGGCACTGTCAACAGATTAGAATGATCAAAAATGCTGACAGACTTTCTTTAAATAGAATAATAGAGAATGGTCCTGGACTAAGACCCTGCTCAACTACTCCTAAACGTCTTGCATAAACAATAGCAAACTATAGGTAATGTTGGTGGCTGATGTGTATGTGGCATGTGGATACTAGCACTCTTCCAGTGATCAGCTGGATATAGAAAAGGGGTTGTCATAAATTGATAATGCACATGCAATAGGAGAACACAAACACTGAATAATAATGAATACTATTAAATATGCCATGGTAATAAGTGGATAAGGTTCCTCATAATCCTAAATGTGTGGAATGCATCACACCAACAGAGTAGTATTCCACAAAATGATTCTAAAATGTGTTTCTGCAACATTACCTGGACATTTATTTCACATTGAAAACTTCCTGAAATGGTAAAAATATCAGGCACAGACTATTTCATTCCCCAATTGCATTTTTGATTTATTTCTTGCAGCATTCTCATTATCTTTATGACACAGCCTGAACACTTGCAACAATACCCAGTGATAGAATGCAGCTCTAAAGCATTGCTGTTAACTCTTGAACGTGCATCACAATAATGATAGATATATCCCTATGGCATAAAATAAACTATCCACAGCTTTATAAATGAACAGGATGGTTTCTGAAATTGACTAAATTGCCTTCAATTATTAAAGCAAAAATAATAATAAAAAAGTTTGTGCTTTGGAGACAGCAAGCAATGATAATGTCTGTAAAGCACTGTGGAATATGTCAGTGCTATATAAGTGAGTGAAATAAATAAATGGTTTCTGAAATTGACTAAATTGCCTTCAATTATTAAAGCAAAAATAATAATAAAAAAGTTTGTGCTTTGGAGACAGCAAGCAATGATAATGTCTGTAAAGCACTGTGGAATATGTCAGTGCTATATAAGTGAGTGAAATAAATAAAAACTATATATGGTATATCATGAACAAAACCATACAAACATCGATCTATCATAAACCTATAGGTTGCCATATCTAAGATGTGGCAACTTTAATTTAAAATACACAAAAAGCCCATCATTTACAGCCAAGCTCTACAATACATCCAGATCTGCTCAGGCACTGAAGATAGAAAACATCTGCTAACAACGGGCATAGATTTTTAGAACAAGGATACCTTCCTTTCATAATAGAAAAACAAATCCAAAAAGCCACAAAGGTTCCAAGAAACGCCCCCCTGAATTACAACCAAAAACAGGGTACACCTTGTGGTCACCTACAACCCCAAAATGAACATTTTGAGCAGAATTGTTGGCAATCTCCAGCCTATATTCCAGAAAGATAATAGACTGAAACATGTTTTCCAACATCTACCTCTCTTTTCCTATAACTGCTAAACTTGAGGAATGTCTTGATTAGAACCAACAGAAATGGACACATTCTATTGTAACCAGGTGCACACAATAAAATCAAAAGGAAGACACACCTGGACCAGACCATAGTATCATATACTTAAAGGTCACTTTTTTTAATACTGAAAGGCAATTTTAAGACCAGCTAGGAGAGAAATTTTAAGACCAGCTAGGAGAGAAAAATCTGGGAATTCAAACTGATAAGTGATAACATCATTCCAGTCATTGAAAAGAGGACTCAGTCTAGCACCATGGTCAACCTTCTTCTGCCTCTGATTTAGACTGCCTCCAGATCTCCGTTATTCCTACAGTAAGTCTTAATGTAACACCCCAAAGTGGTGTTACCACTCCTGCACCCTGCTACTGTCTTTATTGGGCTAACATGAATGTCATCTATGTATTTCTATCCAGATCCTTTATATGGTGCAATGCTAATATATTTATGCAACTGTTATGTTCATGTAATATGCCTGGTTCACCAGTAGGTGGCAGCAAATATGGCAGAGCTATCTAAGATAGAATGTAACTTACCATTCCATTCTAACCTCCCTCTGTAGGGGAGTGGGCCAGCCCTACTTTCTGCAGGAAGGGTGGGGACCATTTAGTTCCAGTTTGGGTTTACCCCTGCAAGGGGAAGGGTGTGCAGGAACACATCTCTGCTGGACCTGCCCATGCCAGCCAGAGCACTTTAAGCTCTGTTGGCCATGGAGGCAGAATCCTAAAGCCTCAAGAGCCAGGAGTAAACTTCCTGAGCTGAAGATAAGTCAGACTACCGAGTGGAGTGCAGCATAAAGAAGAAGCCAAGTTACTAAGTCAACTTGTCAGTACAACAGAGTGAGAGAAGGATAGAGCAGAGTTGAGTTTGCCTACCAGTTTAATGCTAAAGCCTTTTATAACCAAGACAAAGCCTGAAACTGTTAAAAGAAACGTTTATTCAAAGCAAAGCTGCCATTGAACTTCATCTCAAGGTTCTGGACTCAAGTTATTTCCAATCCCTCAATTATTCCCACTTTTTATTGCTTCGGATTCAAAGCCTGGGGTCCAGCAGTATCCAGGTAGGAGCACCGTGACACATAAAGAGACATTTAGGCCGCACTACACCACTCAGCATTCCTACACCTGGAACGCGTTATGCGAAGTCCCCGGGGGGAGGCGCCTGTTGCATTAACCCTTATTGCGTGTCCATCTGTAACAATAACTGGAGTTTTATCTGTCTTGATTATGTATCATTCCATGTACAAATGTCTGTTGCATTGTTTAACCCCTTCTACCCGGGCCAGTTTTCACCCTCCTGCCCAGGGGATTTTTTGCAAATCTGACATGTGTCACTTTATGTGGTAATAACTTTGGAACATTTTTACTTATCCAAGCCATTTTGAGATTGTTTTCTCGTGACACATTGTACTTCATTATAGTCATAAATTTGACTCAATATATTTCACCTTTATTTATGAAAAAATCCCAAATTTACCCAAAAAGTTTGAAAAATTCTAAATTTTCAAAATTTCAGTTTATATGCTTTTAAAACAGAAAGTGATAACTCAAAATATTTATTACTTAACATTTCGCATGTCTACTTTATGTTGGCATCATTTTGTAAATGTAATTTTATTTTTTTAGGACGTTAGAAGGCTTAGAATTTTAAAAGCAATTCTTAAAATTTTTAAGAACATTTCTAAAACCCACTTTTTAAGGACCAATTCAGGTCTGAAGTCACTTTGTGGGGATGTCCGTTCCGTAGCACAGCCCAAAAAAATTTAACATGTCCTATTCTTGTCCGTTTTTCGGACGATTACCATGATGTAATATTATGTCAAAATGCGGTTAGTCACTTGCCGCCATGACGTACTATTACGTCATATATCGGGAAGTGGTTAAAGTGTACCTGAGTTTTCAAAAAAAGTTTGCATAAGAGCTGTGTTTTCTTTGTTCAGTCATAACTAAGAAGGAATGTGTCTTTTTGGGGCTTCATCAATGTCTTTATCAGCCTAATTATTCCCTGTTTCAGCTGCACATCTACATGCATTACACTCAGAAGCAAGGGGCGTATTCGTTCTCTGAAATTTGCCAGCACTGAACTGCTGTGATGTCCATTCCATTACTTCCCACTATGTCTGTTTTCAGCTCTGGAGCTGATAGAACATATAAGGAGGGGAAAATCACACTTATAGAAATGCAAGAGGCTCCTGAGAGATCAGATACAGTGTAGAAGCAATTATTTTATCAGGCTCCGAATCTCAGCTAGCTCTGACATGCTCTACTTGATCTCTGCCCCCTCTGTTACTAAGGATGCCTGATAACAGATAGTAAACTGCAAATTAGAAGTAAGTGAGTCCCCTAGTGGCAATGACTTTACTGTTTTTTAGGTGGATGCAGGCATACTTTTTAAATGAAGTGATTTATACATTTTCTAGTTACTCCATTCTCTATCAAATGAAATGAAATTGTGTGAAAGTACTATGAGTCTTTAAAAGCTATGTAAACCTTCGGAGATAATTTTTCTTTATAATTGCATTTTACTCATTTTTGGCTAAAAATCATATTTTCAATTGGCCTTTATTAAAAATATTGAGCCATTCTGTCAGAAAGGGTTAACTGTTTTTTTTAACTGTGTGACTGGTACTATCACTTTGTGATGATCATCTAATAACCCTTATCTCTAAACTACTAAGAGGTCATAAACACTTATTTAAGCCACATGCTAATTAGAAAGATAAGAACTGAGCTTTAATCAGTGTTTATAATGTCAGAGAGCAGAGATAAAGAGCCTGTCAGCTCCCCAACTGACGGCAAAGACAGAATATTAACAGGCTGCTAGTAGAGCATGTCAGCTCTGTACACAAAAAATGATTCCATGTTTTTAATAATGACCAATTGGAAAAAACTATTTTAGCTCAAAATAAGTACAATGCAATAATAAAATAAATTGCCCCCAAAGGTTTACATAGCCTTTCTCACAGTCATTCATTTGTATACTATCTGATGAAGGAGCTCTGTGCTTTGAAAACTTGCAAACATATTTTTTTATTTAGCCAATAAAGGTATCACTGTTATACTTTTGTCTTTTTAGCAAAGAGCTATCTAACACCACATCAGTATTTGGTCAGTGTTTTGAATATGTATTTATGAGAAAAAATATCATGGAAATATTTGTGCCATTTCTGTATTTTAGACTCTCTCCTTATTTTGGCTATGATAAACAATACTGACCAAATACTGACCGTGTGAAAGCTGCCTTTCGTCCAGACTTCAGGATAAAGTGTCATGTGCTGACGTGTCACCCCCTTTAATACACACCAAAGAGAGCATGAGAAAGGGTGCCTTCACACGCTGCAGTTTTTGTTAAAGAATTTTCAACCTCATTCTTGTGCACTGAACTTTTTAGTCACAGAAAATTTTGAAACAAAATCTGCAGCGTGTGAAGGCACCCTAATGTAGCCACCCTATCCTTATAACTGCTAACCGTCCTGGGGTTGAAAAAGGAGTCACCAGGGGTACTGTAGATCTCCTGAATAAAGATACTTGAAAAGGTAAATCGGTGGCGGTAAAAGAGGTGCATTTTTGAAATTTACTCACAATGATTTTATACCCTACACCATTATTATAAAAAACAAGAATTATAGCTAGGAAATATTGAAGAACAATTTATACAGGGCAACCTTCATTCAGCTTGCACACATACTACATAAAAATGGTAATATATTACCAGTAGCTTTCAATTTGAAATATCAGTTTGCGCAATATAATTAAATTTAACTTTTCATATTAATTTTACATTTCCCCAGGTTCCCTTCTCTCTCGTAAACATCTCAGTTCTATCATTCAGCACATTATTATCATATACTTCTGCAAATTAATTATGAAGCAGCCAGATAAGATGGGAAATGTTCATAGAGCACAGGAAGAAAACTATGAAATCTCAATTGCAGCATATAATGGGTAGAAAGCACCTTCCTTTTCAACATTGCTTTACACAGGAAATAATAATAATAACCTATAATAATCGAGGACCTGAACTACATGATGAAGATGATTCCCTAACCCTTTACTGATGCAGTAATTTTCCATTTTTGTTTTTTTCTCCCTGCCTTCCTGAGCCATAACTTTTCTATTGTTTACATAGCTGTATGAGGGTTTGATTTTTGTGGGACAAGTTGTATTTTATACCACCATTTAATATTGCATACAATGTATTGGGAAAAATTTGTAAATAGGGTGGAATAAAACAAAAATGCAATTCTGCCACAGTTGTACGGGCTTTATTTTAACGGCATTCAATATGCAGTAAAACTGACTTGTACTGACTTTTACTTTAACATTGACCCAAATACACTAGTGTAAGTAATACTGAAGGGCATGCTGACTGACTGTCTAGTGGCGCTGCCCAATCAGTGCTGACAGTTCCAGTCTGTGCAAGGACTCACCCCTTTGACATAAACTTCTAGAAGGAAAAAAAACAGAGGAAGACAGCACAGCTCCATAATTATTACTTTATGCAGAATGTAAGTATTTACAAAAACAAACATATCAGGAGAGCTGACGGGTGCTCCATAACTGATTTGGGTTAAATTGTTGATTTATGTGGAATAGTTAGACTATATTTTACCTTCTTTATAAATTGAGCTTATGCATAGTACATGTAATTAGATTAGTTCATAAAATGAAATAACGTTAGATTAGAATATTAGAACTTTTCTGAATAGGAAAGAGACCATAAAATGTCATATAAAACCAATATCTAAAACAAACTGTGAACTTTTCATACCTACAGCTTAGAGTGAGAAAGATATGAGGAAGACAAATGTCACAGCTAATACCAGAGATGAAAGACTTAATTACCTGACATTTATAGGGTTATTAAACATGTTCTAATATAAGGTAGATTGGGATATTTATTAAGTAGCTTGGAGATAATGAAAAAACTCTTGTTAAGGAGCAATTGACAGAATCTAGTCTCGTTCCGATGCCTACAGATTAACTGAGTTATTTACCAAGCACAACCCAAGTGAAACAGCAGCATGCAGCTTAGACTTCTGTACAATTCAGCTGTGATACAGACGTGTGCTTTTATGAGTAGGTGTACCAATTGGTTGTATTCATTAACCTGATTACTGTCATCACGATCACAGTGTGTGATGTCTCAGACAAGCATACTGGGGGTGCTCGCAAATACTGACCAAACCACAGGTCATATGATCCGAATTATGCCAAAAGATCCCAGGGATCGGTCTGATTGGGATTTGCAGCCCAAATGACACTTATCTAAATCTAGCTTAAATTAAATCTGTCACCAGAAATTTACTGCTAAAATAAGGCAGAATGCCCTATTGAGCTAGCCAAAAGGAATATAATAATATACATTAAAAAACAGGCTCCACTTAACAATACACACTCACATCATACCCTACCAAACAAAATCTTCAAAAATAAAAAGCTACTAGACCCAAAATACCACAATAAAACAACCATATTTCATGTTAAAATATAGTAAAGCCACATTAAATACAGATAAAAAACAAGGAGGGTGAGTCTGCATGCAGGATATAAACATAAATCGAAAATAACCAGTATAATGCAGGCAAGTGCCCAAGTGTCTCAAACAGTACAAAAGTTAAAAGCCCCTACATCACCAATACTACAGCAAGACTCACCAAGACTTGCGCTATTACCTTTCACAGATATCTGTTGCTTCATTCTGGAGAAAGAGTAAATGAGCAATTAAGTGCACTAAGGCGAGAAAAGGGCTAGCAGGGGGAGCAGGAGGAGTAAGGGTGGACAGAGTGGCTTGGGCCAGGCAGTGTAAACGTGATAACGCCTGCCTATTAATCAAAGTGCAGGGGGCGTGACAATTGCAGATAGCAGACCCTTTAGGAATAACGGCAACACCCCCATTGCACCTAGAGGCTGATTTGCATATATTGAAACTACATTTTTCTCAGCAATGCAGGCACATATGAACATGGGACCAACACAGATGCCTTTAGCTGCCAAGCGCACATGCAACAGGTCAGCTGCTGACAAATACCCTTTAAGGCCTTTTCAGGCCTGATCGTTAAGGGATAAACAGTGAATTGACTCATGTGACTCAGACTCTCTTTAAAGGTTTATAATGTGTTCTGTCTTTATAAGCTATGAAGGAATCAATTGCACCTCCATAAACATGACAATCACATTTTACTTTAAAACTGTATGGTAACAGTGAGTAGACTATCAACACTGATGCTAACCTAATATGAAGAAGATGCACATAGCGACCAATCAGATTACAACTTTCATTTAACAATTAACCTCTATAAAATGAGAGCTAAGTATCTGATTGGTTGTCATTAGAGATAAGCGAATCAAAGTTGACGAAGTGGAATTCGATCCGAATTTCAAGAAAAATGTGATTCCCACAGAAGCCGAATTTCCACTCGCTTCCTGGTAACTAATCGCATTTTTCCCTAAAATGGCTGCTGCATGTGTTAGCACATGGAGCAATAAACTCTGGGAACGAGGCATCACCCACAATGCCATGCATGCAGCCAATCAGCAGCCAGACAGCCCCTGTGATGTCACAGCCCTATAAATAGCCTCAGCCATCTTGGATTCAGCCATTTTCCAGTGTACTTAGTGCAGGGAGAGATGTGACAGGTAGGGCCGGTGCTACCATAAGGCAGACCAAGCGGCTGCCTTAGGTCGCACCCTGGGGGAGGGTGGAAAAATGAACCGTCTTTTTTTTTTTATCATTTACTTGTGAGTTGCACCGCAGCGCTGCCGGCCGCCAGCCCCAGCCTGAGTGCGCCGTGCGGCCCCGGCCCTCACTCACGGTCACAGGGTCACGCCAGGGAAGTGTGACTGGTGACTGACTGTGAGTCTGACTCACACACAGCCAGATTGCTGTAGCAGCAGGACAGGTGGGAAGGAGATCACTGATGAGCACACTTGGCGCCAGAGTGCATGGCATAAATGTGTTTTCAAATAATTATTACACAAACAACAATCATAAATAGAGGGTGGGTGGGGTGACCGTGACATGATGGGAGGGGGGACAATATCTGTAGTCTATGACATGGGGATGGGGCCAGGGACGGCCGGGGAAGGCGGGGTGATGTGCCATGGGGGGGGGCTGAAATGTGACACGAAGTGGATGATGTGACATGGGTTGGAGGGGGTGAAATTTGACATGGAGGGCTGATGTGAAATAGGTGATTTGACATGGAGGGGGAAAAATGTGGCATTGAGGCCTTGAGGGGGAGAAATGTGACATTGAGGGGGTGAAATGTGACATGGAGGGGGAGAAATCTGACAAGGGGGGAGAAATGTGACATGGGGGTGATGTGACAGAGGGGATTATGTAAAAAGGAGGGGGAGAAATGTGACATGGATGGCTGATGTGACATAGGGGGGTGATTTGACATGGAGGGGGAGAAATGTGACATGGGGGTGATGGCTGACATGGGGGCATGATGGCTTACATCGGGGCTGATGGATGGGGCTGATGGATGACATTAGGGGCTAATGGCTGACATGGGGGCATGATGGCTGACATGGGGGGCTGAAGGATAGGGGGCTTATGTCTGACATGGGGGTCTGATCTGAGGTCTGATTAACATTGGGGGTCTGATTGCTGGTCTGACCTGAGGTGTAATGGAAAATATTTTTTTCTTTTTATCCTCCTCTAAAGCCTAGGTGCGCCTTAGAGGGTGAAAAATACGTTCCTCAAACCAGCGATTGTTTGAAGCAGAGAGAAGATACCAGGACCACACAGAGGAGAAGCCAGCTGCTGCAGAAGGGACCAGGGCCAGGTGACCTGTGAGGGGGGGGGGGGGGGTGGCGCCAAAATGTAGCTTTGCTTGTGTTGGCAAAAATCCTTGCACCGGACCTGGTGACAGGCGCTAGGGACAGTGCTAGGAAAGACTTTATTGTGCTGAAAAATCGATTTAGAAGTTCAGGGAAAGATTTTTCAAGGTGTAGGGAAAGGATAGGGAAGCAACATCTACACTATCAAAGGAGAACAGGGTGCAAGAGGAGAGTGTACATCCTGGGTGATAGGAGTGATTCTATTACACCTTGCTGCACTAATTGGGGATCCAAATTGCAGTTATACTGCTGCTATTAGGTTGTTTGCACTATATGATACATCAGTAATTCCAGCAAATCTTGCTTGTTATCGGGCTGCAAATTCTGTGTGATACAGCCATTTACTGGGTGTATTAATAGGAAATATATGTATGTCCTATTAGCTGTTCTGTGTTGATTTTACATTGTTTAACTTTTTTTGGGGGGGGTATTAATAGGAAAAAAAAGGAAAAAATATGTGTCATAATTGCCGTTCAGCAGTGAAGTTACATTGTACTACAGCCATTTATTAGGAAAGATACTGTCACGGACGTACCGAGACATCTTTGAGACTGGCAACATGTTGTTTGATTTTACATGTTTATGTAAGGATGTGTGGCACGGGACCTTCAATGTATTACTCTGCTATGTTGTAAATTGCATAATTACTATAACATCATGATAAAAGTCTACATTGGAACTGCCTATCAGAGGAATACTAATAACCTATTTAGATTGCAAAGTTGGAAAATAGCAAATTTATGGGCTGTGTTGGACCATTACAAGTGTGATAGCAAACTGAATATTCAGGTTTGACACTGCACTTAGCAAATGACTTATATCATCACACTCTTCCTGTGTAAGGGGAGGAGGTTCCTCTAGAAGCAGAAAGTGAGCAGACGGAGCCTGTGTTTGGTGCTGCTGGAAACCACAAGGGATTATCTCTGCTGAATCTGAAAGGGAATGGACCGGCTCATGGTGGAGACTGGTTACAAGATGAAGGGGAGGTTTGCAGCAACGACCCCAGGAGTGTCGTGTCTGTAAGACCCAGTTCTGGCGTGGACCAGGAAATAAAGCAAAAAAGCACCAAGAACCTGCTCAAGGAACTCTAAGTGTGGCTTTGCCGCATCACATTGCACCACACTGTTGAACTGGCATTTGGACATACAATAACGCTCCAAGTACAGTTACATTGCGGTGTACAGTCTGCAATCTAATGCATAGCCCTAAGGGACTCATACAATGACACCTACCTATCTCACTGGCTGCTCATAGGGTGTTATATGCTGTGAGCTAGAGTAAGGATTAAAGTTACAAGAGATAGACATAATTTCCCTGTGGATTACAAATAGTATTGCGCAACACTTAGGGTGCACCCCAATGAGGAACTCGTCCAGGAACATACAAGTGAAGCTAGGCTGCTTAATGGACTTTGGGGAAAACATCACATTTACTGGTTTATTGTTAAATAGTGTTATATTTACTGATGGTTTATTCTCTGTGTACCAATCTGTTTTATATATTCATAACTTCTTGTTCACTACATTGTTCAGTAAACTCAACTGCTGGGAAAGAACCATTGTCTGTGTCTGTGTTGCATTGTGTATCCTCTGTACCTGTGGGCCCAGCCCTCAAGCTTCTTTAATTAACCTTGTGGATCAATAGGCGTCTGTGTTGTTTTTGGTACTGGCCACACCCTTAACCTCCAGGTGTTGCTATTGTGGTCATTTAACTTTCCCTATTTATAGTTATTTCTCCCACAATGCCGTGCGGTTTATAGCTTCAGTTGGACATGTGGATAGCTGGTGTTTGGATCTCGGTTGAGTTCAAGAAGCTATGGCAGCACCAGGGAAGTTAAAGGGGTTGGCCACTCTCCATGTATTTTCTACTACTGTGTGGGAGGCAGGGAAAAAGTACTTTCCCTAATATACAGTATGTCTTTAAGTAGATCTGCCTGTATTTTCTACAGTCTGAAGCCATGTCCTCTGATCGCCGCTCTGCTCATGGATGAACTGGCTGCACACAACATAGAGGAGCTTCGTGCATGCGCATGCGCTGCTTTTCCTCATCATTGCAGCGCATGCCCGAGTCTCACATAACCCTAATCCCCCCATCGATTGTACTATGTCCAGGGTCTGTGCTTGGAGCTGACTCTCATTTTACTGGCATCTAGCCTCCGCCGCAAAGCAACAGTGCACCCGAGAGCCCGGCTCACCCCGGCGTATCAGCATCCGCCGCCTGCAGATCCAGCACAAGCCCGCAACCATGTGACATGTATTTAGCGCCAGTGCCCTCCTGTGTTACCTACAGAAGCCCCTTCATGGTGCCCGTCACTGCCGCTGTACACGTAGTATATCCATAGAGTGCACGGAGGAACAGCCCCGCTCTCCTGTCACACGGCACATACAGGCGGGGCTAAGCTCTGTTCACTTGAATAAGGCTTAGCCCCGCCCATGCCATTGATACTAGTCGTGACGTCACTGGGCCTGCGGTAAATAGCGAGAAGGCCGCGGCACTACTGCCAGTGCCGTTGCCTTCTCAAACAGCTGCTCGGCAGGGATCCTGGGTGTCGGACCCCTGCTGATCAGATGCTGATGATCTATCCAGAGGACAGATCATCAGTTTAAAAAAACTGCAGAACCCCTTTAATGATAAATAAAGTTCCAACACTGTAAAGTAATTGTTGTGTCGCATGTCTCTTTATTCGTGGTATCAAAATTACAGCATGTGGATCAAACCTCACACTCCAACACCAGTTGACGCGTTTCAGACATATAGTCCTTAGTCATTACTGAGTTATAACTGCCATAAGACTAAGTGTCCGAAACGCATCAACTGGTGTGGGAGTGTGAGGTTTGATCCACATGCTGCAATTTTGCTACCACGAATAAAGAGACAAGCGACAGAACAATTACTTTACAGTGCGGGAACTTCATTTATCAATGTTTTGCTACCAAAGGACTTACTTACCTGTTCCGTGCACCAGGAGCTGATTAAATCTACTAAAGGTGAGCTGGAATTTTACTGTGGAAATAAAATTCCAACAAATCACAGCGCCAAGCATAGGCAGTCACCTATCTTATCGCAGACTATGAATTGCTTATGCTACTTACTGAAAAATCTTGTATTATTAAAAAGCATGTGACTAGAAAGTCGCAGTGTGTACAGTGTCTTATGGCAGTTATTAAAAACCTTTTGGAAAACCCCCCAAACTTCCCCTATAACAACTGAGAGCCTGGCTTACCCTGGGGAATCCGCATCCGCCGCTTGCCCCACACAGCGAGCCACAGCCCGCACAGAGTGATGCTATTAGGAGCTCCCCGCAGATCCAACACAAGACCATGACCCTGTGCAAGGCCATTCAGGGAAGGAACAGAGGGAGTACTAAGCCCTGCTCTGCCAACCCAGGAGGTGCCCTCTGTAGGTTCCATGGATGTCTGTATGTTTCTTGCCCTCTATAGGCTCCCTGGATTCAGCTGGCCTCAGTAGAGTTCTTACAGTAGTCCATTTACCCAGGTGCCCTCTGTAGGGTTGGTATCATTAGTTGCCCTTTGTAGGGTCCATGGAATCAGTGGTCATCCATAGGGTTAATTAATTCAGCTGCTCTTTATAGGGTCCATAGCTTGAACAGGTCCATGGATTCAGCACCCCAAATAAAAGATCCATGGATTTTGCTGTCCTCTGTAGTATACATGTAATCAGCCGTCATTCATAGGGTCCATGGATATAGCTACCATATATAGGGTCCATGGATATAGCTACCCTATATAGGGTCTATGGATACAGCTACTCTATATAGGATCCCTGGATATAGCTACCGTATATAGGGCTGTTTCACACGAGCGGATGCCGTGCGTGGCATCCGCTCCGTGAAAGAGTGCCAAGACCCGATGCAGACTGCAGAGGCACGGAGCATTAACATGACTGATAATGCTCCGTGCCTCTCTGTGATCTCTTTACTACGAAATCACAGTTGTCACTGTGATTTCGTCGGAATCAGTCTGTACCATCCTGGGGGCCGACTGACTCTTCAATCTGCATGACAGCCAGCACAAGCACAGGAAGAAGGTCATCGTACAAGCCTTCTCCAGGGAAGCCCTGGAGAACTTTGTACCCGTTGTTCTACCCATATTGTTTATAAATATAAATATATAATATATAAAGTAAATGTGTGCAATGTGCTGTTACAGATTATACTGCAATGTTAGTTTGACGTTGCTGCCATCTAGTGGTCAGAGTTAGTTATTATCTTGCCAGAGCTTGACGGGAAGTGGTATTTTTCTCAGAATGAGAGTCAGTAACCTTTAACCTGGAACTGTATTTCCTCCATTTCATGACTGCTCCTGGATCTAGCAGACTGCATGCAGAGGAGCTCTTGATCTATTCCTGGACTAATGGGGGAATTGTCTGTGAGTACTCTTACTGATGGAGTGAGGCTGCTGTATAATGTTTGATGTACTGACACATATGTTTTGTTTATGCTTATTTTGTAGTTTTACAAAGTTATTCAGAAAAAAAGAATACATACAGATCTGATGTCTCACGTTTCTTGACTTCTGAATTATTGTTAAGCTGTCTGACTAGTGTTATACAACAGTCAACGCAAAGCATAACAGTAAAAAGACACCCACGTGGCGGTCTGGAATAAACTGAGATGCCATTACTGCAGTATGAGTCTAAGATCAGGAACAAAGTACCAGGCTGATGACATGCTACCGCCGACACAGCAAGGCAGGAAGAAAATTCCCAGTGCCCAGCAAGACGATGCACAGTCACATGTGTCCAGATCTTCACGGGCTAGCAAGATGTCCTCAGCAAGTTCCTTAGCAGTTACAGCTTGTGCCAAGGCAGAAGCTGCCCCCGTCTAGCTACAGTACGCAGAAAAAGAAGCCATAATGATGCAGGAGTTAGCAGCAAAGAAAGCTGCCCTAGAACAAGAGAGAGCTAAGGAAGCAGCTAGGGAAGCTGCCATAGCACAAGAGAGAGCAGCTAGGGAAGCTGCCATAGCACAAAAGAGAGCAGCTAGGGAAGCTGCCATAGCACAAGAAGAAGCAGAATTAGAATCAAAATTGTTCATCCTGCAGCGACAGACTGCAGCTGCAGTTGCTGAAGCAGAGGCCGCTGCCTACATGGGAACAAGTCGGTAAGGAAGTTAAAAATCATATAAAGACTCAGAGGTTCCAGAAAAACCTCTATTCTCTGCAGATCGTACAAGTGAGTACATCCAGAACCTTACTGATGCGCATACAAAGGAACAGTCTCTTAAACCTGAAGCAAAGGAATTCAGGCCGAGATCAACATATACCCCCTGAGCAGGCCCAATCAACCACATGAGGTCAGCGGCTGCCAGCAAACCAAGAATGAAGCACCAGAAACCCCTAATAATAAAAAACAAATGTTCCCATCACCTCAACCTATAGATTACATGTGCGAACAACAATGTGCAGTGGATGTTACCAAATATCTAATTCGCAAAGAAATGTTTAGCTCAGGATTTCTCCAATTTGATGACTATCCTGAAAACTATTGGGCATGGAAATCTTCCTTTCTGAATGCCACTGAAGGTCTTAACTTATCACCAGCATAAATGCTTAATTTAATGATAAAATGGCTTGGTACTGAGTAAGCAGAGCATGCTAAGAGGATGAGAAGAGCAAACCTGTTCAACACTGCAGCAGGACTCAACATGACCTGAAAAAGACTAGAAGAAATGTATGTGTCCCCAGAGGTTAAAGAAGGAGCACTGTTAAAAAACTTGAAGTCTTTCCCAAGGTGGGCTACAGAGACAACGTGCGTCTACAAGAACTAAGTGATCTTCTACTAGAGATAGAATATGCCAAAGAGGATGGCTACTTGCCAGGACTTTCATATCTAGATACAGCTAGAGACACTAATCCCATAGCAGAGAAACTACCCTCAAATCTGCAAGACAAGGGGATGTCTGTTGGAGGTAAATTCAAAGAAGATTACGGAGTCGCTTTTCCCCCTTTCTCTGTGTTTTCTAGGTTTGTCCGACAGCAAGTGAAAATCCGAAGTGATCCCAGTTTCGCCTTGACCACCAGCGGCAATCAATCACACAGACCTGAGAGACTTCACAGACCTCACGGTAGGACCTCTGTATCCATACACAAAACAGCTATACCTTCAGAAGTCACAGACTACCAAAGCACCCACAAGGTACACACCATAGAAAACCCTGATAGATATTGCCCAATACACAAAAAAACACATCCACTAAAGAAATGCAAAGGCTTTAGAAGCAAACCCATTGCAGAGCGGATGTCCTTCCTTAAGCAAAACGACATCTGTTTCAAGTGCTGCGGATCTACTTATCACATTGCCAAAGACTGCAAAATACCAGTAGACTGTACAGAATGTGACAGTGAGAGACATATTGCAGCTTTGCACCCTGGCCCTGCTCCTGCCCCATTAGAGACTCTAGAACCCAGGAAAGATCAGGTCAGGGAGCAACAAGAGACCTCCTCAGTAATGTCTAATTGCACTCAAGTATGTGGGTAAGGCAAGAGTGCACGATCATGCTCTAAAATCTGTTTAGTGACTGTGTATCCCACTGGCAAAAGAGAAAGGGCAGTGAAAATGTATGCAGTGCTAGATGAACAGAGCAACAGATCCCTTGCAAAGTCAGATGTCTTAGATATATTTAACCTTAAGGCAAGTGCAGTTCCATACTCTCTAAGGACATGTGTGGGGATAAATGAAACCACAGGGAGAAGAGCTACTGACTTTACCATTGAATCCTTCAATAAGAAAGTGCAGTTCCCACTTCCTACCCTAATAGTGTGTGGCATAATACTTGACGACAGAACTGAGATTCCCTCTCCAGAAGTAGCCCATCACCACCCTCATCTCCGCTCAATTGCTCACCTTATCCCAGCTGTTGAGCCAGATGTTTCTATCCTTCTAGTTCTTGGGAGAGACATCCTTCAGGTACACATGGTGTGCCAGCAAATCAATGGACCTTATAATGCCCCCTATGCGCAGAGACTGGACCTGGGGTGGGTCATTGTAGGAGAAGTTTGCCTGGGGACAGTGCACCAGCCTGGCAACATTTGCACTTTGAAGACGTCTGTGTTAACAAATGGTCGTACATCCCTTCTCAGTCCCTGTCACAACAGCTTTGTTATCAAGGAAAGCTTTGGCAGGTCAACACAACACTGTGACTCTTCTACACTATATGGTAAAGAAGAAGTCAATTCCAACATTGAGACAGACAATCTAGGGATTACAGTGTTCCAGAAAACTAAAGATGATGATAAACAGGCCCTCTCTATAGAGGATCAGACCTTCTTGCAGATTATGGATAGAGAGGCTTACCAAAATGACAATCACAGTTGAGTGGTCCCTCTCCCCTTTCGCACACCCAGACGTGTTTTGCCTAGTAACAGGGATCAAGCCATGAAGCATTTGCATTCACTCAGCAAAACACTGCAGAGAAAGCCAGAAGTGAAAAGAGATTTCACTGAATTCATTGATGGGATGCTAGACAATAATCACGCTGAAGTTGCAGGACCACTTGAAACAGACAGGGAACACTGGTATCTACCAATGTTTGGTGTTTACCATCTACACAAACCTAACCAAATCAGAATAGTTTTTGATTCCAGCGCATAGTATAAAGGAGTCTCTTTAAATGACGTTCTGTTGAGTGGCCCTGACCTAAACAATACTTTGCTAGGTGTCCTCATGCACTTCAGAAAATAGTCTGTTGCTTTCCCAGCAGATGTGCAAAAAATGTTTATTGCTTTCTTGTCAGAGAAGACCACAGAGACTTTCTAAGTTTTCTCTGGTACAAAGACATAGACATAGACAAATAAATTGTCGAGTACAGAATTAAAGTGCATGTATTTGGCAATAACCCCTATCCTGCTGTCGCTATATACTGCATGCAAAAGGCTGCCCAGAAAAATGCAGAGTGCTATGGACAAGAAGCCAAACACTTTGTATTGAGACATTTCTATGTAGATGATGGACTCCCTTCTGCTAGCACACCTGAATATTCAATTTCCATCCTCAGTAAAGCAAAGCAAATGCTGGCAGAATACAATCTGTGTCTTCATAAAATCACTTCCAACAGCCAAAAAGTAATGGAAATCTTCCCTGTAGCAGACAGAGCTAAGGACCTTTAAGATCTTTGCCTAGGTACAGACACCCTTCCCCTGCAGAAAAGCCTAGGCCTAAGTTGGGATCTAGAAACAGATAGTTTTATTTTCAGAGTTTCCTCAGAGGAATAGCCTTTTACATGTAGATGCATTCTATCCGCCTCTATGATCCCCTAGGATTTGTATCCCCTGTGACAATAAAAGGTAAGGTCTTAGTTCAGGAACTGTCATCTGGGAAAAGTGAATGGGATGCATTGCTTCCACAGGGGACACTAAGTGAGTGGGTTCAATGGACAGAATCCTTGCACTGGCTGAGTGATAGAAAACAGAGTGTGGTTATTAACGGTACACACTCAGATTGGGTCACTGTCACTAGTGGGGTAAATCAGGGGTCAGTATTGGGCCCTATTCTCTTCAATATATTTATTAATGATCTTGTAGAAGGCTTGCATAGTAAAATATAAATTTTTGCAGGTGACGCTAAACTGTGTAAAGTAATTAACACTGAAGAGAACACTATACTGCTACAGAGGGATCTGGATAGATTGGAGGCTTGGGCAGATAAATGGCAGATGAGGTTTAACACTGACAAATGTAAAGTTATGCACATGGGAAGGAATAATGCAAGTCACTTGTATATACTAAATGGTAAAACACTCGGTAACACTGACATGGAAAAGGATCTAGGAATTTTAATAAACAGCAAACTAAGCTGCAAAAACCAGTGTCAGGCAGCTGCTGCCAAGGCCAATAAGATAATAGGTTGCATCAAAAAGGGCATAGATGCCCGTGATAAGAACATAGTCCTACCACTTTACTGTCACCGCCAGTTCTCTGAGAAGATCTGGCAGACGTTCTTCTGTACCTCTTGCATGATGTTCTTTGTTTTGGTTTCACTTTGTCATCTCCTTTCCTTCTCCCAGCTGTCACCTATTCACACTAATTGCCTCCCTTTATATTCCCTCCCATACTGCCTCACTTTGCGGTTCTACTTCCTGGATTGAAGTGATCACTGCTGGAGACTTCTGTTACTGCTTGTTCAGATAAGTCCTTTCTTGTATTGTGTTTCTTTGCTGGCTTGATTCTAGGTGACCCTGACTCCCTCCGTATTAAGTGCAGGGAGCCGGTGGTCGTGTCCCCTCACTATTATAGGGTTTTCAGGTGTCATACAGTCTAGGTACGAGGGCATGCAATCGTCTACCTCTGAGACCTTTTCTATGTGCTTAGCAGTCAGGGTGAGCTCTTAGGGTTTTACAGGGGTCACCTTTATGCTCCTTAGTTTGGGATCAAGCCAGTCGGATGTTTATCATTAATTTCCAGCTTTCTGCTATATCATCCGTGTCTCAGTTTCAGGTGACCGGTTCTGCTTGCGTTCATGGAGTTTGTTCAGAGCCTAAGATCTCGCTTCCGGATTTGTTCTCCGGGGGTAGTGAGAATTTTATTCGACCCTCAAAAAGATTTATTTGACCCTCGAAAAGATTTCCGCTGAGGGCCTGCTGGTGAGCTGACCCTCTAAAAGATTTAATTTTTTATATACGCACACTTTACACAGCAGATGTGGCGTGAATAATTTAACTGTCCACAGCGGACACCGTCTACGGAAAAAGTAGGATTGATGGCCTGCTGGTGACCCTCAAAAACAATAGGGGTGAGGGTCTGCTGCTGAGCTGACCATCTAAAACATTATGGGTGAGGGCATGCTGATGAGCTGATCCTCTAAAAGATTTTTGCTGAGGGCCTGCTGGTGAGCTGACCCTGTAAAACATTATATGGGAGGGCCTGCTGCTGAGCTGACCCGCTAAAACATTAGGGGCGAGGGCCTGCAATTGAGCTGACCCTATTAAAAAAAATAGAGTGGAGGGAATATATACAATCGGGATGAGAAGGAGAAGAAAAAAAGATTCAACCATATACTCTTTTTTTTGTGGTGGAAAGGTGCATGGGAATACACTACAGTATATTGGGTACATTATAAATTATAGAATAAAATTGTCTTTATGTTCATCATCAGCTCAGCTGTCCTCTGGTGGAGATGAGAAGTCGGGGGCAATCCAGGCCTTGTTCATTTTTATCTGCCAGTGCACAAACGGATACACTTATCTGTTATAATGCCACCAGCAGCACTAAATACACACTCAGACAAAACGCTGGCGGCAGGGCAGGCCAGCACCTCCAAGACGTAGAGCGCAAGTTCATGTCACGTGTTCAGCTTAGACACCCAGTAGTTGTAAGGCACTTTTCCCTCCTTGTACCACTAGGCCACACTTCAGAGTTACGTTGCTAGTGGGGTGTCATAAAAGTGTCCCATGCCTTGCAGAGTGTTGCCCTGCCTTTGTTGGAACTGCTGTGTGTTCTACTTGTCTCCCTTCTTCGGTTGCGTAAGGAAATACGGACTCTGCTGCCAGTTTTGTCAGATGGAAAATTTTGGAGCAATTTTCCGAAAAGGATCTTCTGGTATTGCACCATTTTGCTCGTCCTCTCCACCGAGGAATGAGAAATGAGAAGTTATCTTTGTAGCGGGGGTCGAGAAGGGTGAACACCCAGTAATCTGTGTTATCTAAAATGCATATATCGCGAGGGTCACTGGAATGGCTAACATGAAGTCAGCCATGTGTGCCAGAGTATCAACAGGCAAGACGTCTATGTCGACATCAGGATGACTCTCCATCTCCTCATCCTCCTCTTATGCCCATCCATGCTGAACAGATGGAATTACAGTGGAGTTTGTTCAGAGCCTAAGATCTCGCTTCCGGATTTGTTCTCCGGGGGTAGTGAGAATTTTATTCGACCCTCAAAAAGATTTATTTGACCCTCGAAAAGATTTCCGCTGAGGGCCTGCTGGTGAGCTGACCCTCTAAAAAATTTAATTTTTTATATACGCACACTTTACACAGCAGATGTGGCGTGAATAATTTAACTGTCCACAGCGGACACCGTCTACGGAAAAAGTAGGATTGATGGCCTGCTGGTGACCCTCAAAAACAATAGGGGTGAGGGTCTGCTGCTGAGCTGACCATCTAAAACATTATGGGTGAGGGCATGCTGATGAGCTGATCCTCTAAAAGATTTTTGCTGAGGGCCTGCTGGTGAGCTGACCCTGTAAAACATTATATGGGAGGGCCTGCTGCTGAGCTGACCCGCTAAAACATTAGGGGCGAGGGCCTGCAATTGAGCTGACCCTATTAAAAAAAATAGAGTGGAGGGAATATATACAATCGGGATGAGAAGGAGAAGAAAAAAAGATTCAACCATATACTCTTTTTTTTGTGGTGGAAAGGTGCATGGGAATACACTACAGTATATTGGGTACATTATAAATTATAGAATAAAATTGTCTTTATGTTCATCATCAGCTCAGCTGTCCTCTGGTGGAGATGAGAAGTCGGGGGCAATCCAGGCCTTGTTCATTTTTATCTGCCAGTGCACAAACGGATACACTTATCTGTTATAATGCTACCAGCAGCACTAAATACACACTCAGACAAAACGCTGGCGGCAGGGCAGGCCAGCACCTCCAAGACGTAGAGCGCAAGTTCATGTCACGTGTTCAGCTTAGACACCCAGTAGTTGTAAGGCACTTTTCCCTCCTTGTACCACTAGGCCACACTTCAGAGTTACGTTGCTAGTGGGGTGTCATAAAAGTGTCCCATGCCTTGCAGAGTGTTGCCCTGCCTTTGTTGGAACTGCTGTGTGTTCTACTTGTCTCCCTTCTTCGGTTGCGTAAGGAAATACGGACTCTGCTGCCAGTTTTGTCAGATGGAAAATTTTGGAGCAATTTTCCGAAAAGGATCTTCTGGTATTGCACCATTTTGCTCGTCCTCTCCACCGAGGAATGAGAGATGAGAAGTTATCTTTGTAGCGGGGGTCGAGAAGGGTGAACACCCAGTAATCTGTGTTATCTAAAATGCATATATCGCGAGGGTCACTGGAATGGCTAACATGAAGTCAGCCATGTGTGCCAGAGTATCAACAGGCAAGACGTCGATGTCGACATCAGGATGACTCTCCATCTCCTCATCCTCCTCTTATGCCCATCCATGCTGAACAGATGGAATTACAGTTCCATGGGTACTACCCTCTGTAGCAGAGGCAACTGTCTCCAGCTACTCCTCCTCTTCATGGTCCAATTCGCTCTGAGAAGACCAACCGAGGGTGGTCTGGCTATCACCCTGTGTAATGTCCTCCCCCATTTCCTCGTCTGCCACATTCAGAGCGTCGTCCTTAATTATGAGCAGCGATCGTTTAAGTAGACACAGAAGTGCAATGGTTACGCTGATAATAGCGTTATCGCCACTAACCATCTGTGTGGATTCATCAAAGTTTTTTAAAACCTCACAGAGGTTTGATATCAATGCCCAGTCCTCGCTTGTGAATAGTGGCAGTTGACTCGAAAGGCTGCGACCATGTTGCAGCTGGTATTCCACAACTGCCCTCTGCTGCTCACAAAGCCTGGCCAACATGTGGAACGTAGAGTTCCAGCGCGTGCTCGCGTAGCACAACAGTTGGTGAGCTGGAAGCCGTAAGCACTGCTGCAGCGTTGACAGACCGGCTGAAGCTTTGTACGACTTGTGGAAATGGGCACACATGCGGCACGCCTTCACTAGTAGCTCTGGCAAATTGGGGTAGGTTTTGATAAACTGCTTGTGACGGAATGAACCGTCACTGGGGCTTCTGGAGAAGCCTGATGGCTAGCCTCCTTCCTACGTACTATGGACCCAGAACTATGGAGACCTCCTCAGACCTTTTGGGGTTGCAAGGAACTATGAACTCTGATTTATGTGTGGAGTTTATATGCCACATATTTCCTATTGACCACTAAAGGTGCTGGGTGTGAATCCAGCAACACAAAAAGGGTTAACTCTGCACTGAGACTCCCACTGATTGTGTTAATGATGGGATTAAGATAGCTGACTCTAGTAGTAGCCGACTCCAGTGTAGATGAGTAGATCACCCTATGATACACTCAGGAGATAATCCCATCACATGTGTCTCCTCTCTCTCTATTCATTCATTAGGGAGGGGGGATGTTTGTTTGCATGTTGTTCTTGGTTTATTGATTTATGTTGTTAGACTTCTTGAACTGTATATATACTGAGTTGGTCTTAAATAAAGTCAGTTCCTGTTTTACCTTCAACATTAAGCCTCATCTCATGTGTGTGGGGATTGCTATACGCTGTATACTCCCCTGGCTATAATCCCTAGCTCTTGTAAGAGCTGTACCTGTTCCTTGTTCCTGCATTGCTCTCTGAAGGAAGAGAGGTTCACCCACTGGAACCTGGAGCCTTGTCGGGGTCCAGGGTGGGTAGGAGACAGCGAGACCCCAACCAAGCTGTGGTGGTTCATGGGTTCTGCAGTGCTTACGGTGTCAAGTGGAGTGCTTGGAGCCCTCGGGAAGCACTAGGAGCATCCATCAACGGAGGTACCCAGTCGGGGTGCCATGAGATCTGTTACATTAGTGGCAGCAGTGGGATAGCATCCTAGTGCGAGGAGAAGCAGCTTGGAGACAACGGTAATGTGTGAAGTATATTGAGGGCAACGCTAGTATCCATACAGCGACCCTGCATACAGCAGGATGGAATCGGCTAGTCTTTGGACAGCATTCCATGACGAGGAGGAGCAGGCGGCCGCGGACTATAGGGATACAGACAGAAAGGAATTCTGGTATGATTCCCTGGAAAATGCCTAGCGGCAGCGAGGTGAAGGTCTTCCCAGTTATGAGCAGAGGCTACAGAAGCGTGTGGTGATGCGGATGGGTTTCTTGGGAGAGCAGCTCCTGGACGAGTGAGTAAAAGAGCTCCAGAGCCTGGTATGTAAGGAGCTTTGGCTAGAGGACGCTTATCGGGACCTAAGGTGGCATGTCATTCAACATACCCCCTGGATGGCTGAGCACAACTTACCCGAAAGGAAGGATTATGATGGACCTGGGTTACTATGGGAGGCCTTGGAGGAGGACATTGAACTCGGCAGCATGGAGGAGTCTAGGTTTTGGGACATCTACAACTACCGGATGGGCATGCATGTTTATGATGACGGATGGAAGGTAAGCAAAGACATGACCTACCTGGTAACAAGAAAGTGGGAGCTGGAGCAGACCTACTAACACCTTCTCAGCTCCGTTCAGCCCCAACCTACCCGACAAGCAGAGCCAGATCTGCCATCCTACAACTGGGAAGACTGGGCGGTGATACCACCTGCTTCCCTACCAGCTCCCAAAGTAGGGAACTTCAACGACTGGTTCTGGGAAGACCTCCCGATGACAGGTAGAGATGGGACCTAAGTCTCTCCACCAACCCTACAGGGATGATGGGCAGCCAGCCCAGATCCCCAACTACAGCCAGCATTACCCGGAGTCCAAACAGTCGGTCTGACTCCCAAACGGCAGCCGGAGTTTCAGGGAGTAGGGACAGTCGGTCCTCCTCCCCAGCGACAGTATGTTTTGCAGGGAGAGGAGAGCAGCGTCTCCATTCCCCAGCGGCAGTGTACCTTGCAGGGAGAGGAAACAACCAGTCTCTCTCCCTAACCACAGGGGGACATCACCCCCTAACTCTGATTGTGCAGATGGGACTGCGGTCTCTGCACCAGACCTACAGGGATGATGGACGGCCGGTACAGATCCCCAACCAACTCTGCAGGAATGCCAGGAGGAGGAGGTAAGCAATCCATCCTCTCCACAGCCGATCCGCAACCAGGTCCTGGGGGTAGGATTCCCTGACCCCATCCCAGCGGAAGAGCTGGCATCTGGGCAGAGCGCAGTCGGCCTCAGCCCTCCCCTATCCTCTTGTCCAGAGCCTGACTCCCAACAGGCTACCCCAGTGGAAGAGCTGGCATCTGGGCAGAGCGCAGTCAGCCTCTGCCCTCCCCTATCCTCTTGTCTAGAGCCCAACTCCCCACAGGCTACCCCAGCGGAAGAGCTGGCATCTGGGCAGAGCGCAGTCAGCCTCTGACATCCCCTATCCTCTTGTCCAGAGCCTGACTCCCCACAGGCTACCACAGCGGAAGAGCTGGCATCTAGGCAGAGCGCAGTCGGCCTCTGCCCACCAAGTACCCACAGCTCCCATCTAGAGAGCAACAATGCAGCAAGGAGTAACAGATGCACACTCAACAGCTGGGGACATACATAACAGACCAAAATATATGAGAACAGAGTGCGGCGGCACCGCTACAATCAGCCACTACTTCTGGCCATGCGCCAACAATGCGATCCTAAACAACTTCGTATGTGGTGCTCCGCAATGAGAGGGAGAGTTGATTCAAAGTATCAAATGTAGAGAAGGTAAAAAAGGTTTGCGGCACTCACCGAAGTAGAAAAGCAGTTATTCTTTATTCATTCCTCTTGAGGAAGGTAACAAACTGGGTACAGGGGCGGACACAATGTTGCAGGTGGTGGCGGCTACGGCCATTTCGCGCGTACTGTCGCGCTTCTTCTGGCCTCTGTGGTCGTCATCGTGCAGCATTGCGCTTTATAGAGGCGGCGCCGCAAATTGGTTACGTAAAAACCACAAAGCATGGAAAAGAAGGCGTCAGGTCTCCTGACGGCAATAGAAGAAGAAGAAGAGGAAAGTGATGAAGCCCCCAACCCGTGTGCAATGGACATAGTGGTGAACCTCACGAGACTAGAACTGCCCCCGGGCTGCATCCCACTCCTGAACCGAGGGCTGGGATTCAGCCTAGCTGAGCAGTTCTGCCCAGTCGATTTTGAAATCGATCTATTCCTATCCGTCCGCAAATCATTTTTGAAAAAAATGTTCGCTGAATCCCCTCCCAGTGAGGTGGCACCACTGCCGGGAGAGGTCCCAGCGACAATCACGGGAACTGAGTTCCACTTAAAAGGTCGCTTTAATGAAGAGGAGATTGAGTGTATACAGTTTTTGGCCAACATGGAGACAGAGGAGACCTCCTGTAGTAGTCATCAGGTTGATAGATATGTATGCGGTGTCAGGTCCACCTTCCTTCCTCCCATGCCGGCCGGCTCGGCGATAGACCTGTTCCCCAAACGGGTATTGAGGGAGATACGTGTTCTGATTTACCCAGCAGCACCCCCGAACATTACTGGGGAAGAGTATCAGGCCCTTTTGTGGTTGAAACAACAGGAAAATATCGTCGTCAAAACGGCCGACAAGGGAGGGAACGTGGTCCTGATGACCAGGGAATATTATATGGAGGAGGCAGGTAGGCAATTAGAGGATGTTACAGTGTACCACAAGTTGAGAGGTGACCCTATTCCAGGAATCACCTCGAGACTTTCTGCACTTGTAGAGAAATACATTGTGGCCGGCTTCCTGCCGAGGGGCATGGCCAATAGGCTACATCCTGCTCACCCAAAAATCCCTGTGTGGTACTTTGTGCCGAAAATCCACAAGTCACTGACCCGACCCCCAGGTCGTCCTATTGTCGCCGGGATCGGGTCAGTGACAGAACCACTCTCCGGCTACGTGGACTGGCTCCTCAGGCCACTCCTTGTGGGTACTCCGACGTATCTCAAGGACACGGGGGACTTCCTCCGGGCACTCAAGTTCTTCGAGTGGCGGAGGGAGTTCAGTCTCGTGTCCTTGGACGTCGAGAGTCTCTATACCAGGATTCCTCATAATTTAGGAATCCGGGCCATTAACCTTGTACTCAGCAGGAGTAACAAGGGAACCATGTTTAACAACTTTATCCTTGAAGCACTGGACGCAGTCCTCACCAGCAATGTATTCCAATTTGATGGCCAGTGGTACCGCCAGGTACTAGGTACTGCAATGGGCACGCCAGTCTTGTGCACATTTGCGAACCTTTACCTGGCGGTATTTGAGGAGACCTATGTGTTCTCGGTGGGTAACCCCTTTCTGTGGTTCATACATCTTTTTTTGCACTATGTCGATGACATTTTCCTGGTCAACCTTCAGATTTATACTTTTTACCATTTATATAATTGAAGAACATTTTAGGGTTAGTTTTACTCTCTTTAGCAATTAATCTCTCGGCCTCTAGTTTGGCTGCTTTTATTTTATTTTTTTGCATATTCTAATTTTTTTCCTTGTTTTTCAGTGCTTCCTCGATACCCTCCTGTTTAAGTGATTTAAATGCTTTCTTTTTGTCATTTATTGCTTTCTTTACAGTTCTATCTATACACTTTTTTTTTTTTCTTGTACCTTAACCTTTTATACCCATAAGGTATGTACATCTCACAGTTAGATTGTAGGATACTTTTAAAAATATACAATTTTATGGCTATTTTGAGGACTTTGTCCCAGTTAGTTAGGCCTATGGCCTCTCTAGTTGGGTCCTTAACCAGTTGGGAAAAGTAGTTGTCTTTGGTTATTGCCAAAAACTATTTCTTTATGGGATATACAGGTTTCAGTTTCCCAGTCTATATCTGGGTAGTTGAAGTCCCCCATATTATAGACCTCATTATGATCGGCCACCTTGTCTATCTTGTTTAGTAGTAGACTTTATGTGGACTATTAGGTGGTTTTTAATAAACTCCTATTAGTATTTGCAGCAACTAGAGATGAGCGAAGTACTGGGAAATTACTTCATCACAAAGCACATTTTTTGTAAGTAGTGGGTGCAATGACAGGGAGCTGCGATACCGCCTCTCCCCATCATTGTACCCCTTAGATGCCGCGTTCTTACTTGATCGTGGCATCTGAGAGTAAAAACATCATAAAATCATACTTGACTCCTCCATTTGCTCATGCTGCCATCTTGCTTGAGGATCTTGCGCAGCGCGAGATTACGTCGTCCCACCGGCCGGCGTGGTGATGTCATATGTCACCATGCACGGGAATTTGGCCGAGATCTTCAATCAAAATGGTGGCCCATTCAGAGCAAATGGAGGAGGTAAGTATTATTTTTTATTATTTTTTTTACACTATTTCAGGTTAAATCAATTCACTAACACGAAGCATGAGGAAATTCGCTTTGCGGCAAATCAAATTTATCCTGAAATCGGGGGGGCGGAGCCAATGGAGCATGGTGCAGGACGCTTGAACTAAGAGCTCCTCATTAGTGATGAGCGGCAGGGGTCATATTCGAATTCGCGATATTTCGCAAATATTTTGTAGAATATTCGTCGAATATATTGCACTATATTGCCATATATTCTTGTTTTAGAATATTACGAATATTCGAAAAAACTAAGTTATAGCAATATAGCAAATATTCAAAAAGAAAAACGAATATAGAGCAATTTAGCTAATATAGTGCTATAATCTTCTTTGTCTAATAGTTGTAAGTTGAAAAAAATCGCAATAAAAATTTGAAAATTCACAAACAACACTACTCCTAAAGTCAAATATACTGCAGCCTTCTCATTGGCCCACAAGCTAAAAGCAGGGAGGGATCATGTGTACTGATTTTAAAAAAAAATTGAATATTCAAAATTACGAATATATATCACTATATTCGAAATATTCGCAAATTTTCGAAGTACCTATATTCGCGATAAAAATTCTAAATTCTAATATTCGTGATCAACACTACTCCTCACCACACCACCCGGCTTACCAGCTAAAACAGCGTTTTTACAGGCCGAATCATGGGCAAACTCGAAGATAGAAGATAAAGCATTTATATTATTCCACTCTCATGGATTCTCCAGGTGTGTGAGAGTCCAGGAGAATTCAGTTAAGATACTCACCAGATGGTATCGAACCCCAGATTTCCTTTATAGAATCAACTTAATCCAGTCCAATAAATGTTGGAGATGTTCTACTGGAGTGGGAAACATTTCACATATTTGGTGGACCTGCCCAGCTCTGAGACACTTCTGGCATGAGGTTGAAACTACCATAAACAAGGTTTGCCACTCCCAAATTAAACTCACAGGCCCTTTGATTTTATTGTGGCATCCTGAGAAAGACCTCAGACCAAATAAAGCTTCACTCACCACACATATGATTACTGCTGCAAAGCTTCTCATTCCCATTAAATGGAGAGAAACAGATCCACCCACTTTGACCATGTGGTACGAAAAAACGAACCTTCTATGTCAAATGGAGGAATTGGCGGGGTGGGAGAACAACAAAAGAAGTGAGTTCCTCAAAATATGGCAACCTTGGATATCACACATGGCAGAAAAATACGCTGAGGCTAAAAGGTAGCTACACCAGTTATGTTCCCTTTACTTTATTAACTATGTAGGTGTTGTCATCCCTATTTGTTCACATATCTCATGAAGCAGCAGTTTGCTGTCTATACGCAATAGATTTTGGCTTGTAGGGTTGAGATCCTGACTGACTTATTATTTTTATTTTTATTATTCTTTGATGTTTCGTTGTTTATTGTGACCTTTAATTGTCCTTCTTATATTGCTTTAACCAGAATGGCATGAGTCTAGCAGAAAGTATTATGTTCTCTAGCGAATGAGTGTATAGGGCAACAGTCAAAAGTAACGTGATTGGAGGAGTTAGTTGACTCCAGCTTAGGAAATAGTTACTGGCGCCCCTTATTTACATTTTTGAGCTCTTAGTGGTAGCTTGTTAGGTCTAGTGTCCATTCTGATTGATTGTCATTGAATTGATGCAATAATATGTGTATGTTCTAATGTCTGATGTACATATATGTGTTTTATATGTCTTGATTTTGAACAAAATTGACATAAATAAAGATTTTCAAAAAAATTTATCCTGAAATCTGGAGCGTGATAATTTTTTTCTGCAGATTTTCACATTGGATTTTACCATTTACATCAACAGCAAAATACCTCGACACAATCACGTGGGCAGGATTTGCCATGAATTTGCAGCATAATTTCTGCTATGCATGCTTCTACTTTATTTTAAACTGTATATTGTCTATCACTCATTTCAAATATCCTGGATTTCACAAGGTCTTCGGCTACTGCTGAAAATGATATTACAGAAATAGAGGTTATTAGCTGTTTAATGGTTCCATGTTTAAGTGCTATTTCGTTCACCTCCAGATCATTTAGTGGGTTATGCCATTTACAGAACACCTGTTGTTTTCATTTTCACTGCCATTTTTATATTAAAAAAGAGTAATGTTTGTTTCCCGTGCTTGTAATTGTGTCCATGCACCTGTTCTGTCAAGTAAATTTAAGCTGTATGAAATATTTACTTACATTATTAAAATAATGTCCCCCTTTCTATTTTTGTTCTTATTGCTTAGATTGACGTCAGTTTTGAACAGGAGTTCCAGTTTATTTCTGTCTTTGCAATAAAAGAACGATTATTTTACCAGGCGCTTGTGTAGTTTCTAAAATCAGAAACTATAATTATGCAACTTAATCTCAAATGAACTTACGTTTCCCTACTGAGTGTCACTATGGAGATGGAAGGTTCATTTGGTATTTAGATTTTCATTAAGAGTTAATGCACACAAACATATTTTCTTTCTTTCTTTCTGTTTTGCTTGTGGCCCGTATGCGGAACCTTTCATTTCAATGGGTCTGCAAAAAAAAAAGGAAATTACTCCATGTGCATTCCATTTCCGTATGTCCGTTCTGCAAAGAAATAGAACATGTCCTATTATTGTTCCGTTATAAAAAAATATGGAAGGCACATAGACGTCATCCGTATTTTTTGCGGATTTGTGTTTTGCGCACTGCAAAATACATGTTTGTGTGCATGAGCCCTTAACTGAGCCAAAACAATTTTCAAAGATTATAATTCAACATACATTACTTTCTGTGGGGCAGAGAATTCGTCTATGAGCCCATTAACACATATCTATTAGAGATGAGCAAATCGAAGCTGACAAATTTGCGAATTTCCTCACGCTTCGTGGTAACAAATCGCAATTTTCCAAAAATGGCAGCTGCATGTGTGAGGACTGAGGACATGGGGCATGGAACTCTGGGAAGGCGGGATCACCCAGATTGACATGCCTGCATGCAGCCAATCAGCAGCCAGCCCTGTGATGTCACAGCCCTAAAAATACGGCAGCCATTTTAGATTCTGCCATTTTCCAGCTTTCAGAATGCAGGAACAGACGTGTGAAGGTACAGCAATTGGAAAAACCTCTATGTTTAAAAAAAAATATGAAAAAAGGATTTATGAGTGCAGGATAAGGATAGAGACAAATCATTTCACAGCATCTTAGTGCAGGGAGGGACGTCAGAAGGCGCTAGGGACATTGATATGAAAGTGATTCACAAGTGCAGGGAACGATTATTTGGTGATCCAAATAGTCATTAGACAGCTCTAACATTCCAGATTTTTGTTATTGGGCTGAAAGTGTTATGTTGGAAAGCCTTTAGTGGCTTATATCTTAGTATCTTATCAGTACAGACCAAAAGTTTGGACACACCTTCTCATTCAAAGAGTTTTCTTTATTTTCATGACTATGAAAATTGTAGATTCACACTGAAGGCATCAAAACTATGAATTAACACATGTGGAATTATATACATAACAAACAAGTGTGAAACAACTGAAAATATGTCATATTCTAGGTTCTTCAAAGTAGCCACATTTTGCTTTGATTACTGCTTTGCACACTCTTGGCATTCTCTTGATGAGCTTCAAGAGGTAGTCCCCTGAAATGGTTTTCACTTCACAGGTGTGCCCTGTCAGGTTTAATAAGTGGGATTTCTTGCCTTATAAATGGGGTTGGGACGATCAGTTGCGTTGAGGAGAAGTCAGGTGGATACACAGCTGATAGTCCTACTGAATAGACTGTTAGAATTTGTATTATGGCAAGAAAAAAGCAGCTAAGTAAAGAAAAACGAGTGGCCATCATTACTTTAAGAAATGAAGGTCAGTCAGTCAGCCGAAAAATTGGGAAAACTTTGAAAGTAAGGGCTATTTGACCATGAAGGAGAGTGATGGGGTGCTGCGCCAGATGACCTGGCCTCCACACACAGTCACCGGACCTGAACCCAATCGAGATGGTTTGGGGTGAGCTGGACCGCAGAGTGAAGGCAAAAGGGCCAACAAGTGCTAAGCATCTCTGGGAACTCCTTCAAGACTGTTGGAAGACCGTTTCAGGGGACTACCTCTTGAAGCTCATCAAGAGAATGCCAAGAGTGTGCAAAGCAGTAATCAAAGCAAAAGGTGGCTACTTTGAAGAACCTAGAATATGACATATTTTCAGTTGTTTCACACTTGTTTGTTATGTATATAATTCCACATGTGTTAATTCATAGTTTTGATGCCTTTATAGTCATGAAAATAAAGAAAACTCTTTGAATGAGAAGGTGTGTCCAAACTTTTCGTCTGTACTGTATGTCGGTCTTAATCAGCTTGTCATGTAAGTTGGCACCACATGGTATTTCTATTGGATCAGAGGTCATTTAAATTAGCACACAGGTGGAATTAAGAATGTATCCTTGTTTATTGGTTTTACCATGTCACATGGGGGGCCTATTTGGGTATTTATATGATTGATCACCTTTTGTATCAGTATACTTAAGAAAGGCTACTGTGTAGCCGAAACTTTGTATTGCTATGTGTGTGCACTCTTGGTTCCCAATAAAAGTCAAACTAGATATGCTGCTGTGAAATCTTCTGTTATCTACAAAGACTGTGAACAGTCTTTTTTGTTTTTCCTTATGTGTCAATAAACACCAAACTGTTTAAGTTAAAGACTGTGATTGCCTCTATACTGTGTCCGCTAGCCTGTCTACCAGAGCAAAACCCCACAATATGCACTGCACTGTTGCAGTTATTTCTGGTGAAGGCGTATAGGGGCGTATTTTAGTAAAATAAGAAAAACATAAACGCACTGCACTATTTAATTGTTTTCTGACTAAAGCGTATAGTGATATTTAAATATGGGATTGGCACTCATATATGGAAAATGAACACTATTTATTATTGTGGGTAAAATAGGTATCAACCTATGGCATATACAATATCAATAGAAATACAATATAAATGAATGTAGTGATAAATCAAAACTCAATATGCATATTGTCAATGTTAAAAGATTAAAAAATCTGAAACAACGCAGGGACCGGTGGCACTTGGTCATCTCTCCTGCGTCTCCTAATATGGACCTATATAGGTCCTAGATGTTAATTATAGGCTTAATATAAGGTGGAGACAATGGTGCCGTCGGTCTCCGCTTTGGTACTCCTCCTAATGGGTTAAACTGAAATCTTCCCATACAATGTTCCTATGTTTTATGATAAAAGTCAAACCGGTTGGTCTAATAAGTCTCTGTATAATAATGTCCCGTGTCTACAGAATGGGTAAGCACTCCGTACCCTTAGTAGAATGTATCTACTTTTACTGTGATGACTGTGCACAGTTTCCGACAATTACTATGATGTTGTAATTAAGTTACCGGCAAGGTAAATCTTTAGTGAGTGAATAATAATATTCGCTGCTGTTCACTTCACCTCCTCATACCGTGATGTTATGCCTCATGTAGTTTCCCCACAAGTGTGGGCTTACCTCCTCCTGCGCTGCTGTTTGCTGGGACTTATTAGTTGATCTTTCTCTCCGCTTTATATGCCGGCGTCCTGGCTGCGGCGTTGTTAGCGTCCCTCGTGTTTCTCTCGGCTAATCGTCACGTGATAGTCGTATATAAGGTAAGCGACTCCTTGCCTCCAAGCGCTGGCGGGATGATGCGTTGAGGTATTTTTAAACGAAATAAGGATATCCTTCTCTTTGTTAAAGTGCACTATGTTCCATGTAAAATTCGGGGTATCTGTCCAGGATTGACGCCATGACGGCGTCAATCCTAGACAGATACCCCAAATTCTACATGGAACATGCACGCATCCAATGGCCCAGAAGCTGAAAATGCTTCTGTCCAAGTTGCTGGTGCTGCAGTCCCTCCCTTTCCAAGTGATAGACTCTGCAACTTTCAGAAAACTGATGGCTTGTGTCGAGCCGAGGTGGAGAGTCCTAAGCCGTCATATCTTTGCGAAAAAGAGAGTACCAGCCCTGCACACAACATACAGAACAGAAGTTGGGCCAGTTCTTGAGCCTGTCGGTGTCTGCCAAAGTGCACGGCAGCGCCGACGTGTGAAGCTGTAACTACAGTCAGGGACAATACATGTCCTTTACGGCCCACTGGGTGAATATGGTTCCTGCAGAGTCACACCAGTCACTCAGCTTCCGCCTCCACGTTGTCACGCCGTTAGTCCTGCGACAATGTCAGCCTCTGCTTCCTCATCCTCCAACATGTCCTCAGCCTCCACTGCAGGGACAAGTCACAGTGCCCTTCCAGCATATCACATGTTCAGGGCTCGGTGGTGTCACGCTGTTCTGCACCTGGTTTGCCTTGGAAAAATGGAGTCACACACGGGAGCAACTGCTCCATGTGATGCATCAAGACATTGAATCCTGGCTTTCTCCGCGTCAACTCAAAATCAGAACCATGGTGACCAACAACGGGAAGAACATGGTGTCCTCGCTGCGTCAAGGAAGGCTGAGCCATGCGCCCTGCATGGCACACGTGTTCAATCTGGTTGTCAAGCGGTTCCTGAAGTCTTCCACCCATCTGCAAGACATCCTAAAAATGGCCAGGAAAATTTGCATGCACTTCACCCACTCGTACACCACAAAACATACCCTCCTTGAGCTGCAGCGGCAGAACGACATCCCCAAACATAGACTGATATTCGATGTTTCCAACCGTTGGAATTCCACCCTCCATATGTTGGACCAACTATATGAACAGAGAAAGGCCATCAACGATTTATTGATGATGCAAGCGGATAGGAGTAATCTGCTGTGTAAATTTGATGTCAGCCAGTGGCAGCTCATGCATGACACCTGCCATTTGCTCAGTCCCTTTGAGGACGCCACGTTATTTGTCAGTCACCAGGACTACGGGATGAACGACGTCATTCGACTGCTTTATGTCCTGGAACAGATGCTGATAACAATGGCTGCTCAGGGGACAGGAGACGTGGCGTCTCGATCTCACGGCCACATGAGCCCTGTGGGGGCTGAACTGGAAGAGGAGGAGGAGGGGAGGAGTACATTGGAGCCAAATGGGTGGTTTTTCTACTCAGTTGACAGGACAGGAAGAGCAAGAGCAACCAGAGGCGATGAGGAAGACGAGAAAGAGGACCTGGACACACCGTGGCACTATGCAGTGGAGATGTAGGCAGGGAGTCTCTTGCACAAATGGCACGATGCATGCTCACATGCTTGGGTAGTGACAGCAGAATTGTCACCATTCGGCAGAGGAATTACTTCTGGCTCTCCACCTTGTTGGACCCTTGCTACCGGTCCAGAATGGGGGACTTTTTTACACCCACCTTAGAGAGAGGACAAAATGAACTACAGTCGTGGCCAAAAGTTTTGAGAATGACACAAATATTTGTTTTCACAAAGTTTGCTGCTAAACTGCTTTTAGATCTTTGTTTCAGTTGTTTCTGTGATGTAGTGAAATATAATTACACGCACTTCATACGTTTCAAAGGCTTTTATCGACAATTACATGACATTTATGCAAAGAGTCAGTATTTGCAGTGTTGGCCCTTCTTTTTCAGGACCTCTGCAATGCTCTCAATCAACTTCTGGGCCAATTCCTGACTGATAGCAACCCATTCTTTCATAATCACTTCTTGGAGTTTGTCAGAATTAGTGGGTTTTTGTTTGTCCACCCGCCTCTTGAGGATGAACCACAAGTTCTCAATGGGATTAAGATCTGGGGAGTTTCCAGGCCATGGACCCAAAATGTCAACGTTTTGGTCCCCGAGCCACTTAGTTATCACTTTTGCCTTATGGCACAGTGCTCCATCGTGCTTGAAAATGCATTGTTCTTCACCAAACTGTTGTTGGATTGTTGGAAGAAGTTGCTGTTGGAGGGTGTTTTGGTACCATTCTTTATTCATGGCTGTGTTTTTGGGCAAAATTGTGAGTGAGCCCACTCCCTTGGATGAGAAGCAACCCCACACATGAATGGTCTCAGGATGCTTTACTGTTGGCATGACACAGGACTGATGGTAGCGCTCACCTTTTCTTCTCCGGACAAGCCTTTTTCCAGATGCCCCAAACAATCGGAAAGAGGCTTCATCTGAGAATATGACTTTGCCCCAGTCCTCAGCAGTCCATTCACCATACTTTCTGCAGAAGATCAATCTGTCCCTGATGTTTTTTTGGAGAGAAGTGGCTTCTTTGCTGCCCTTCTTGACACCAGGCCATCTTCCAAAAGTCTTCGCCTCACTGTGCGTGCAGATGCTCTCACACCTGCCTGCTGCCATTCCTGAGCAAGCTCTGCACTGGTGGCACTCCGATCCCGCAGCTGAATCCTCTTTAGGAGACGATCCTGGCGCTTGCTGGACTTTCTTGGACGCCCTGAAGCCTTCTTAACAAGAATTGAACCTCTTTCCTTGAAGTTCTTGATGATCCTATAAATTGTTGATTGAGGTGCAATCTTAGTAGCCACAATATTCTTGCCTGTGAAGCCATTTTTATGCAACGCAATGAATGGCTGCACGCGTTTCTTTGCAGGTCACCATGGTTAACAATGGAAGAACAATGATTTCAAGCATCACCCTCCTTTTAACATGTCAAGTTTGCCATTTTAACCCAATCAGCCTGACATAATGATCTCCAGCCTTGTGCTCGTCAACATTCTCACCTGAGTTAACAAGACGATTACTGAAATGATCTCAGCAGGTCCTTTAATGACAGCAATGAAATGCAGTGGAAAGATTTTTTTGGGATTAAGTTAATTTTCATGGCAAAGAAGGACTATGCAATTCATCTGATCACTCTTCATAACATTCTGGAGTATATGCAAATTGCTATTATAAAAACTTAAGCAGCAACTTTTCCAATTTCCAATATTTATGTAATTCTCAAAACTTTTGGCCACGACTGTACTACAGAAACATCCTATGTAGTCAGTTGGCCGCTGCCTATCTGCGCCATCGTCTATCCTCTCACAGGTCTGACTGGGGTGGCCCTCTGTGCTCAAGTTCTACTGCCATGGCTGCTGGTGAGGGGTAGGTTGGAAGGAGCAGTACCAGCTCCATCAGCAGCAGCCTGAGTCTACAGTCACTGATGAGTAGATTTCTTCACCCGCATAGTGAAGAAACTACTCACCAGCAGCAGCAGGTAGACCTGGAGCAGGACGTGAGCCAGCAGGTGGTGGCATACTTGGACAGTACCCTGCCACCCCACATTGAAGATCCGCTGGACTACTGGGCAGCCAAACTGGATTTGCGGCCGCAACTAGCAGAGTTTGCCCTGGAAAAGCTGTAGTGTTGCACCAGAGCAGGTGTTTAGTGCGGCAGGGGCCATAATTACCCCAAGGAGAACTCGCCTGTCTACCCAAAATGTGGAGAGACTGACCTTTGTCAAGATGAATCAGGCGTGGATCATCCATGATTTCCAACCAATTCCTGATGCATCACACTAGATCATCCATGGTGCCACACCAACACTTTGATACAAGAGATCGGTTTATTCTTATTACCTGCCTCAGCTGCTACTTTGATGCTGCAACCCACCTGATGCCACACATCTGATGTCAAGTGCTCCTTATTTCACCCACCTTCGTCAGTGGGTACTGGTATTGCCACCCATCGGCCCACTCTGTTGCCGGGTCACTTTGTGGTTTCCTGATGCAGCTGCTGCTGCCATCTCCAGGCTATATCACCTTTCCACTCTGTGGTATCCTCCTGATGCTGCTGCTGCTACTGCCATCTCCACACTATGTCACCTTGCGTGTATGTGGTCCAGCTACAGCGTAACCATTGTAAAAAAATAATGAACTTTATTATTACTTACAACAAACAATATGCCCATTAGTGTCCAGGCACATACCAGACCACCAAAAAACGCTGGCCAGGATACGGGAATAAATAGCCCTACTTACGTGTCCTAAGACTAGGCCCTTAGCCCAGGGGCGACTCCTGATGGTGGAGGCCCCCTGTCCTCGAACCTGGCTAGTAACTCCTAGTTTACCCTAAAATACATGGGTTAAAAATCGTTGACATAGTGGTGGGCTGGTATAGGCGTGGACAGAGAGGATCAAATACAAAAATGCACAGTGTATACAGCCCTGATGGTATCATATACCAAAAGGTACACGGTGCAGCCAACTACAGAAAATAAAAGACACCTAATTACGATGACTATTGATGCCACAGAACCAATCTGTGGTCAATCCCAACGCGTTTCCCCCACGGTGTGGGATCATCAGGGGGTAAATGAATTAAGATTAGAGTTGAGCGAACACCTGGATGTTGGGGTTCGAGAAGTTCGGCCGAACTTCACAGAAATGTTCGGGTTCGGGATCCGAACCCGACCCGAACTTTGTCCCGAACCCGAACCCCATTGAAGTCAATGGGGACCCGAACTTTTGGGCACTAAAAAGGCTGTAAAACAGCCCAGGAAAGAGCTAGACGGCTGCAAAAGGCAGCAACATGTAGGTAAATCCCCTGCAAACAAATGTGGATAGGGAAATGAATTAAAATAAAAATTAAAAAAATTTAAATTAACCAATATCAAATGGACAGAGGTCCCATAGCAGAGAATCTGGCTTCACGTCAGCAGAGAATCAGTCTCTTCATGACATAGCAAAGAATCTGGCTTCATGTCAGCAGAGAATCAGTCTCTTCATGCCATAGCAGAGAATCTGGCTTCATGTCAGCGCAGCATCAGTCTTCATGTCATAGCAGAGAATCAGGCTTCACGTCACCCACCACTGGAACAGGCCACTGTCACATATTTAGGCCCAGGCACCCAGGCAGAGGAGAGAGGTCCCGTAACAGAGAATCTGGCCTTATGTCAGCACAGAATCTGTCTTCATGTCATAGCAGAGAATCAGGCTTCACGTCACCCACCCACTGGAACAGGCCACTGTCACATATTTAGGCCCAGGCACCCAGGCAGAGGAGAGAGGTCCCGTAACAGAGAATCTGGCCTTATGTCAGCACAGAATCAGTCTTCATGTCATAGCAGAGAATCAGGCTTCACCTCACCCACCACTGGAACAGGCCACTGTCACATATTTAGGCCCAGGCACCCAGGCAGAGGAGAGAGGTCCCGTAACAGAGAATCTGGCCTTATGTCAGCACAGAATCAGTCTTCATGTCATAGCAGAGAATCAGGCTTCACGTCACCCACCACTGGAGCAGGCCACTGTCACATATTTAGGCCCAGGCACCCAGGCAGAGGAGAGAGGTCCCGTAACAGAGAATCTGGCCTTATGTCAGCACATAATCAGTCTTCATGTCATAGCAGAGAATCAGGCTTTACGTCACCCACCACTGGAACAGGCCACTGTCACATATTTAGGCCCAGGCACCAAGGCAGAGGAGAGAGGTCCCGTAACAGAGAATCTGGCCTTATGTCAGCACAGAATCAGTCTTCATGTCATAGCAGAGAATCAGGCTTTACGTCACCCACCACTGAAACAGGCCACTGTCACATATTTAGGCCCAGGCACCCAGGCAGAGGAGAGAGGTCCCGTAACAGAGAATCTGGCCTTATGTCAGCACAGAATCAGTCTTCATGTCATAGCAGAGAATCAGGCTTCACGTCACCCACCACTGGAACAGGCCACTGTCACATATTTAGGCCCAGGCACCCAGGCAGAGGAGAGAGGTCCCGTAACAGAGAATCTGGCCTTATGTCAGCACAGAATCAGTCTTCATGTCATAGCAGAGTATCAGGCTTTACGTCACCCACCACTGAAACAGGCCACTGTCAGATATTTAGGCCCAGGCACCCAGGCAGAGGAGAGAGGTCCCGTAACAGAGAATCTGGCCTTATGTCAGCACAAAATCAGTCTTCATGTCATAGCAGAGAATCAGGCTTCACGTCACCCACCACTGGAACAGGCCACTGTCACATATTTAGGCCCAGGCACCCAGGCAGAGGAGAGCGGTCCCGTAACAGAGAATCTGGCCTTATGTCAGCACAGAATCAGTCTTCATGTCATAGCAGAGAATCAGGCTTCACGTCACCCACCACTGGAACAGGCCACTGTCACATATTTAGGCCCAGGCACCCAGGCAGAGGAGAGAGGTCCCGTAACAGAGAATCTGGCCTTATGTCAGCGCAGAATCAGTCTTCATGTCATAGCAGAGAATCAGGCTTCACGTCACCCACCACTGGAACAGACCACTGTCACATATTTAGGCCCAGACACCCAGGCAGAGGAGAGAGGTCCCGTAACAGAGAATCTGGCCTTATGTCAGCACAGAATCAGTCTTCATGTCATAGCAGAGAATCAGGCTTTACGTCACCCACCACTGGAACAGGCCACTGTCAAATATTTAAGCCCAGGCACCCAAACAGAGGAGAGAGGTCCCGTAACAGAGAATCTGGCCTTATGTCAGCACAGAGTCAGTCTTCATGTCATAGCAGAGAATCAGGCTTCACGTCACCCACCACTGGAACAGGCCACTGTCACATATCTAGGCCCAGGCACAACAGAGGAGGAGAGAGGTCCCGTAACAGAGAATCTGGCCTTATGTCAGCACAGAATCTGTCTTCATGTCATAGCAGAGAATCAGGCTTCACGTCACCCACCACTGGAACAGGCCACTGTCACACATTTAGGCTCCGGCACCCAGACAGAGGAGAGGTTCATTCAACTTTGGGTTGCCCCGCAATATAATGGTAAAATGAAAATAAAAATAGTATTGAATGAGGAAGTGCCCTGGAGTAGAATAATATATTGTTAAGGGGAGGTAGTAAATATCTAATCTGCACAAGGGATGGACAGGTCCTGTGGGATCCATGCCTGGTTCATTTTTATGAACGTCAGCTTGTCCACATTGGCTGTAGACAGCACCTCCAAGACATAAAAGGCTAGCTCTGGCCACGTGGACAATTTGGAGACCCAGAAGTTGAATGGGGCCGAACCATCAGTCAGTACGTGGAGGGGTGTTTACAGGTACTGTTCCACCATGTTAGTGAAATGTTGCCTCCTGCTAACACGTTCCGTATCCGGTGGTGGTGCAGTTAGATGTGGCGTGGTGACAAAACTTTTCCACATCTCTGCCATGCTAACCCTGCCCTCAGAAGAGCTGGCCGTGACACAGCTGCGTTGGCGACCTCTTGCTCCTCCTCTGCCTTCGCCTTAGGCTTCCACTGGTTCCCCTGTGACATTTGGGAATGCTCTCAGTAGCGCGTCTACCAACGTGCGCTTGTACTCGCGCATCTTCCTATCACGCTCCAGTGTAGGAAGTAAGGTGGGCACATTGTCTTTGTACCGGGGATCCAGCAGGGTGGCAACCCAGTAGTCCGCACACGTTAAAATGTGGGCAACTCTGCTGTCGTTGCGCAGGCACTGCAGCATGTAGTCGCTCATGTGTGCCAGGCTGCCCAGAGGTAAGGACAAGCTGTCCTCTGTGGGAGGCGTATCGTCATCGTCCTGTGTTTCCCCCCAGCCACGCACCAGTGATGGGCCCGAGCTGCTTTGGGTGCCACCCCGCTGTGAACATGCTTCATCCTCATCCTCCTCCACCTCCTCCTCATCCTCGTCCTCCTCGTCCTCCAGTAGTGGGCCCTGTCTGGCCACATTTGTACCTGGCCTCTGGTGTTGCAAAAAACCTCCCTCTGAGTCACTTTGAAGAGACTGGCCTGAAAGTGCTAAAAATGACCCCTCTTCCTCCTCTTCCTCCTGGGCCACCTCCTCTTCCATCATCGCCCTAAGTGTTTTCTCAAGGAGACATAGAAGTGGTATTGTAACGCTGATAACGGCGTCATCGCCACTGGCCATGTTGGTGGAGTACTCGAAACAACGCAACAGGGCACACAGGTCTCGCATGGAGGCCCAGTCATTGGTGGTAAAGTGTGTCTGATCCGCAGTGCGACTGACCCGTGCGTGCTGCAGCTGAAACTCCACTATGGCCTGCTGCTGCTCGCACAGTCTGTCCAGCATATGCAAGGTGGAGTTCCACCTGGTGGGTACGTCGCATATGAGGCGGTGAGCGGGAAGGCCGAAGTTACGCTGTAGCGCAGACAGGCGAGCAGCGGCAGGGTGTGAACGCCGGAAGCGCGAACAGACGGCCCACACTTTATGCAGCAGCTCTGACATGTCGGGGTAGTTGCGAATGAACTTCTGCACCACCAAATTCAGCACATGCGCCAGGCAAGGGATGTGCGTCAAACCGGCTAGTCCCAGAGCTGCAACGAGATTTCGCCCATTATCGCACACCACCAGGCCGGGCTTGAGGCTCACCGGCAGCAACCACTCGTCGGTCTGTTGTTCTATACCCCGCCACAACTCCTGTGCGGTGTGGGGCCTGTCCCCCAAACATATGAGTTTCAGAACGGCCTGCTGACGTTTACCCCGGGCTGTGCTGAAGTTGGTGGTGAAGGTGTGTGGCTGACTGGATGAGCAGGTGGAAGAAAAGGAGGAGGAAGCTGAGTAGGAGGAGGAGGAGACAGGAGGCAAAGAATGTTGCCCTGCGATCCTTGGCGGCGGAAGGACGTGCGCCAAACAGCTCTCCGCCTGGGGCACAGCCGCCACTACATTTACCCAGTGTGCAGTTAGGGAGATATAGCATCCCTGGCCGTGCTTACTGGTCCACGTATCTGTGGTTAGGTGGACCTTGCCACAGATGGCGTTGCGCAGTGCACACTTGATTTTATCGGACACTTGTTTGTGCAGGGAAGGCACAGCTCTCTTGGAGAAGTAGTGGCGGCTGGGAAAAACATACTGTGGTACAGCAAGCGACATGAGCTGTTTGAAGCTGTGTGTGTCCACCAGCCTAAATGACAGCATTTCATAGGCCAGTAGTTTAGAAATGCTGGCGTTCAGGGCCAGGGATCGAGGGTGGCTAGGTGGGAATTTACGCTTTCTCTCAAATGTTTGTGAGATGGAGAGCTGAACGCTGCCGTGTGACATGGTTGAGATGCTTGGTGACGCAGGTGGTGGTGTTGGTGGTACATCCAGTGTTTGCTGGGCGACAGGTGCCAACGTTCCTCCAGAGGCGGAGGAGAGGCCGAGGCGGCGGCAGCAGCAGCAGAAGAGGCCGAGGCGGCAGCAGCAGAAGAGGTAGCAGGGGGAGCCTGAGTGACTTCCTTGTTTTTAAGGTGTTTACTCCACTGCAGTTCATGCTTTGCATGCAGGTGCCTGGTCATGCAGGTTGTGCTAAGGTTCAGAACGTTAATGCCTCGCTTCAGGCTCTGATGGCACAGCGTGCAAACCATTCGGGTCTTGTCGTCAGCACATTGTTTGAAGAAGTGCCATGCCAGGGAACTCCTTGAAGCTGCCTTTGAAGTGCTCGGTCCCAGATGGCGGCGGTCAGTAGCAGGCGGAGTCTCTTGGTGGCGGGTTTTCTGATTTTGCCCACTGCTCCCTCTTTTGCTACGCTGTTGGCTCGGTCTCACCACTGCCTCTTCCTCCGAACTCTGAAAGTCAGTGGCACGACCTTCATTCCATGTGGGGTCTAGGACCTCATCGTCCCCTGCATCGTCTTCCACCCAGTCTTGATCCCTGACCTCCTGTTTAGTCTGCACACTGCAGAAAGACGCAGCAGTTGGCACCTGTGTTTCGTCATCATCAGAGACGTGCTGAGGTGGTATTCCCATGTCCTCATCATCAGGAAACATAAGTGGTTGTGCGTCAGTGCATTCTATGTCTTCCACCCCTGGGGAAGGGCTAGGTGGATGCCCTTGGGAAACCCTGGCAGCAGAGTCTTCAAACAGCATAAGAGACTGCTGCATAACTTGTGGCTCAGACAGTTTCCCTGATATCCATGGGGGTGATGTGACAGACCGATGGGCTTGGTTTTCATGCGCCATCTGTGCGCTTTCTGCAGAAGACTGGGTGGGAGATAATGTGAACGTGCTGGATCCACTGTCGGCCACCCAATTGACTAATGCCTGTACCTGCTCAGGCCTTACCATCCTTAGAACGGCATTGGGCCCCACCAAATATCGCTGTAAATTCGGCTGGCTACTAGGACCTGAGGTAGTTGGTTCACTAGGACGTGTGGCTGTGGCAGAACGGCCATGTCCTCTCCCAGCACCAGAGGGTCCACTAACACCACCACGACCATGTCCACGTCCGCGTCCGCGTCCCTTATTAGATGTTTTCCTCATTGGTCCAGTTCACCACAATTTTGAGAATGGCAAATTTGGGAATAGTTTTTCAACCCAGAACAAAAAGTGTGCTTTTACGGTCACTACAAATAACTTGACCAGCTAAAACAGTACAGATTTGGTTGAATAGAAATGTGAGGCCTGTTTTTTTTTGCGCTGTGTGACAGGTATAGGTTTAATCACAGAATTATGCTTGTATCTGCACGGTAGCGTGTGTGTTAGGTTTTTCTGAATGACACTATCAGCACCTTCAATGTAAGATATCCTTTTTGGGATAGATTTCAAGTAGGCCTCATATAGCAGAAACTAGTTATTTTGAGAATGGCAAATTTGGGAATAGTTTTTCAACCCAGAACAAAAAATGTGCTTTTACGGTCACTACAAATAACTTGACCAGCTAAAACAGTACAGATTTGGTTGAATAGAAATGTGAGGCCTGTTTTTTTTTGCGCTGTGTGACAGGTAAAGGTTTAATCACAGAATTAGACTTGTATCTGCACGGTAGCGTGTGTGTTAAATTTTTCTGAATGACACTATCAGCACCTTCAATGTAAGATATACTTTTTGGGATAGATTTCAAGTAGGCCTCATATAGCAGAAACTAGTTATTTTGAGAATGGCAAATTTGGGAATAGTTTTTCAACCCAGAACAAAAAGTGTGCTTTTACGGTCACTACAAATAACTTGACCAGCTAAAACAGTACAGATTTGGTTGAATAGAAATGTGAGGCCTGTTTTTTTTTGCGCTGTGTGACAGGTATAGGTTTAATCACAGAATTAGACTTGTATCTGCACGGTAGCGTGTGTGTTAAATTTTTCTGAATTCCACTAACAGCACCTTCAATGTAAGATATCCTTTTTCGGATAGATTTCAATTAGGCCTCATATAGCAGAAACTAGTAATTTTGAGAATGGCAAATTTGGGAATAGTTTTTCAACCCAGAACAAAAAATGTGCTTTTACGGTCACTACAAATAACTTGATCAGCTAAAACAGTACAGATTTGGTTGAATAGAAATGTGAGGCCTGTTTTTTTTTTGCGCTGTGTGACAGGTATAGGTTTAATCACAGAATTAGACTTGTATCTGCACGGTAGCATGTGTGTTAGGTTTTTCTGAATGACACTATCAGCACCTTCAATGTAAGATATCCTTTTTGGGATAGATTTCAAGTAGGCCTCATATAGCAGAAACTAGTTATTTTGAGAATGGCAAATTTGGGAATAGTTTTTCAACCCAGAACAAAAAGTGTGCTTTTACGGTCACTACAAATAACTTGACCAGCTAAAACAGTACAGATTTGGTTGAATAGAAATGTGAGGCCTGTTTTTTTTTGCGCTGTGTGACAGGTATAGGTTTAATCACAGAATTAGACTTGTATCTGCACGGTAGCGTGTGTGTTAAGTTTTTCTGAATGACACTATCAGCACCTTCAATGTAAGATATCCTTTTTGGGATAGATTTCAAGTAGGCCTCATATAGCAGAAACTAGTTATTTTGAGAATGCCAAATTTGGGAATAGTTTTTCAACCTAGAACAAAAAGTGTGCTTTTACGGTCACTACAAATAACTTGACCAGCTAAAACAGTACAAATTTGGTTGAAATGTCAGGTCTATTTTTTAGGCGCTGGGTGACAGGCTCAACTTGCCCCTGATGTAGTATATTGCCAAAAAATAACCACACTATTGATGGTTAAATGCACTTGGGTGACACAGGCTCAGCCTGCAGCTGATGTAGTATATGGCCAAAAAATAACCAGACTGTTGATGGTTAAATGCACTTCGGTGACACAGGCTCAGCCTGCAGCTGATGTAGGATATAGCAAAAAATAACCACACTATTGATGGTTAAATGCACTTGGGTGACACAGGCTCAGCCTGCAGCTGATGTAGGATATAGCACAAAATAACCACACTATTGATGGTTAAATACACTTGGTGATAGCTTGTGCTGGCGCACCACAAGCCACAAAATGGCCGCCGATCACCCCAGAAAAAAGTGATCTAAAAACGCTCTGGGCAGCCTCAAAAAAGTGAGCAAGTCGATATTAGCACTTCAATGATCCACAGCTGCAGATCGATCACAGAATGAAGTCTTTTGGAGGAGTTAATTTGCCTAATCTCGCCCTAACGGCGCAGCTGCAACCTCTCCCTATGCTTGAATCAGCAGAGTGACGTGCAGCGCTACGTGACCCAAGCTTATATAGAGGCTGGGTCACATGCTGCACTGGCCAATCACAGCCATGCCAATAGTAGGCAAGGCTGTGATGGCCTCTTGCGGCAAGTAGTATGACGCTTGTTGATTGGCTGCTTTGCAGCCTTTCAAAAAGCGCCAAGAAAGCGCCGAACACCGAACCCGAACCCGGACTTTTACGAAAATGTTCGGGTTCGGGTCCGTGTCACGGACACCACAAAATTCGGTAGGAACCCGAACTATACAGTTCGGGTTCGCTCATCCCTAATTAAGATATTTAAGTAGATACAAGAAGAAACGTAGGCCCAAATAATATTGGCGCATCCGTGATGTGGCCGTTCAACAAATAGTGTCTATAATGACGTTCAGTAATGGGATTAAAACATTGGACCAGATGACAATCCTGGGAGGGAAAGAAGGAGAGACAAATACCAACAGTCTTGATGTATAGAGCACGTATATCTCACGTGAGACAACCAGAATGGGTATCTGTAAAGAAAAAGGAGGATATACATATGTATATATGCGTAAGTTTGCACCCCAGCACCAAATTAAATAGCGTGAGGGACCACCACCAGCAAAAGCTATATTAAAGGGAGTCACTCACTATGTCCAGGGGAAATTCAGTACACATATATAGCCATGATCGGTCTCATAAATAATGCAAATATCAGCTTTCAAGATAATGGAGTTCACAGAGGCCAATCGTGTTAGTGGTGTTCACCAGAGGCTTCACACGTACCAATCGCAAGGGTAGACTAAAAGCATAATATAATTGCCAATCAATACAGAGTCATGCTATAAGAGACCCCCATAGGATAAAATCAGTGGATTAAGGAAGTAGGCATACCTTCAGATACGTGCTGGATCAGATAAATCAGCCACTTAGGGTAAAACAGCCTGTTTATTATAGGTCCACTGTATGACAAAGAAGCGTGTGTCACAAAAACACCATTACAGCCAACTCATGTCTAAGGGTGATACAGCAAAGTTACTTAGTGTTGGTGCTTCTAGATGACATATCCCTCCAATAAAGCAAACGTGTTTCCCCTCCCAGGGTCCAACAATAAGTCTCTCAAAGTAGCCCCCTCTTATAGTGATCACCTAAAGTACGATAATTGAAAATACCTGTGTCTGGGCAGGGATCTAAACCGCTCCTCCTCATACGTCCAGTAAGGGTGCCATCTTTACTAGCATGTTAGCTCTGTTGTAGCTAGCATGTGTTCCACGGTGGAACGCACGCCACACGACATCCGGTTCTGACGCCCGGATGTGGCGTCATAAGGCCATGCGCTCCACCCTGGAGCGCACATCAATGGTCGACTGATCGATCGCATAAACAGGCGTCCAGATATGACGTCATCACCTAAGGCCTTGCGTTCCAGCGTGGAGCGCAAACGGCCGGACCAGCCACAGGTCACTATGGACCACATGAGGAAGTGAAGGCACCTATTAGGTCTTTTAGGTCTACATCGTTAAGGCACCTATTAGATATACCGGGGAGAGACATTATAATGCTCAACCAGACCAGGGCTAATAAAAATAGATAATAAATCGCCACGCAGGGGCAATATTACCATCGAACGCTATGTTTATTTTAATTTACATATAGAGGATAGAAGTACCTCTATGAAAAATAGGTGAACAGGGGGACTGACAAAAGGACAGAAACATTGTTGCAATAGTTAATAGAAATCGATAGACAGATATATAATTAAACCAGTGAAACCATTCATGATCACTGTTCAAGATAACTACAGTTTAGGTGCTTCACGCACCAAGCCCAGTGAAAAGAGACAAAAATATCAACCGAGCCCATATGTTGCAGGGACAAGGGGAATGGGTCAGGGATGGGGGGGGGGGGGGGGGAAAGGGAAGGGAGGGGGGAGATTAGGATATGTCTGGAACAGGCCAGTAAGCAAAACAGGTCACAAAAAACATGAAAAAGTCAGTCTTTCATTAAGACCACGGGGGGATTGGGACCGGAGTCTATGGATCCATTCACTTTCCTTTTGTAGGATCCTCCTGTCCCAATTCCCCCCACGTGGAGATGGATGTACCATTTCAAGTACAGTGAAGCGAAGGCACATGGGATCACCCTCATGAAACTCATTCACATGTGTCGCAATCGGGGTGGCCTCCTTGTTTTTGACATCATTAACGTGTTCAAGAATTCGCCTTCTGAATTCTCTGATAGTCTTCCCGACTTAGTCCAGAGGGCAGGTACACTGACATAGATACACTAGACCCTTAGATCTGCAATTGATAAAATTGCGTATCTGAAAGGTCTAACCAGATGCTGATCCTATGATAGTTTTAGCTGTATTCAAGAACACGCATGCCTTACATCCACCGCATGTATGGATACCCACTGGCCTACGATCAAGCCAGGTACCCACCTTAGCAGGTGGTGTAAAATGACTAGCCACCAGCCGGTCCCTGAGACTCCTACCCTGTCGGTAAGAGACGGATGGACGTTCAGTCACGACCTCAGAGAGGTCGGGGTCCATTCTCAGGATAGGCCAATATTTGTTTAGGATTTTTTTGACATCCTGATTAACAGTGTCAAAATTAGAGATGATTCTCATCGGTTGGGGGCTGTCTGTTCTCCTTGTTTTAGGGATAAGTAGGTTGTTGTGTTCTCTAGTCTGTGCGTGCTTAAAGGCTTCCCTGAGCACCGGTTGTGGGTACCCCCTGGCTACAAATCTGTCCTGAAGGACCCTCGCCTCTCTGAAGAAGGCCTCGTCACTGGAGCAGTTCCTCCGCACCCGGAGGTATTGTCCCCTAGGGATACCTCGTTTGAGGGAGGTAGGGTGGTGACTGCTCCAGTGAAGGAGAGAATTGGTTGCTGTAGTTTTCCTGTATATATTAGTAGATAACCGGTCCCCCACTATTGTTACCTTGACGTCAAGAAATGTAATGCTAGACGGATGTTGTTCAAAGGTAAAGTGGAGTCCGATTTCATTCATATTGAGGTCAGATACAAATCGTTTAAGCTCAGTTGAATCTCCTTTCCAGACGACGAACACGTCGTCTATATAGCGGGTCCAGAACTGAATGTTCCTGGACCACCAGACGTCATGGTCCGGAAAGACATGAGTATCCTCCCACCAGTCCAGGAAGAGGTTGGCGTAGGTGGGGGCACAGGGGCTACCCATCGCCATCCCCATGAGCTGGTGGTAGAATTTGGAGTTAAATAGGAAAAAGTTATGGGTAAGGGTATACTCAAGCAGCCTGATGATAAAGCTATTATGTAAGTCATATTGAATACCCCTAGCACATAAAAAATACTCAATGGCTTTAAGGCCATGCTGGTGTGGAATTGAGCTATAAAGCGACTCAACGTCAATACTACATAGAATACAGTCAGGATCAAGAGTTAGGGCATCAATTTTGTTGAGGAAGTCCATTGTGTCCCTCGTATAGGCTGGGAGGGCCACAACGAACTCCCTCAACACTTTGTCCAAATATATCCCACAATTCTGAGTAAGTGAATTTACACCTGATACTATGGGGCGGCCCTTCAACGGGTTAGTCCCTTTATGAATCTTCGGGAGCCCGTAGAAGGTCGCTATCAGCGGTTTGGTGGGTAGGAGGAACTCAAATTCCGATGCCCCAATCACTTTGTTCTCAAGGCCATACAGCAAAATATGTCAGAGTCGGGTTAGAGGGTAAAATTCTATAACCCTCCTGATCCTTCAGAAGTTCAAGGCACATACGCATATAGGCCTCATTCTCGAGCACAACCAGATTACCGCCTTTATCTGAAGGTTTTATTATAATAGTGCGGTCTCTTTCAAGAGATTGTAATGCCTGCATCTCTGAAATAGAGAGATTGAAGGATTTTGGGCCTAGTCGGTCAAGTTGTTCAAGGTCACTTGTGACCATCTGCAGGAAAATGTCTACATGTTCGTAGTTTGCGGGAGGGGGAATTTTCTTACTTTTTGGTCTCAATGCAGTAAACGGGCCTGATCCAGTGGTGCGGGTATGATCCCTATTTAGATCAGTGAGGGTTTGAAGATCATCAAATCCTCTTCGTCCAGGCCCAGCCTACTGCATGTGTCTCTATTTGAGGCTCTAAAAAATTTGTGCCACTTAAGTCTCCTGCAGAAGAGGTGAAGGTCCTTGGTCCATGAAAATAGACTAAAGTTAGAGGTAGGCACAAATGACAGACCTCTCTTAAGGACCTCCACCGGAGTGAGACCCCGTGTAGACAGATTTACAATTTGAAGATCTGTCACTGTCCCTTGTCCGGTCGACCCCAGTCGCGTAACTGATATGGCATCACATTCTTCTCTAAAAAAGAGGAAGGTTGTGGTTGAGTTTGAGTATTGGAATAACCAGAGGGAGGCGAGGAGGAGGAGGTATTCGGGTATCCTGATCACCGTGTTCCCCGTCCCCTTCCTCTGAAGCCGCCTCCCCTCTGCCATCCCCGACCACCACGTCGTTTTGTGCCTTGGCGACCTGAGTAGGAAGATCTACCGTAAGATTTAGAATACGAGTCGGTGTCTGAAGAATCAAACTCAGAGGAGGAAGGTTCTAGTCCCCCTACTGGTCCCTGCGTTACAGTATAAGCTCAATTCTCCTTGAACTCACTCAGGTCCCTGACAAACTGTCTATGCTTTTGTTCTTTGATCAGTCCCTGGAAGAGTTCGACAGCAGTTTGGAGGGATACCTCTCGCCTGGAGAATTCAGGGTCCTCTTTTAATTTCAGGGCACTCTCTATTTGCTCATGTATAGAGTTGAGCGAACACCTGGATGTTCGGGTTCGAGAAGTTCGGCCGAACTTCCCGGAAATGTTCGAGTTCGGGATCCGAAACCGACCCGAACTTCGTCCCGAACCCGAACCCCAACCCCATTGAAGTCAATGGGGACCCGAACTTTTCGGCACTAAAAAGGCTGTAAAACAGCCCAGGAAAGAGCTAGAGGGCTGCAAAAGGCAGCAACATGTAGGTAAATCCCCTGCAAACAAATGTGGATAGGGAAATGAATAAAAATAAAAATAAAAAAAATAAAAATTAACCAATATCAATTGGACAGAGGTCCCAGAGAATCGGGCTTCACGTCAGCAGAGAATCAGTCTCTTCATGCCATAGCAGAGAATCTGGCTTCATGTCAGCAGAGAATCAGTCTTCATGTCATAGCAGAGAATCAGGCTTCACGTCACCCACCACTGGAACAGGCCACTGTCACATATTTAGGCCCCGTAACCCAGACAGAGGAGAGCGGTCCCGTAACAGAGAATCTGGCTTCATGTCAGCACAGAATCAGTCTTCATGTCATAGCAGAGAATCAGGCTTCACGTCACCCACCACTGGAACAGGCCACTGTCACATATTTAGGCCCCGGCACCCAGACAGAGGAGAGAGGTCCCGTAACAGAGAATTTGGCTTCATGTCAGCACAGAATCAGTCTTCATGTCATAGCAGAGAATCAGGCTTCACGTCACCCACCACTGGAACAGGCCACTGTCACATATTTAGGCCCCGGCACCCAGACAGAGGAGAGAGGTCCCGTAACAGAGAATCTGGCTTCATGTCAGCACAGAATCAGTCTTCATGTCATAGGAGAGAATCAGGCTTCACGTCACCCACCACTGGAACAGGCCACTGTCACACATTTAGGCCCTGGCACCCAGACGGAGGAGAGAGGTCCCGTAACAGAAAATCTGGCTTCATGTCAGCACAGAATCAGTCTTCATGTCATAGCAGAGAATCAGGCTTTACGTCACCCACCACGTGAAGAGGCCACTGTCACACATTTAGGCCCTGGCACCCAGACGGAGGAGAGAGGTCCCGTAACAGAAAATCTGGCTTCATGTCAGCACAGAATCAGTCTTCATGTCATAGCAGAGAATCAGGCTTCACGTCACCCACCACGTGAAGAGGCCACTGTCACATATTTAGGCCCCGGTACCCAGACAGAGGAGAGAGGTCCCGTAACAGAGAATCTGGCTTCATGTCAGCACAGAATCAGTCTTCATGTCATAGCAGAGAATCAGGCTTCACGTCACCCACCACTGGAACAGGCCACTGTCACATATTTAGGCCCCGGCACCCAGACAGAGGAGAGGTTCATTCAACTTTGGGTTGCCCCGCAATATAATGGTAAAATGAAAATAAAAATAGGATTGAATGAGGAAGTGCCCTGGAGTACAATAATATATGGTTAAGGGGAGGTAGTTAATGTCTAATCTGCACAAGGGATGGACAGGTCCTGTGGGATCCATGCCTGGTTCATTTTTATGAACGTCAGCTTGTCCACATTGGCTGTAGACAGGCGGCTGCGTTTGTCTGTAATGACGCACCCTGCCGTGCTGAATACACGTTCAGACAAAATGCTGGCCGCCGGGCAGGCCAGCACCTCCAAGACATAAAAGGCTAGCTCTGGCCACGTGGACAATTTGGAGACCCAGAAGTTGAATGGGGCCGAACCATCAGTCAGTACGTGGAGGGGTGTGCACAGGTACTGTTCCACCATGTTAGTGAAATGTTGCCTCCTGCTAACACGTTCCGTATCAGGTGGTGGTGCAGTTAGCTGTGGCGTGGTGACAAAACTTTTCCACATCTCTGCCATGCTGACCCGGCCCTCAGAGCCCTGGCCGTGACACAGCTGCGTTGGCGACCTCTTGCTCCTCCTCTGCCTTCGCCTTGGGCTTCCACTGGTTCCCCTGTGACATTTGGGAATGCTCTCAGTAGCACGTCTACCAACGTGCGCTTGTACTCGCGCATCTTCCTATCACGCTCCAGTGTAGGAAGTAAGGTGGGCACATTGTCTTTGTACCGGGGATCCAGCAGGGTGGCAACCCAGTAGTCCGCACACGTTAAAATGTGGGCAACTCTGCTGTCGTTGCGCAGGCACTGCAGCATGTAGTCGCTCATGTGTGCCAGGCTGCCCAGAGGTAAGGACAAGCTGTCCTCTGTGGGAGGCGTATCGTCATCGTCCTGTGTTTCCCCCCAGCCACGCACCAGTGATGGGCCCGAGCTGCTTTGGGTGCCACCCCGCTGTGAACATGATCCTCATCCTCCTCCACCTCCTCCTCATCCTCGTCCTCCTCGTCCTCCAGTAGTGGGCTCTCTCTGAGTCACTTCGAAGAGACTGGCCTGAAAGTGCTAAAAATGACCCCTCTTCCTCCTCTTCCTCCTGGGCCACCTCCTCTTCCATCATCGCCCTAAGTGTTTTCTCAAGGAGACATAGAAGTGGTATTGTAACGCTGATAACGGCGTCATCGCCACTGGCCATGTTGGTGGAGTACTCGAAACAGCGCAACAGGGCACACAGGTCTCGCATGGAGGCCCAGTCATTGGTGGTTAAGTGGTGCTGTTCCGCAGTGCGACTGACCCGTGCCTGCTGCAGCTGAAACTCCACTATGGCCTGCTGCTGCTCGCACAGTCTGTCCTGCATGTGCAAGGTGGAGTTCCACCTGGTTGGCACGTCGCATATGAGGCGGTGAGCGGGAAGGCCGAAGTTACGCTGTAGCGCAGACAGGCGAGCAGCGGCAGGGTGTGAACGCCGGAAGCGCGAACAGACGGCCCGCACTTTATGCAGCAGCTCTGACATGTCGGGGTAGTTGCGAATGAACTTCTGCACCACCAAATTCAGCACTTGCGCCAGGCAAGGGATGTGCGTCAAACCGGCTAGTCCCAGAGCTGCAACGAGATTTCGCCCATTATCGCACACCACCAGGCCGGGCTTGAGGCTCACCGGCAGCAACCACTCGTCGGTCTGTTGTTCTATACCCCGCCACAACTCCTGTGCGGTGTGGGGCCTGTCCCCCAAACATATGAGTTTCAGAACGGCCTGCTGACGTTTACCCCGGGCTGTGCTGAAGTTGGTGGTGAAGGTGTGTGGCTGACTGGATGAGCAGGTGGAAGAAGAGGAGGAGGAAGCTGAGTAGGAGGAGGAGGAGACAGGAGGCAAAGAATGTTGCCCTGCGATCCTTGGTGGCGGAAGGACGTGCGCCAAACAGCTCTCCGCCTGGGGCCCAGCCGCCACTACATTTACCCAGTGTGCAGTTAGGGAGATATAGCGTCCCTGGCCGTGCTTACTGGTCCACGTATCTGTGGTTAGGTGGACCTTGCCACAGATGGCGTTGCGCAGTGCACACTTGATTTTATAGGACACTTGGTTGTGCAGGGAAGGCACGGCTCTCTTGAAGAAGTAGTGGCGGCTGGGAACAACATACTGTGGGACAGCAAGCGACATGAGCTGTTTGAAGCTGCCTGTGCCCACCAGCCTAAATGACAGCATTTCATAGGCCAGTAGTTTAGAAATGCTGGCATTCAGGGCCAGGGATCGAGGGTGGCTAGGTGGGAATTTACGCTTTCTCTCAAATGTTTGTGAGATGGAGAGCTGAACGCTGCCGTGTGACATGGTTGAGATGCTTGGTGACGCAGGGGGTGGTGTTGGTGGTACATCCCATGTTTGCTGGGCGGCAGGTGCCAACGTTCCTCCAGAGGCGGAGGAAGAGGCCGAGGCGGCAGCAGCAGAAGAGGCCGAGGCGGCAGCAGCAGAAGAGGTAGCAGGGGGAGCCTGAGTGACTTCCTTGTTTTTAAGGTGTTTACTCCACTGCAGTTCATGCTTTGCATGCAGGTGCCTGGTCATGCAGGTTGTGCTAAGGTTCAGAACGTTAATGCCTCACTTCAGGCTCTGATGGCACAGCGTGCAAACCACTCTGGTCTTGTCGTCAGCACATTGTTTGAAGAAGTGCCATGCCAGGGAACTCCTTGAAGCTGCCTTTGGGGTGCTCGGTCCCAGAAGGCGGCGGTCAGTAGCAGGCGGAGTCTCTTGGCGGCGGGTGTTCTGATTTTGCCCACTGCTCCCTCTTTTGCTACGCTGTTGGCTCGGTCTCACCACTGCCTCTTCCTCCGAACTCTGAAAGTCAGTGGCACGACCTTCATTCCATGTGGGGTCTAGGACCTCATCGTCCCCTGCATCGTCTTCCACCCAGTCTTGACCCCTGACCTCCTGTTCAGTCTGCACAGTGCAGAAAGATGCAGCAGTTGGAACCTGTGTTTCGTCATCATCAGAGACGTGCTGAGGTGGTATTCCCATGTCCTCATCATCAGGAAACATAAGTGGTTGTGCGTTAGTGCATTCTATCTCTTCCACCCCTGGGGAAGGGCTAGGTGGGTGCCCTTGGGAAACCCTGCCAGCAGAGTCTTCAAACAGCATAAGAGACTGCTGCATAACTTGAGGCTCAGACAGTTTAACTGATATGCATGGGGGTGATGTGACAAACTGATGGGCTTGGTTTTCATGCGCCATCTGTGCGCTTTCTGCAGAAGACTGGGTGGGAGATAATGTGAACGTGCTGGATCCACTGTCGGCCACCCAATTGACTAATGCCTGTACCTGCTCAGGCCTTACCATCCTTAGAACGGCATTTGCCCCCACAAACTATCGCTGTAAATTCTGCTGGCTACTGAGACCTGAGGTAGTTGGTTCACTAAGACGTGTGGCTGTGGCAGAACGGCCACGTCATCTCCCAGCACCAGACGGTCCACTAACACCACCACGACCATTTCCACGTCCGCGTCCCTTACTAGATGTTTTCCTCATTGTTACCGTTCACCACAATAAGAAAAATATTATTCGGGCCAATGTATTGAATTCAAATTCAGGCCTTTTTTTTACAGACACCTAACACTATCTGGCTATCTAATTAGGTACCGTATTACACTAATACAGGCACACCAGTAATGACAGATTTAGCTGAATATAAATTTGAGGCCCATTATTTAGGCGCTGGGTGACAGGTATACGTTTACGGACAGAATTAGACTTGGATCTGCACAGTAGCGTGTGTGTGAAGTTATTGAGAACTACCCTATCAGCACCTTGAATCTAATATACTCTTTTAGGGATAGATTTTAAGTAGGCCTGATACAGCAGAAACCACTAATTTAGAGAATTGCAAAATTGGGAATTATATTTCAACCCAGAACAAAAACTGTGCTTTGACGGACACTAAATAACTTGACCAGCTAAAGCAGTAATGACAGATTTGGATGAATATAAATGTGAGGCCTATTTTTTAGGCGCTGGGTGACAGGTATACGTTTAATCACAGAATTAGACTTGGATCTGCACAGTAGCGTGTGTGTGAAGTTATTGAGAACTACCCTATCACCACATTGAATCTAATATACCCTTTTTGGGATAGATTTAAAGTAGGCCTGATACAGCAGAAACCACTAATTTAGAGAATTGCAAAATTGGGAATTGTATTTCAACCCAGAACAAAAACTGTGCTTTGACGGACACTAAATAACTTGACCAGCTAAAGCAGTAATGACAGATTTGGATGAATATAAATGTGAGGCCTATTTTTTAGGCGCTGGGTGACAGGTATACGTTTAATCACAGAATTAGACTTGGATCTGCGTGTGTGTGAAGTGATTGAGAATAACCTTCGTGACAGGCTCAGCTTGACCCTGATGTAGGATATAGCCAAAAAATAACCACACTATTGATGGTTAAATGCACTTGGTGACAGGCTCAGCTTGCCCCTGATGTAGTATATGGCCAAAAAATAACCACACTATTGATGGTTAAATGCACTTGATGACAGCTTGACCCTGCTGTAGGATATAGTCAAAAAATAACCACACTATTGATGGTTAAATGCACTTGGTGACAGGCTCAACTTGCCCCTGATGTAGTATATGGCCAAAAAATAACCACACTATTAATGGTTAAATGCACTTGATGACAGCTTGACCCTGATGTAGGATATAGCCAAAAAATAACCACACTATTGATGGTTAAATGCACTTGTATGATAGGCTCAGCTTGCCCCTGATGTAGTATATGGCCAAATAATAACCACACTATTGATGGTTAAAAGCACTTGATGACAGCTTGACCCTGATGTAGGATATAGCCAAAAAATAACCACACTATTGATGGTTAAATGCACTTGGGTGACAGGCTCAGCTTGCCCCTGATGTAGTATATGGCCAAAAAATAACCACACTATTGATGGTTAAATGCACTTGATGACAGCTTGACCCTGATGTAGGATATAGCCAAAAAATAACCACACTATTGATGGTTAAATGCACTTGGGTGACAGGCTCAGCTTGCCACTGATGTAGTATATGGCCAAGAAATAACCACACTATTGATGGTTAAATGCACTTGATGACAGCTTGACCCTGATGTAGGATATAGCCAAAAAATAACCACACTATTGATGGTTAAATGCATTTGGGTGACAGGCTCAGCTTGCCCCTGATGTAGTATATGGCCAAAAAATAACCACATTATTGATGGTTAAATGCACTTGATGACAGCTTGACCCTGATGTAGGATATAGCCAAAAAATAACCACACTATTGATGGTTAAATGCACTTGGGTGACAGGCTCAGCTTGCCCCTGATGTAGTATATGGCCAAAAAATAACCACACTATTGATGATTAAATGCACTTGATGACAGCTTGACCCTGATGTAGGATATAGCAAAAAATAACCACACTATTGATGGTTAAATGTACTTGGTGGCAGCTTGTGCTGGCGCACCACAAGCCACAAAATGGCCGCCAATCACTACAGAAAAAAGTGACAGAAAAACGCTCTGGGCAGCCTAAAAACAGTGAGCAATTGAATAGCAGCACTTCAATGATCCACAGCTGTAGATCGATCACTGAATGAAGTCTTTTGGAGGAGTTAATCACTGCCTAATCTCGCCCTAACGGCGCAGCTGCAACCTCTCCCTACACTTGTATCAGCAGAGTGACGTGCAGAGCTACGTGACCCAAGCTTATATAGAGCCTGGATCACATGCTGCACTGGCCAATCACAGCCATGCCAATAGTAGGCATGGCTGTGATGGCCTCTTGGGGCAAGTAGTATGATGCTTGTTGATTGGCTGCTTTGCAGCCTTTCAAAAAGCGCCAAGAAAGCGCCGAACACCGAACCCGAACCCGGACTTTTACGAAAATGTATACAGTTCGGGTTCGCTCATCCCTAAGAAACCACTCAAAATCTTGCATGATAACTAGTGATGATCGAACACCAAAGTATTCTGGTGTTCGGCCCAAACACATTGCTGTATTCGTGTTCTCGACCGAGCACCCGAGTATAATGGAAGTCAATGGGAGACAACCAGGCACCCCCTGCTCTGAAGAGGGGAGGGTGCCCGGTCCATTGGAAAAAGTCGAAAAGTGACAGAAACACCACAGAAATGGATCGGGAACAGCACGGGGATGATGTCTGGATGCATCTTGGACTTCCAAGTCGCTGCTGGGAACCATGTTGTCCGAGTTGTACGCCACTTTTACGGACTGACAAAAATACGCACAACACCCCCCAAAAAAATCAATTTTACAGGAAAAATTGTTAGGAAACATTCTTTCCTGTATATTCAATTGTATATAAAGTGCAATTGCTGCAAAAAATTACAAGCAAGAGGCACTCCGAAACAGCCTGTATATCACATAAAGGAGGGCCTCATTCACATTGTGGTACAATTGTTCAGGTAGTGGGACTCCTACACTTATAAAGCCTATGCACCAAGTGAAAAGGCTTCTAAATATTACAAGGATTCGGAACTCCAAAAGACCCTTTGTTACACATAAAGGAGGGCATTATACACACCCTTGAAAGATTATGATTAATGGCCTGCTGGTGACCCTCTAAAACATGAGGTGCGAGGGCCTGCTGCTGATCTGACCATCTAAAACATTAGGGGTAAGGGTCTGCTGCTGAGATGACCCTCTAAAACATTAGGGGTGAGGGCCTGCTGATGATCTGACCATTTAAAACATTAGGGGTGAAGGTCTGCTGCTGATCTCACCATCTAAAACATTGGTGACTCAAGATAACCTCTGGGCGATTGCACGTCCCCGTGATGGCGACAATATATTTGGATGTCTTCCCTATCAACTTTCGATGTTCTTTTCTGCGCCTACCATGTTGATCACTGGTAACGGGGAATCAGGGTTCGATGTCAGAGAGGGAGCCTGAGAAAGGGCTACCACATTCAAGGGAGGTCAATGGCTGGTTAATCTGTTTGGCTGTTGTTGCCTTGTCCCTTATTTTCCTAACTGTGAACCACCCAATGAGGGTGGGTAAAGTTATTAAAGCACAAGAATCCAAAGAAAGGCAGCAGGCGCACGGAAATTACCCACTCCTGACTAGGGGAGGTAGTAACAATACAGCACTCCTAAGTGGCCCTGTTATTGGAATGAGTACACTTGCTCCCGGCCTCCACAATGTTCACCCAGTGTGCCATCATGGTAAGGATTGTGTTGACCAGACTCTTGGCTACTGAGACTGGACTTGTAGGTGAGGGCCTGCTGCCGCTTTGTTGAATCTAGATAACTTCTAGGCGATCGCACGTCCCCGTGACGGCGACAATCCATTTGGATGTCTGCCCTATCAACTTTGGAGCAATTTTTCAACAAGGGCCTTCTGGTATAGCACCGTTTTGCTTGTCCTCTCCACCATAGGAATGAGAGATGAGAAGTTCTCTTTGTAGCGAGGGTCGAGAAGGGTGAACAACCAGTAATCCGTGTTGTCTAAAATGCGTATAACGCATGGGTCGGGGGAAAGGCAGCCTAACATGAAGTCAGCAATGTGTGCCAGAGTACCAACAGGCAAGACTTCGCTGTCGTCATCAGAAGGTGAGCTGACCCTGTAAAACGTTGTGGGTGAGGGCCTGCAGGTGAGCTGACCCTGTAAAACATTATATGTGAGGGCCTGCAGTTGGTCTGACCCTGTGAAACATTATATGCGAGGTTCTGTAGGTGAGCTCATCCTGTAAAACATTATATGCGAGGGCCTGCAGGTGAGCTGACCCTGTAAAAAATTATACGTGAGGGCATATATGTGAGGGAATTATATGTGAAAAATAAGCATGTTGATTTGATGGAAGAGGACGATGAGAAAAGGAAGATTCAACCATATACACATAAAGGAGGGCCTCATTCACATTGTGGTACAATAGTTCAGGTAGTGGGACTCCTACTAATAAAGCCTATGCACTAAGTGAAAGGGCTGCCAAAAATTACAAGGAACAAGCACTCCAAAACAGCCTTTATTACACATAAAGGAGGGCATCATACACACCCTTGAAAAATTATGATTGATGGCCTGCTGATGACCCTCAATAACATTTGGAGCAAGGGCTTGCTGATCTGACCATCCAAAACATGAGGGGCGAGGGCCTGCTGCTGAGCTGACCCTCTAAAACATTAGCGGTGAGGGCCTGCTGGTAAGCTGACACTCTAAAACATTATATGCGAGTGCCTGCTGGTGAGCTGATGCTCTAAAACATTATATGCGAGTGCATGCTGTTCAGCTGACGCTCTAAAGCATTATATGCGAGTGCATGCTGTTCAAATGACGCTCTAAAACATTATATGCGAGTGCATGCTGTATAGCTGACGCTTTAAAACATTTTCAAGGGCATGTTTTTCAGCTGACGCTCTAAAACATTATTTGCGAGTGCCTTCAGGTGAGCTTGAGCTGACCCTATAAAAAAAATTGAGTTGAGGGCCTGCAGTTAAGCTGACCCTATTAAAAATAAATGAGAGTGGAGCTAAACCTTTTCCATCCCTATACTAATTCCTCCACTCTTGCATATCTAAATATATACCATATCAAGCACTACTAAGACCCCTAACCTGGTTCGAAAGCCTAATCTGCTCACAGCCCACTCCTAAAAAATAAATTTCACAATTATATAAAAGACTTGGCTTCTCTATCTTTATACCTAAATTAGCCTTTATTGGCTCTTGGGAGAAAGACCTAGGGGTCTCTCTTTCCCTGGAAGACCAATTACGGCTTTATAAGGAACCCCATACTTCTTCCAGGTGTGTCAGAATACAAGAAAACGGGTATAAAATTCTCACCAGGTGATATTAAACTCCTGAAGTCACTTGTAGGTTTGATGCAACGGAGTCTGACGCCTGCTGGAGGTGTGGAGAGAGGAGAGGTAATTTCTATGACATTTGGTGGACTTGTCCGCTAATCTACAAATGGGGGACTGAGATCTTTAAGCAATGCAACCTAATATGTAAGATGTAGATCTTACCATCTCCCCAATTAGCTCTTCTAGGGCTCTCCTCTTTAAGCACTACCACCAGTGTCACACTACTGTTCAAAAAATTACTAATGGCAGCTCGTCTGCTAGTCCCTCGTTATTGGTTATTGGTATAAACAAGGTGGATACCATATAAAGATTTGAAGAACTGGCTGCTTGGGAGAGTCGTTCCCACAATAAATTATGTGCCCTATGGAAATATTGGGAGGAGTTTAACAGAAGCCACTGACTGTGCACTGACCTCGCTTTAATCCCTATATTAGACATATGAGTTGCTATTACTGAAGATATATATTGTGACCTGAGATGACATCTACTCTGTTACCTTAAATGTTAATACGCAGCATATTATTGTTTACTGCTGCAAACTGTTTTACATTCTTTATATGTAATACTGATACTTTCAATAAAGCATTGAAAATTAAAAAAATTAATTATATACAATCTGGATGAGGAGGAGGAGAAAACAAGATTCAACTGTATGCTCTTTTTTTGTGGTGGAAAAGGTGAATGGGAATACACTACAGTAGATTGAGTACATTATAAATTTTAGATTTAAATTGCCTCTATGTTCATCATCAGCTCAGCTCTCCTCTGGTGGAGATAAGAAGTCAGGGGCAATCCTGGCCTTGTTAATTTTTATCTAAATCAACCTGTTAGCATTGCCAGTGGACAAGCGTATACGCTTATTTGTTATAATGCCACCAGCAGCACTAAATACACGCTCAGACAAAACGCTGATGGCAGGGCAGGCCAGCACCTCCAAGGTGTAGAGCGCAAGTTCATGCCACGTATCCAGCTTGGACACCCAGTAGTTATAAGGCACTGAGGGATCATTTAGGACGCTGACACAGTCTGCGCTGTATTCCTTCACCATCTTCCAAAACTTTTCCTCCTTGTACCATTTAGGCTGAGGGTGCTGGCGGGGTGTCATGAAAGTGTCCCATGCCTTGGAGAGTGTTGCCCTGCCTTTGTTGGAACTGCTGTGTGTTCCCCTTGTCTCCATTCCTCGGTTGCCTAAGGAAATACGAACTCTAACGGGCGCGTTGTCAGATTGAAAATTTTGTAGCAATCTCTCAACAAGTACCTTCTGGTATTGCACCGCTTTACTTGTCCTCTCCACCACAGGAATGAGAAATGAGAAGTTCTCTTTGTGGTGGGGGTCGAGAAGGGTGAACACCCAGTAATCTGTGCTATTTAAAATGCATATAACGCAAGGGTCACGGGAAAGGCAGACTAACATGAAGTCAGCCATGTGTGCCAGAGTACCAACAGGCAAGACGTTGATGTCGACATCAGGATGACTCTCCATCTCCTCATCCTCCTCCTCTTCTGCCCATCCACGCTGAACAGATGGAATTAAAGTTACATGGGTACTACCCTCTGTAGCAGAGGCAACTGCCTCCTCCTCCTCCTCTTCATGGTCCAATTCGCTCTAAGAAGACGAACTGTGGGTGGTCTGGCTATCACCCTGTGTAATGTCCTTCCCCATTCCCTCGTCTGCCACATTCAGAGCTTCGTCCTTAATTGTGAGCAGCGATCATTTGAGTAAACACAGCAGTAGGATGGTTACGCTGATAATAGCGTTATCGCCACTAAACATCTGTGTGGATTCATCAAAGTTTTTTAAAACCTCACAGAGGTCTGACATCAAAGCCCACTCCTCGCTTGTGAATAATGGCAGTTGTCTCAAAAGGCGACGACCATGTTGCAGCTGGTATTCTACAACTGCCCTCTGCTGCTCATAAAGCCTGGCCAACATATGGAACGTAGAGTTCCAGCATGTGCTCACGTCGCACAACAGTCGGTGAGCTGGAAGCGGCAAGCGCTGCTGCAGTGTTGACAGACCGGCTGAAGCTGTGGACAACTTGCGGAAATGGGCACATACGCGGCGCGCATTCACTAGTAGCTCAGGAAAATTGGGGTAGGTTTTGATAAACCGCTGAACCACTAAGTTTAAGACGTGGGCTACGCATGGGATGTGTGTCAGGTTGCCGAGCTCCAAAGCCGCCACCAAGTTACGGCCATTATCAGACACATCCATTCCTAGTTGTATGTTGAGTGGTGAGAGCCACAGCTCGGTCTGGTCCCTTATACCCTGCCACAGCTCTGCAACGGTATGCTGTTTGTCCCGTAATCAGATCAGCTTCAGCGCGGCCTGTTGGCGCTTGCCCACAGCAGTGCTACACTGCTTCCCGCTAGCGACTGATGTCTGACTCCTGCTGGCGATGGAAGTGGAGGAGGAGGCGGCGGAGGAGGAGTAGTGGGGGTTGGAGCCAGTAACATAGCTACTGATGGAGACCCTGATGGACGTAGGGCCCGCAATCCTGGGCGTGGGTAGCACCTGTGCCATCCCAGGGAACGACTCACTCCCGGCCTTCACAGCATTCACCCAGCATGCGGTCAGGGAAATGTAGAATCCCTAGCCACCAACACTTGTCCATGTGTGTGTGGTTAAGTGGACCTTCCTAGTAAGTCCGTTGGTCAGGGCACAGGTGATGTTCTGGGACACATGCTAGTGTAAGGAGGGTACGGCACACCATGAAAAATAGTGGCGGCTGGGGACTGCGTACCGAGGGATGGACGCCGACATGGCTGTGGAAGTTTTCAGTGTCTACAAGCCTAAATGGCAACATTTGAAGGGCCAGTAATTTTGAAAGTTGCGCATTTAGTGCTATGGCCTGTGGGTGGGTGGGTATTTGCGCTTGCGTTCAAATGACTGTGTTATGGACATTTGGACGCTGTGCTGGGACAAGGAAGTGGATGTTGTTGCTGAATGTTCATTCGAAGTTCCAGGTGCAGGGCGAGGAGCATCCAGGCCTGTGTCTTCGACACTGGATTGGCCAGCAGTGCGTAACACAGGGGAAGAGGAGGCAGTGGTGTGACCCGCAGACCCAGATTGTGGACCCAGGCATTTGGCCCACTTATTAGGGTGCTTGGATGCCATGTGGCGGATCATGCTGGTGGTGGTGAGGTTGCTAGTGTTCACGCTCTGGTTCATTTTGGTACGGCACAGGTTGCAAACTACCACTCTTTTGTAATCTGCACTTTCCTCAAAAAAGCGCCATACTTCGGAACCCCTACTCCTTGGCAAGGTAGATTTACGCATGGGGGTGCTCTGTGTAATGGTTGCGGGCCTGTTTGGTGTGGGCCGACTTCTCCCTTTTGCAACCCCACTGCCTCTTCCAGCCTGTTGCGGTGCTGCGGATCCCTCCCCCTCTGTATTGCTGTCCTCGCTCGGCTTTTGACCTTCCCATGTTGAGTCAGTGACCTCATATTTTACTACCTCCTCTTCCACTTCCTTACTCTGCTTATCCTCCTGACTTGACCTAACCACAACCTCAGTGATTGACAACTGTGTCTCATCATTATCCACCTCGTAAACGAATGATTGCCGTTCACCACCGTCATCTTCTTGAGACTGTGAAGGCTCAAGAGGTTGGAATCAGGGCACAATATCTCAGGTCCCTCTTCAAACATGCTGGGCGCGAGGGCCAAATGTAATGGTGGTGCTGGAAAGAGATCCTCGGAATATCCGAGTGTGGGATCACTCGTTTGGCAAGCCTCTCCATGGTGGGAGGAAAGATGATCAGAGTAAGGATTCGGTTGACCAGACTCTTGGCTACAGAGACTGGACTTAGTGGAAGAGAGAATGGTGCTTAACCGACTGGAAGCATTATCTTCAGCAATCCAACTGTTCGCACTGGTCCGACTTGGACAGTGTTGTCCTGCGCCGCCCAGCTAAGTTTGACATGAAGCTGGGTATGGTGGATGTTTTTTTTTTCTGGTTCACTGGCAGCAGGCACAGTTTCATTGCGCCCAGAACCACGGCCTCTGCGTGCGCGATCAGCATTAGGCCCCCTTCCCCGTCCCTTAGTGCTCGCCTTCTTCATATTAATGGTTTTGTCACTAGATGTGTCACAGATTGTTTTACTGTCCGCTAAAGACACAGTTTTCGGATGCAGAACAGTATATGTCACAGAAACCCACAGAATATGGACACTATATTAGGCCCAGATTATTGGAATCTGCAATACTGACACTATTTACTGATGTAGTACAGTATTGGTTACAGAACACCACATATTATGGACACTATATCAGGTCCAGATTATTGGAATCTGCAATACAGACACTATTTACTGATGTAGTACAGTATTGGCTAAAGATCACCACAGATTATGGACACTATATTAGGCCCAGATTATTGGAATCTGCAAAACGGACACTGTTTTCTGATGTAGTACAGTATTGGTTACAGAACACCACAGATTATGGACACTATATTAGGCCCAGAATAATGGAATCTGTAATAAAGATACTGTTTTCTGATGTAGTACAGTATTGATTACAGAACACCACAGATTATGGACACTATATTAGGCCAAGATTAATGGAATCTGTAATACAGACACTGTTTTCTGATGTAGTACAGTTTTTGGTTAAAGAACACCACAGATTATGGACACTATATTATGCCCAGATTATTGGAATCTGCAAAACAGACACTGTTTTCTGATGTAGTACAGTACTGGTTGCAGAACACCACAGATTATGGACACTATATTAGGCCCAGATTATTGAAATTTGCAATACAGACACTGTTTTCTGATGTAGTAAAGTATTGGTTACAGAACACCACATATTATGGACACTATATTAGGCCCAGATTAATGGAATCTGCAATACAGACACTGATTTCTGATGTAGTACTGTATTTGTTACAGAACACCACAGAATATGGACACTATATTAGGCCCAGATTATTGGAATTTGTAATACAGACACAGTTTTCAGATGCAAGACAGTATATGTCAAGGAAACCCACAGATTATGGACACTATATTAGGCCCAGATTATTGGAATCTGCAATACAGACACTGTTTTCTGATGTAGTACAGTATTGGTTACAGAACACCACAGATTATGGACACTATATTAAGCCCAGATTATCGGAATTTACAATACAGACACTGATTTCTGATGTAATACTGTATTGGTTACAGAACACCACAGAATATGGACACTGTATTATGCCCAGATTATTGGAATTTGCAATACAGACACAGTTTTCGGCTGTAGGACAGAATTGGTTGCAGAACACCCCAGATTATGGACATTATATTAGGCCCAGATAATTGGAATCTGCAATACAGACACAGTTTTCGGATGCAGAACAGTATATGTCACAGAACACCACAGATTATGGACACTATATTAGGCCCAGATATTTGGAATCTGCAATACAGACACTGTTTTCTGATGTAGTACTGTATTTGTTACAGAACACCACAGATTATGGACACTATATTAGGCCCAGATTATTGTAATTTACAATACAGACACTGTTTTCTGATGTAGTACTGTATTGGTTACAGAACACCACAGAATATGGACACTATATTTGGCCCAGATTATTGGAATTTGCAATACATACACAGTTTTCGGATGCAGGACAGTATATGTCAAGGAAACCCACAGAATATGGACACTATATTAGGCCCAGATTATTGGAATCTGCAATACAAACACTGTTTTCTGCTGCAGTACAGTATTGGTTACAGAACACCACAGATTATGGACTTTATATTAGGCCCAGATTATTGGAATTTGCAATACAGACACTGTTTTTGGATGTAGTACAGTATTGGTTACAGAACACCACAGAATATGGACACTATATTAGTTCCAGAATTTTGGAATTTGTAATACAGACACTGTTTGCAGATGTATTTCAGTATTTTTTACACAAAGCCACACACTATGCCAAGAAATGTGCCCTCTTATGGTGGATATGCCAAGATATGTGCCCAGTGCCCCCTTCACAGTGGTTATGCCCAAATGTGCCCCTTCACAGGAAGTGAAAAAAATAACAATAAATACTCCTTGCCTCAATCACCTGGCTCCTCCCATGATCAGCTCTCCCCATCAGCAGCCTTCACTCACTGCGCATGTGCCGAATACTAAATGGGATGGCGCAGGCACAGGATTTACGGGACACTGAGGAGAACTCAAAAGGCAATCAAGTGGACGATGAGGAGAACTCAAAAGTCACCTAGAGGCTCATTAGCATATTTCTAAAGTCTTTTTTTTTTAAGAGAACGGCGAGAGGCAAGGATTTATAAAGCATACTGTTAAGTACTGCTGACATTAGCACATCGCTAATGTCAGTCAGCTACATAACGTTATTTCTCATGACAGAAATCCTTTAACTCTAGTTACAACTAGTGAAGAGCGGCATAGGCAATATTCATTTTCACGATATTTCACAAATTTTTCACATAATATTCGCAAATTAATTTGTGATTTTTAGAATTTGTGATCTAATCATTATTTTCACGATTGCACAAATCGGCACTAATGATGCACATTTTTTTTTCGCAATACATGCAACTTCACATTTTATCAGGCCTGTGTAGATATTACTGGTTGGTGCAGTAAGTATTGTTGTGACATCACAGCAATATGTCTGTAGCATGTATGTATGGACAGCAGAGAAACAGTAAGCCCCCTTTCACACGGGTGAGTATTCCGTGCGGGTGCAATGCGTGAGGTGAATGCATCGCACCCACACTGAATCCTGACCCATTCATTTCAATTGGACTGTGTACATTAGCGATGTTTTTCATGCATCAGTTGTGCGCTGCGTGAAAATCGCAGCATGTTCTATATTTTGCGTTTTTCACGCAATATAGGCCCCATAGAAATTATGGGATCTACATGAAAATCGCATAGCGTCCGCAAGCAAGTGCGGATGTGATGAGATTTTCACAGATGGTTGCGAAGGAGACGAGGGATGAGTGACCCGGGACCCCATTTACTTTATTATTTTCTATTATAACATGATTATAATGGAAAATAATACCAATCTTTAATACAGAATTTAAAGTCAAATGTCAATTGAGGGTTAAAAAATAATAAAAACATTACTCACCCCATCCACTTGATCATGGAGCCGAGATCCTCTTCTTTGTTCTTCATTCAGCAGGACCTGTGCTGACGTCACCGTGCGATGACGTCAGCGAAGGTCCTTTTGCAGATCCTTCAAGAGGAACAAAGAAGAGGATCCCGGCTGCGCGATCAAGTGGATAGGGTGAGTAATGTTTTTATAATTTTTTTAACCCTCAGTTGACATTTGACTTTACATTCTGTATTAAAGAATACTATTATTTTCCATTATAACCATGTTATAATGGAAAATATTAAAATCTACAGAACACTGAACCCAAACCCGAACTTCCGGGTTCGGGTCTGGGTATCAAACATTCAGTTTTTTATCACACGCGTGCAAAACACATTGCACTTGGGCGAAAAAAACGGAAGAATGCAACGATTTTCCCTGAATGCATCCGCATCCTATCTGGCCCTCACCCGCGACACCTGTGTGAAAGAGGCCTAATTCCTATCACACTACCTAACACCCTGCACTGGAACCAATCAGCTACACAATATCACTATCTAACCTACACTGACTATCTCCCACTAACTATCTGTATTATATATATTACCTAAATAACTATATATGTAATTGGATAAGGAATAGGATCCAGATGAAAACACAGAGCACAGCAATGTCACTGCTCTTTTTCTCTCAGAACTGCAAAAAACAGCAGAAAATGGCTGCTGGGGAGGTTCTTATATAGTAATGTGTAGACAACTTTCCTATTGGTTGCTAGGGATGTTGCTATGCTCTGACAAAGATAGTGCAGCCTTCTCATTGGCTTACAAGCAAGAAGGGAGGTTACTGATAAAAAAAAAATCTAGAATATTCGCAATTACGAATATATAGCACTATATTCTACATCTTGGCGAATTCTCAAAGTGCCGACATTCGCAATAAAAATTTGGGATTAGAATATCCGCAATCAACACTAGTTATAACTCCCTATGTCAGCACTGGTGTGAATTCTACCAGACACCGAGGGGACCATGGACCTTCTGCTGGATGTAATTGTACAGCTTTTATTAGAAAAATAATGTTGGCTTGCGACTCTCCACCTTGGGTGGGCATCAGTTCTCTGAAATGTGCAGAGTCAACTACATGGAAATGGAGGGACTGTAGTACCAGCAACTTGGCCAGGTGCAATTCAACTTTTGCCTCAGTGATCAAGTGACAAGGAGTGGGAGGAGAAGGAGCATCATGAGCAATAAACCACAGTGAAGTAGATTGAAGGATCAACAGCTTCCTTCTGCTGACGTTGTCAAGCTCTGACTGCTGGAGAATGGTGGTGGGGGCCGGAGGGAGATGCAGGGGTTGCTGCATTAGGCTGTAACACTAATTAAGTGGTTCGGTTTCCTCATGCCTCTTTATAATGACCCTGGCCATGCCCAACCTTCTGCCCACATATCCTACACACCGCCACGCTAGTGCCCCCCAGCGACTTGGTGAAAAAGGCATTTTCCCAACAGTGTATGATGCCTGCCTGCTGCTTTTATGAACCTGTGCACTGCTTGTGTCTTCCTCACAGGTAGACTCCCAAGTAATTGACAGTGTACCCCTCTGACATTTGGTTGCAGATTTCCCACTGCTTCGACCCTACTGTTATACGGGCATGCTGCCACCCTCACCCCCTGATGATGATGCCCCATCTTCATGTGGCTCTCATGCGATCGGCTATATCATTATCTATATCTGTTTGGTCATCAATTGTGTCATCCTTACCTGTCTCTTGCACATGACCCTGACCTCCCTCCCATAAAAATGCCATCATAGGTAGTTGCACGCCTAGTGGAGTCCGCAGCGATCATCTCCAAGTCTGCTGACTGTCCTCACAAAGCTTATCCTCGCTGAAAAGTGGAGCAGAGCCGGCGGCTATCATTACTTGGCTAGCAGAAGGAGAAGCAAAAGAAAGAGGCAAGTTCAGGACAGGTGAGAGCACAGAGGCAGTTCCTGGGCCATGCCAACTAAGTGTGGTGTCAGAGGAATCCACCAATTACTGGCTGTTTCTATCTGCTGTCACTTGAGATGACATTGAAGAGCGAGTCAACAATTCCAGTACAGCTGGATTGTTGGTCAAAACACGACCTTTGGATCACAGTGGCGGCGCTGGCTTGTGGCTGCTGCTGCTATTACCCCCATCCCTTCATCTGCTCCTACTTGTGTCAGCTACAGCAACATTTTTGCCACTGTAGGTCCCAGGCAACTGTCTTTTGATAATAGTGTACCGTAACTGTATCAATTTTTAACGCATTATCTAAGAATGTGACACCAGTGGAAAAAGATGCACACAGCAATATATTAGAGTGTCCTTTTATACTGAGGCACAGTAATTCAGTGTGTAAACTGATTAACGGGGATTGTGGCAGTAGTTGAACAAGATGCACATGTCAATATATTAGACCATCTTTCTCTACTGAGGCTCAGTAATTATATGTATAAACTAACAGGTTAACGGGGATTGTGGTAGCAGTTGAAAATCTAGCACACAATCATATATTAGACTGTCCTTTAATATTGAGGGATAGTAATTCAATATATATAAACTAACAGATTATCGGGCATTGTGCGAGAAGTTCAACAAGATGCAGATGACAATATATTAGACCGTCCTTTTAATAGTGAGGCACAGTAATTCTATATATAAACAAACAGATTACCGGGGATTGTGGCAGCAGTTGAACAAGAAGAACGTGGATACATATTAGACTGCACTTTACTCCTGAGTCAGATCAATTCAATGTATAAACTATTAGATTAACTGGGTTTGTGGCAGCAGTTCAACGAGATGCACATAAGGATTACACTCAACCTGCACTGTCCCTGCAATCTCCCTATGCTCTTCCTATAGTGTCTAAAACTCTTCCTACGATCTCCCTGCATTGTCTCTGCACTCTCCCTATCCAATATTCTCCAGTAGAAAGCTTAGCATATGCGCTTGTCACGTGTTTACCTAAGCTAAACTCACAGTGAAATGGAGGAGACTGCGTGGGATGAGGCCTTTTATAGGGCTGTGACATCACAGGGGCCGGCTATCTGCTGATTGGCTGGCTGCACAGCCTTATGAGTCATATCTCGTTACTGGGCTTGTTATTTTCTCTTTGTAACATGTGCAGCAGCCATTTTAGAAAAAAAATAAAGAATTGTTGCCACAAAGTGTGAGGAAATCCGGATTTGTGGCAAATCTAATTTTTCCTAAACTTCAGATCGAATTCTATTTCAGATGCTTCAATTTGCTCAACACTACTGTTATTGCATTCAAGAGCTTGGGGAGGAGGAGAGAAAATGCCAAAAAATTAAAAAAATAAAATAATGGAAAGATATAACACTAGGACACTAAAGGATGTTATATACAAATTTACAGGGCAATTGAAGCCAATCTGGTTCATCCCAAACCAATTTTGGTCTGAACTGAACTTTAAAAAAAAAATAATATCAGTGAACCGGAACCAAACAAAATTTTGACAGATTCACTCATCTGTAATATGTACAGTATATTAACAATTTACTACTATTTCAAATGTCTTACAGAAAGTAAAGTAATGCACTAAGTAATACTTTTCAGCATAACCAAGCAAATTTCATTCAGTAGAGCACAGCCTGGAATGTTATTCTGTTTAGCATAAAAATGTTAAGGAAAAGGGCCACTTTACATAATAAAAATCATTCAAGGCTTCCTAAAATGTTAATGTTCTTTTAATAGGTGTCACAGATAACATTTACAGTTAAAATAAAGTTGGTTTGTTGCACTGTGCTCTGTATATTCATTTTGACATTTTACCTAATGGTTCCATTGGGAACAATATTACTTCTCTTAACCTCCATGTCCTACAAAATTGTATTTACCAGTAGACCTACAGAGCCATTTCCATAAAGATACAATAATATTCCTGCTCAGTCTAACAATGAAATTAGGCTCTACCATTTTATGTAATGCCTGTTCAGCATATGCTAGGTACAAGGTTTATCTAAGATCAATGTTCTTGTTATCAATAAAGCAATGCAATATGTTATATACAAAAAATAAAATATTACGAGATAAACAAATATCACTTTATTCATTATGGTTTTTCGACTTGATAATATAAACTGTATATTTCTATATTTTTTTTTATTTAACAAATAAAACATACATATAACGGTCATGTAATGTAGCAATATCCTAAATGCTATTAATATACAATGGAAATTGCAGTCCAGAAATATATGCAATAATGTGACGGGCCCAGCAACTTATCTGTTATACAGTGGGATGCGAACGTTTGGGCAACTTTGTTAATCGTCATGATTTTCCTGTATAAATCATTGGTTGTTACGATAAAAAATGTCAGTTAAATATATCATATAGGAGACACACACAGTGATATTTGAGAAGTGAAATGAAGTTTATTGGATTTATAGAAAGTGTGCTATAATCGTGCATAAATTTCGGCACCACAAAAAAGAAATGAAATCAATATTTAGTAGATCCTCCTTTTGCAGAAATTACAGCCTCTAAACGCTTCCTGTAGGTTCCAATGAGAGTCTGGATTCTGGTTGAAGGTATTTTGGACCATTCCTCTTAACAAAACATCTTTAGTTCATTCAGGTTTGATGGCTTCCGAGCATGGACAGCTCTCTTTAAGTCACACCACAGATTTTCAATTATATTCAGGTCTGGGGACTGAGATGGCCATTCCAGAATGTTGTACTTGTTCCTCTGCATAAATGCCTTAGTGGATTTTGAGAAGTGTTTAGGGTTGTTGTCTTGTTGAAAGATCCAGCCCTGGTGCAGCTTCAGTTTTGTCACTGATTCCTGGACATTGGTCTCCAGAATCTGCTGATACTGAGTGGTATCCATGCGTCCCTCAACTTTGACAAGATTCCCAGTCCCTGCACTGGCCACACAGCCCCACAGCATGATGGAACCACCACCATGTTTTACTGTAGGTAGCAGGTGTTTTTCTTGGAATGCTGTGTTCTTTTTCCTCCACGCATAACGCCCCTTGTTATGGCCAAATAACTCAATTTTAGTTTCATCTGTCCACAGCACCTTATTCCAAAATGAAGCTGGCTTGTCCAAATGTGCTTTAGCCCACCTCAAGCGGCACTTTTTGTGCTGTTGGCGGAGAAAAGGCTTCCTCTGCATCACTCTCGCATACAGCATCTCCTTGTGTAAAGTGCGCCGAATGGTTGAACGATGCACAGTGACTCCATCTGCAGCAAGATGATGTTGTAGGTCTTTGGTGCTGGTCTGTGGGTTGACTCTGACTGTTCTCACCATTTGTCGCTTCTGTCTATCCGAGATTTTTCTTGGTCTGCCACTTCGAGTCTTAACTTGAACTGAGCCTGTGGTCTTCCATTTCCATGATGGTGAACAATCTTTGTCTTCAGGTCATTTAAGAGTTGTTTTGAGACCCCCATGTTGCTACTCTTCAGAGAAAAGAGGAGGGAAACTTACAATTGACCCCCTTAAATACTCTTTCTCATAATTGGGTTCACCTGTGTATGTAGGTCAGGGGTCACTGAGCTTACCAAGCCAATTTGAGTTCCAATAATTAGTTCTAAAGGTTTTGGAATCAATAAAATGACAACAGTGCCCAAATTTATGCACCTGCCTAATTTTGTTTAAACAATTATAGCACACTTTCTGTAAATCCAATAAACTTCATTTCACTTCTCAAATACGTCTCCTATATGATATATTTAACTGACATTTTTTATCGTAACAACTAACGATTTATACAGGAAAATCATGACGATTAACAAGGTTGCCCAAACTTTCACATCCCACTGTATATGGATCAATAAAAATCAAGAAGAGTCTGAGTAAAAATATATGACCCAATAATTAGTGCAAAAAATGCAATGTGCAAATATCTTTCTTATAGCACCAATCAATTAGTGGCCACACTTGAGCATTGATAATCCAATAAAGTAAGTGTTCCTTATTATAAGGTGACGCTGGCAATATCTCACAATACAGGTAACGTTAGGTGACAGTGTACTTTACCAAATTTTATAGCCTGTATGTAGATCATAACTAGCAGTGTCCTGTAGCAGTGAGGAAATACTTTGATTGTGGCATGGCTCTTCAGCTGTGAACAGAGTTGTATATGTGCTCCGTGGTGATCTTTGGTCTGCTGAGTGTTTTTGTTCGACAGGTCTATCCAGGTATTATGGATAACTGGAGTAACTCAGTATAACGGCAACTATTCAGTTGATAGATTTCAAAATGAATACAGCTGATAGTAGTAGCGGGATTACAAAATATATATATATATATAAAAAATAATAAAATAAATAAATAAATAAAAAGACAGTCTTTTGCGGTCTGGCTGCAAGCATTTCGGTGGTCCCAGCCCCCTCTCCAGTAGCCACAGAACAAGCTCATCCGCACAGGTGATTTTCCTAATTTATAGGATAAAACACAAATTCTGGTCTGGAATCAATTCGAAAACCCGAACTGGAACATTATATAGTACACATTATAACCACAAATTAAATTGACAAAACCAAATCAATTAAATCTAATAAAAAATACACTGGACAGATAAACATAATGCATGCAAAAGGTAAGAAAATCCTAGTTCAGTGGGATTTAATTCATATAGGGATAATGCCGCTCATATTATTTTTTACTTTTAAGTTAAGTGTGAATGCCTCCCAATATACATACAATACTGATTGAGCCTATACAATATAGATGGTTAATATGGATCTTTTTACTGAATCTATATGTTCTGCTACAGAGATATTCAAACTGACATCTTAGATTACCACCTGGCTCTACCTAGTCAGTTAATTGTGGTCTTCTCAAATGTGATGTGAACAGGGATCTAATGAATCAAAGGGGGAGCTATGTATTATCTTGCAAAGGTACCAAACCTAGCATCATTAATAAACAGCTGGATCTGCTCGGTCAGTTGTTTAGTGTTTTCTCATATGTGGTGTGAACATGAATCTAGTCAAAGCAGCCTGACATGGATGAGCAATGTGCCACCCCCAAGGGGTGATTGTGTCCCAGGTTTTTAGGAATGCAAAATGGTGTGGTGCAGCCTTAATAGTTTCTGAGATTGGCATCGTGCTCCTACCTGGATACCATTGCTCCCCAGGGCTTGGCTCCAAAGCAATAAAAGGGATAGTAATGGTGGAGATGGAGAAATAAGTCCAGACTTTTATAAATTTCAACAGCTTTACTTGCATCAACTTGTATCCAGACAATATTAAGGCTTTCTCTTGGTCCCAGACAGCTTTGGCATAAACTGGCAGGCAAAACTTGAATACTCTGCTTTCTCTCTCCGCTATGCTAAACTCGGCTCTATTCTGGCAGCTGGACTTTAGGACTGTTCTGATATCTTGAGAGTAGGGTGCCTTTGGCTTTTGACCCCCTCTCAATATTCTGTCTGCAAATCTGTAAGGATTCCCGCTGCTGTAGGAGGGGAGGGGGGGGGGGGTGCTGCAAAATCATGGCATGCCTTTTTAGCTCCACTGTGTATACTAGAATAAATTAGAACTGCAACCCCTCCCTTTGGTAGGAAACAGCCCACATCTGCCCAAAAGGGTGAGAATGGAATGGTAAGTTCCATTCTATCTAAGGATCTCTCTCACTTTGCCAGATACACATGCCATCTGCTGGACAACCAGGCACATTACATGAACATAACAGTGTGACGAATCCCACACCTCACAGCCCTGCCTGACACCAACTATGTTGAGCCCACAAGTCACGGTTTCGTCACTGGTTTTCAAGAAGTGACATGCCTTCCCTGGGAGCACGTAAGGTCAGCTTGGAACAGTTTACACAGACACCTTCTGTCCAAGCAGGCACAGGGAGGCATGAGAAGTGAGAGATGGTGGTCCAAGCTGCCTCAGGTGTAACTCCACACTCGCTCACAACCCTGACAAGCTGAGAGGGCCTTTTCACTGCCCCAGTGAAACAGTGCCCTGTCAGCTTGGTAAACTGCCACTAGTCCCTCAGTAGATATATGCCCGGTCTGCTAGTGGGAATATATCAGGGCAGGAAGCACCACAGGTAGCTATACTATGACTAAACACGGACGTGGAGATTTCTTGGGGATAGTAGCACTATATAAGTACATACAATAAATAAATAAATATTTAATTTCCTTAACCTTTTCTACACCGGGCCAGTTTTCACCTTGCAGCCCAGGCTTTTTTTTGCCAATCCGATGTGTCACTTTATGTGGTAATAACTTTGGAACACTTTTATTTATCCAGGCCATTCTGAGATTGTTTTCTAGTGACACATTGTACATCATGATAGTCATAAATTTGAGTCAATATATTTCACCTTTATTTATGAAAAAAATACAAATTTACCAAACATTTTGAAAAATTTTCAATTTTCTAAATTTCAATTTCTCTGCTTTTAAAACAGAAAGTGATACCTCATAAAATATTTATTACTCGACATTCCCCATATGTCTACTTTATGTTGGCATCCTTTTGTAAATGTAATTTTATTTTTTTAGGACGTTAGAAGGCTTAGGGTACTTTCACACTAGCGGTAGGATGGATCCGACTGGCTGTTCACCCTGTTGGATCCATCCTGCCGCTATTTCACCGTGCTACCGGACCGCCGCTCTGTCACCATTGACTATAATAGGGACGGGCGGAGCTCTGGCGCAGCATGGCAGTGCACGGCGAAAGGCCGCCGGACTAAAAAGTCGGATATGCAGTACTTTTAGTCCGGCAGCCTCTCACCGTGCACTGCCGTGCTGTGCAGGAGCTCCGCCCGGTCCCCATTAGAGTCAAAGGGGACGAAGCGGTGGTCCGGCGGCACGGCAAAATAGCGCCAGGATGGATCAGACAGGGTGAACAGCCTGTCAGATCCATCCTGCCGCTAGTGTGAAAGTAGCCGTACAAGTTTAGAAGCAATTCTTAAAATTATTAAGAAAATTTACAAAACCCACTTTTTAATGACCAGTTCAGGTCTGAAGTCACTTTGTGGGGCTTACATAGTGGAAACCCCCCATAAATGACCCCATTGTAGAAACTACACCCCTTAAGCTACTCAAAACTGATTTTACTAACTTTGTTAACCCTTTAGGTGTTCCACAAGAATTAAAGGAAAATGGAGATGAAATTTCAAAATTTTCATCCATTTTTTGGGTTAACAGCCAAACAAAACTACATTTTTATTACCCTGATTCTGCGGTTTACAGAAACACCCCACATGTGGTCGTAAACTGATGTAAGGGCACACGGCAGGGCGCAGAAGGAAAGGAGTGCCATATGGTTTTTGGAAGGCAGATTTTGCTGGACTGGTTTTTAGATGCTATGTCCCATTTTAAGCCCCCCTGATGCACCCTTACAGTAGAAACTCCCAAAAAGTGACGCCATTTTGGAAACTAGGGAATAAGGTGCCAGTTTTATTGGTACTATTTTGGGGTACATATGATTTTTATTTGCTCTATATTACATTTTTTGTGAGGCAAGGTAACGAAAAAATGTCTGTTTTGGCACCGTTTTTATTTTTTACAACATTTATCTGATGGTAGATCATGTGTTATTTTTATAGAGCAGGTTGTTACGGATGCAATGATATCAAGTATGTCTATTTTCTTTCTTTCTTTGTTTCAGTTTTTGTGTCTCCATTTTCTTAACGCCATATTTGTTTTATTTTTCTGCCGATCGTCTTGTGCAGGGGCTCGTTTTTTGCAGAAAGTGTTGAGGTTTTTATTGGTACCATTTTTGGGTACATAGGATTTTTTGATCATTCATTATTACACTTTATGGGGCAAGGTGAAGAGATTCTGGAGAGAGATTCCCTATCAAAGGTTTTTTCACCTGTGATAGTAGTTTCCTAGTCTATATTTTGAAATGCCCCTGTGGATTATTGTATGTTGGGGAGACATTGACATATTTTCCAAACATAAAACTACAATAAGGAAGAAAAACTTACTGTTATCTATACCCTTCCATTTTGATCGCTGTCGCCACAACATCTGTCAATTACAGTTTCAAATTATTGAGCAAGTACAACCTCTTCGCAGGGGAGGAGACAGAGTCCAGTTTAAAAAAAAACGCGAGGCATTCTGGATCCACAGGTTACGAACCTTGGAGCCAGGAGGCTTAAAGAGGACCTTTCACCTGAAAATGAAAGTTAAACTAAAGATATAGCCTTACTTACATGCCCCCGGTATTGCTTATTTAGTCATTCATTTTTCAATCAGTGCCCCCGTTTGTCAGCGCTGCCCCCCAGAATATTTGCCGCCTTGTATGCTAATGAGCCATTCGGCTCAACTGGGCGGGCCTTCAAAAGTTCTCCCGGGTATGGCATTCCTCTCCCTGGCACGGAGCGCATCCAATCAGCGCGCTCCACTCTTAGCCAGGGAGAAGACGCTCCAGTTCTCGCGAGATGGCGCCGGCTCCGGATGGATGAAATCGCTCCAGTTCTCGCGAACTATACTCTAGACTTAGACTGTTATTCAAATCATCAGTGTTGCTTAAAAATATACAAAAACATTTTGATGCAAGGTCCTTTCTTCTGCAACAATATTTTCTTAGATCTAGATAACAGATAAGTATCAAGCATATACCTAAGTTACATCTAAATATTAGGTATTTATCAAGCATGTAAGTAGGTTACATTTGTAGGTACATAAGGAACAGAAGTACCACAGATGTATGATCAACTTCAGATTAACAATATGTTAGCTACATACATCTTTGATAGTTCCTTATTACCTATATGTATACTAATGTAACCTGTATGCTTGATACTTATGCAACAATAAATATTACAGTGGTCCCTCACATTTCAATTTTAATTGGTTTCAGGTGGACCATTGTATGCTGAAACTATTGTAACTTTAGTCCATAATTCTATGGACAGCTAGTAATTGGTTCCAAAGCCCCAAAATATAATCTCAAGATAAGAGAAAATGAAAATGTAAGCACTAGAAGCAGGTAACTAAGAAAACAGTCAGGAAAAGATGCTGGAAACTGTAAATTACTTTCTATGATAAGGACAGGCGCTTCGTCAGGGTTCTATATAACACACAGTGTATCAGAAAAATAAAATGGAGCCACCTTTACCTAGCATTCAAAGGAGGAGCTCATCCTGGTTCAGACAAAGAGCAATATAGGATATATAGTCCCATATTGTACTGTAAAGTGGAGCTACTAGGCAACCAGCATAGGTGTTTTACCAGATAAATGGCCATGATTATTTGATGGATCTGAGCTTGAGGTATTGTATGTTGTGTCTAATTTCAATTTACGATGGACCAGAAAAGATCTTTGCATATTGCAAACATTGTATCTTTAGACCATTGCAGCTTGAGGGACCACTGTATCAAAACCCCCACTATGGGGAACTATCAGGAATGTCTATCAGCAACACAATAGGTGTTGATTTGCAGCGAAGCTGAATTTCCTTGTGCTTCATGGAATCGATTTAACCTTAAATAGTGCAAAAAGAAAATCATACTTACCTGCTCTCGCTTGAAGATCTTGTCCAAAATCCCATGCGTGGTAACGTATGACATCACCACGCCAGCGGGCATGTTGACATCATTTCGGGCCACGAGAGATTTTGCTCCAGATCTTCAATCAAGATGGCAGCAGCCGGCCCGTCACGAGTAGGTAAGTATGATTTTTTATTTATTTAACACCGGATTATTGCTGTCAGATGCCGCGATCATGTATGAATGTAGCATCTGAGGGGTACAATGATGGGGGGTGACGCAAGCGCCGCTCCCTGTCATTGCATCCACTACGTACAAAGAAATGCACTTTGTGACTAAGTAAATTATCGCAAAGTAAAAAAATAATTAACTTTCGGCAAAGCAGCCGAATCAAATTTTCAAATACTTTGATTCCTGCCAATTATTAATGTATAAAATAGTTCTATCTGCAGTAATGTGTGAGGCATAAACTGGCCCAATATTACATATCATAATTATATATAAAATCTACTATAAGGCTAGGTTCACATCTGTGGCAGCTATTCTCTGGAACTGACACTCCCAGATGCAACTGGGGACCGGGGGAGATCCGCCCACAATCCGTCAAAAATACTGAGAACTGGCTGGACAGAAAACGCTGCAAGGTTCCCAAAAGCTACATGTAAGAGAGCAAGACATAGCTGTTCTCCATCCACCATAGATATTTTATTAAGCAGGGATTGACTGGGAACTTAAAGTGGCCCTGGAAAAAACTTAAAAGTGGCCCCATGTTATAAGCAGGACGAAACTGAAAGAAGGTGGAGCAACATAAGTAGGCAGGGTGAGCAATACATCTGAAGGATTCTAGCATTGATGAATGCAGAGTGCATCACAGATGTATCCAGATGGCAAGTATGTAGGGCCCTTAGGGTCTATTGCCAGTCCATTCCTGTTATTAAGTCACATCAAAAGCAACAAGTACAAAATAGAAAGTGGATCTAATACCTATGCATTTCAGGCCATCATCAGACATGGCATGTAATAATGTGATACATAGTTTAAAAACATATAAACTCAGATCACATGGAAGGATGTGGCCCGGACCTTTTGCATAAACTGTTGCAATACCATATTAACCTGTTATATAACATTACTCATGATAATATGCCACTGAATGTTTTTTACTATATATATAGCAAAAAGATATGCATAGTTCAGCACATAATTTTAATAGAAATACATAGCATCAGAACGTAAGATTAGCCTTTTAGTGTAATGTGTTACTAGTTGCCTAATCTGGTCCGTCTCCCCCTCTCTGTGGTTCACATTCCACAACCTGTGGGTGTGTTGCATCCCCAGCATGTTCACTTAGTAAATGACAGGAGGCTGCATAGAAATACTATGTATTTCTACTAAAATTATGTGTATATCCTTTTGCTTTACATACAGTATATGAAGTACACAATATCCATGTTATATCAGTACTAATGTTATATGACGGGTTGCTACAGTATTATGCTTCAGCAGTTAATGTCAGGGGTCCGGCCCACATCATTCCATGTGATCTAGGCTTGTATTTTTTTAACCTATGCATAACATTATTGTATGCAATGACTAATGACGGCATGAGACTGTCTGAAACTCATAGGAGCACTTTTCATTTTGTTCCAAAATATAAAGTATACACGGGTGGCACCACACAGTCCAGCCAGCTCATGGATAAACACGGTTACACAGGCATAGTGCATCGGGTAACGTTTCGCGTCCACAGACCATTTTTCATTTTGTACCTGTTGTTTTTAATATGACCTAATCAAATTTCCAAGGATTTTGGGATGACTTTCTGAGACATTTTATTATTGGATTGGACTATGAAGTTCCGCAGTTGAGGCAGTTTGAAGCATCAATGACCCAGGATGTTTTTATTTTTTTACATCTCCTTCCTCCATCTCTTGTTGCATCAGCCTCAGCTTTAAAAATTCCCCTCACTGTGAAAATTTCCCCAAAATGTTTAAAATTATTAAGAAAATAAGCCCAAAAAGTCTTAAAGTCTCATTTTTAGACTTTTCTAAGCCAGAATTCTAGGGTGCAGGGCTTGGAAAATATCCTCCCTTGCTTATTTTTTTTTTTAAAGGGGGTTGACTCATTTGAGACACTGGTGGCATATCGCTAGGCTATACCACCAATGTCAGATAGGTAAAGTGAAGAAGGAATTGGATCCCCAAAGTGAACGAGAGTGAACCACGCAAGTGCGGCCACCCTCCATTCACTTCTATGGGAGTTTCAAAAATAGCCAAGCAGTCTCCTTGATGTGAATGGAAAGATGTCTTTGCATGTGCAGTGCACTCTCCATTCACTTTTAAAAGACTTCAGAAAATAGCCAAGCACCCGTGCTAGGGTATTTTCGTAACTCCTATAGAAGTGAATAGAGGGAACGCAGCACAGTGCTCTGTAATTCACTTTAGAAGCCCCATTCTAGAGATAAGTGTGGGTATCCGAAGTGACCGGCAACCAGGGTCTCAGTGTCTAGTGATATGGCACCAGTGTCTGAGGTGACACAATTAGTGTTGGCTGAGCATGCTCGGCTGAACACCATTTTGACTCGAGCATCATGATGCTCAGCACATCGTGGTGTTCGGCTGAACACCGCTTGTGCTCGAGCATGATGCTCGAGTCTCCTCCACGCACGTTTGTTGGCTGCTATGCAGCCAATAAACATGTGGTGAAGTACTGGCACTCACTGTAATGCCATAGCCATGTTGGTTACTGGCACTACAGTGATTGGCTGGCCGGAACGCGTCATCGTGTGCTATATAGCACCCAAGGATACGTGGTTCGGCTCAGTCTTAGTCAGGGAGAGCTGCAGCAGAAGGGACAGATAGTGTAGGAACAGGAATTGTTTCTTTTCTTCAGGCAGGGTTTACTGTCGAAAGGTGTTAGAAACCCAAAAGTCCTTTTAAGGACTATTGTTTTATCTGGCTGCAATATATATTATTAGCGCAACCTGCTCTAAATTGCGTGCAGCGATATTACCTGTGCTACATCTCCTGTATATTGTTTGCGCATCCTAAATATCTGTGACATTCAGTGTAATTTTTTTGCCACTGCTAACAGCGAGATTACCTGCGCTACATCTCCTGTTTAATGTTTACGCATTCTAAATATCTTTGACATTCAGTGTAATTTTTTTGTTGCTGGTGACAGCGACATTTCCTGCGCTTCATCTCCTGTTTAATGTTTGCGCATCCTTAATATCTGTGACATTCAGTGTAATTTATATGCGCATACACTTACAAAACCTGCGCTACCTTTTTGAACCCAGAAGGAAAACAAACCAGGCTGGTGTAGTGAGCTGCATTTATATTTATATAAGGAGATATATAACGCGAGTTTGACCGCGACGCGTGGTTGATTAAGTGTGGTTGCATAAGTGTGTGACTTAAGATTAAGTGAGGGAGTATCTGAGAGCTAAATTATTTGTGGACATTGATGAGTGGCTGCGTTTGACTGTATTGTGTGCTGTGATAACACTTTTTTTCCTTCTCCAGGGGTTGCACAGGTGAGTAATTAGGGTGTGGCTGTCTAATTAGGAGACTATAAAAACTCAGCAGTGAGAGCAGCACAGCCTTTTTGAATCCAGAGGGAAAACAAACCAGGCTGGTGCAGTGAGCTGCATTTACATTTATATAAGGAGATATATAACACGAATGGTGATTTTTATGTAAAACTTAACTTTTAATTATTTTTATATATAGAATATGGTCCCAAGATGTTCTATTTAGAATCAAAAAAGTGCATGATAACACCTGGGATACAAACAAACATTGTGCACGACGGCACCTTAGGTACAATATAGTATGTGCGCGGCGGCACCTTGTAAAAACCAGTGGTCCTACCGTGCAGGCCCGGATCCTCCGGTCACCGTAGATGTTCAGTGGATACAATTAGCTGAAAAAAGAGCAAACACGGAGCACCCGTTCTAATAAGAACGACCCCGTCCGGAACCTTGCCCTTTATTTCTACTTGGCCCTATTGTGCCCTAGTGTAGCTAGTCCCTACACGCATGTTTCGTATAGAAAACTCATCAGGGGAATTTTAGGCACACATAATGGGGAAATACATTAAGAACTATGGTGTTGATCTTTCGATTATTTGTCAACATATATAGTTTTACATGTAGTTCTACACAGTTATATTTAAACAGTGAGTGACACAAATGGTACCTTACAGTGGTAGCCTTTAGTCCAGGCTCCACTAAAGTACCAGGGCTTAAGACTTGCCTAACGGTATTCAGGCAGTGTTGAGAGGTTGACCTAGATGGTGGTCCGATCCTTCTCCTGGGGCGCAGTGATTTTTATCCCCGCCCATTATTAAAAGCCCCTCCTACATATAATAGGCCACTCCCAACAAACACTGTACAGCTGACATTCTATAGTTGCGGCCTGTCTCTACACATCATACGGAGAGAGGGGGAGGTCTGTCCTGGCTGCACTGCCTGCTTCACATTATACAATAGACAGCCGGCTACAGCCAGGGAGCTCCTCCGCTCTCCTCCCTCCCCTGATCCTGCTCAAGGCCTGTGGTTCCCCCCACCATCTGCCACCCGCCCGTGGCCTGCTGCCCCCCTTGACCGTCCTCACCCAGCTCTGAATCCTCCTTCTGCAAATGGCAGGGGGAGGAGCCGGAGCATCTCCTCTCCTACATAGCGCCCCATACCTCTTACATCCAGTGATGTCACCTTTGTTGTAGACGTTCTCTTTCCTCATCTTCTCCATTCAGACCAGACCGCCATGATGATTTTTTTTTTCAGCCATCTCCCATCTCTGCAGAGATTAACAAACAGACATTAGTTTCCCACATTTCCATCATCTTCACATCTTCTGAACACCCTTTCCTGCCACCCCAATACTGTGCCCGCTGTGCCCCCAATACTATACTGCAGAAACAGTCCCCCTGGAAATACTACTACCACACAGATAGTGCCCCCTTCAACAATTATTGGCACACAGTGCTCTAAAAAAATAACTGCGCCCAGACACTAATAGTATAAAGATAATGTCCCCCAAAAATTATTGTGCTAAGCTGATACTGTGGCAGTGTGCCCCCAAAAGTAACAGGGCTCCCCAAAATAGAAATAATTCTCTGCCAGAGCACACTTAGTAGTAATAATGCCCCTATAGTGCCCATACTAGTAATCATGTTCCTCATAGCCCCCCAGTATTAGCAAAGCTCCGCATAATACCTCCTAGTACTAATAATTCTCCCTACAATATGACAGTACATGAAATACCCCCTCTTAGTGCCCGCTGTTGAGCTAATGTCCCCATAATGTATGCCAGTATAAAATACCCCTATATAGTGCCCCAGTAAATGCCCTCATAGTGCTCCTCTCCACCTTCCCCATAGTGTCCCCCATAATATGCCAGTAGAAAATGCCCCTTCTAAGTGCCACCATATGCCCCAATAGTACTCCACTCCCCCATAGTGCCGCTCTCCCCTATAGTGCCACCAGATGCCATAATTCCCCCATAATGTGCCAATAAGAATAAAGGCCCCTTTAGAGCCCCCACTTCCCCTTAGTGCCCCCAAATAATGCCCCTATAGTGCCACCAGATGCCCCATAGTGCCATTCTCCCCTATAGTGCCCCCATAATATGTCAATAAAAAAAAGCCCCTTTAGACCCCCCAGATGCCCCCATAGTGCTCCTCTCCCCCATGGTGCCGCCCCATAATGTGCCAGTAAAAAATGCCCCTTCAAAGTGCCACCATATGCCCCAATAGTGCTCCACTCCTCCATAGTGCTGCCCATAATGTGCCAGTAAAAAATGCCCCCTTAGTGCCACCAGATGCCATAATGCCCCCATGTGCCAATAAGAAAAAAAGGCCCCTTTAGAACCCCCACTTCCCCATAGTGCCCCCAAATAATGCCCCTATAGTGCCACCAGATTCCCCATAGTGCCTTTCTCCCATATAGTGCCCCCCATAATGTATATAAAAAAAGCCCCTTTAGAGCCCCCATAGTGCTCCTCTCCCCCATGGTGCCCCCCAAATAATGCCCCTATAGTGCCACCAGATGCCCCCTAGTGCCCCCCATAATGTGTAAAAAAATAAAATAAAAAAAGCCCCTTTAGAGCTTTAGAGCCCCCATAGTGCTCCTCTCCCCCATGGTGCCCCCCCCCCCATAATGTGCCAGTAAGAAGTGCCACCTAAAAAAAAAGTACCACCAGATGCCCCATAGTGCCGTTCTCCCATTTAGTGCCCCCATAGTGCCAGCTCCCCCCATCCAAAAAAAAAAAAAAAAAAATACACTGATACTTACCTCCATCAGCAGCGATGCGATGCAGGCTCTTCCGGCCTGTGTCCCTGCTGTGTGCTGCCCGGCTCAGGCGCGTGATGATGATGCTCTAAAACAATATTTGTGAGTGCCTTCAGGTGAGCTGATGCTATAAAACATTATATGCGAGTGCATGCTGCTCAAATGATGCTCTAAAACATTATATGCAAGTGCATGCTGTTCAGCTGACGCTCTAAATCATTATTTGTGCCAGGATCGGCTGAATGAGAACTACGTACCTGTACCTACCTGAAGCAGTAGAGTTATGCCGGAACTGCTGTATTGAGGGTAGCCTGAAGGGGGCTACCCCAGTGTGGATTATGTGAGGAAAAGGGGGGGTTGGGTGGGCAGATGTGCCGGCGATCGTGCTGCAGCAGATACCGTCTGCTGCCTTTTAACCCTGTGTGGCCCCGCCTCCCCTAGCACAAACCCAGCAATGACATCATTGCTTAACACTTGTGCCAGGATCGGCTGAATGAGAACTACGTACCTGTACCTACCTGAAGCATTAGAGTTATGCCGGAACTGCTGTATTGAGGGTAGCCTGAAGGGGGCTACCGCAGTGTGGATTATGTGAGGAAAAGGAGGGGTTGGGTGGGCAGACGTGCCGGCGATCGTGCTGCAGCAGATACCGTCTGCTGCCTTTTAACCCTGTGTGGCCCCGCCTCCCCTAGCACAAACCCAGCAATGACATCATTGCTTAACACTTGTGCCAGGATCGGCTGAATGAGAACTACGTACCTGTACCTACCTGAAGCAGTAGAGTTATGACGGAACTGCTGTATTGAGGGTAGCCTGAAGGGGCCAAAAACCACACGGATGCAGGGAAGGTTTAAATCTGTGTATTCTAAGTGAAATTACAACAACAAATGATTGAATGCAAGTGACATTTCCTGTTGGGGATCAGGAACATAACGAGCGTAGCATGCGGATTTCCACCTGCCCAATTTCTGAATGACATGTGCAGGTACATTATTTTTGGAGGCCGCGGACGCGGCACCTATGCGAAACGAATGCCCCGTGATAGCTAACGGTTTAACCCCTGACGAGGAGACTAGTAGGCGAACGTATCTGAGGAAAGTCTGAATGTTCAAGGGAAACCCATCCAATTGGGACAGGGGGGACTCTGCGGGCACGTTCCCGGTGTACTGCAACCTCGCGTATGATAGTTACTGGGCACCACTTGTTGTTGGTGACGAAGTACCTGACCTGCACGGATTCCCCAGGTCGGCCCGTCTTGCTGGAGTCCAAGCTGAGAATGAGGCGCGTACCGTCCCAAAGCAGTTGGTTCCTCCGCAAGAACTTGCTTGATGATTTTGCACAAGTGAACTCGCCTGGCCTGAGGAACCCGTAGAATGCCAGATACAATGCGCCCTGACGAGTGAGCTGATTTATTGGCCGAACGGGTTATTGGCCAGTGTGTCAGAAACTATCCTAACCATGTTGCCGGTAAAAGGTTGCCTGGTGGGTCTTCTTTTGATGGACTGTTTCTGGATGCCCCTCAACAAGGATTTGATCGGATGGGCCGTGAACAGTGATGGTTGATCCGGAAACTGCATATACCAATGATGCTGTATGCCCGCGAGATACAGCTTAATGGTGCTATAGGATAGATTTAGCTGTGAGGGGCAAAAAGCTGTAAACGCAAGCAGGTATGTGATAGGACCTTCACCAGCCGGAGGGTATGAGAATTTGAACCTGTTGAACAAACGCCAGGCCGTCCTGTACACCTTTTGTGTATTGCTGGACAGAGAATCAAACATGAGGCTCTTAGCCATCTTGAGAAATGGCGCTACTCCATCACTAGCTGGCCATGAGGCGGGGTTGGTGTTTGGGAGAGATCTGCTTCGGGAAAGACCTGAAAGAAGAGGGGAAAGTTAAACCGAGATAGAGCATCGGCTGCGATATTACGTTGCCCACTTATGTGTGTGCAAATGAAATTGAAATTGTTTTGCAGAGCCAGCCACATGAGCTTCCGCATGAACGCCATGATGTCCCTGGAGGCTGACCTCCCCTTCATTAGAATGTCAGCAAGAGCCTCATTGTCAGTCAGAAACAGGACTGTCTGGTTTCTACATTGTGCCCCCCATGTGACTGCTGCTGCTACTATGGGATAGATTTCAAAGAGTGAGGAACTCCTTGAAAACCCTGCTATGCTGGTGATATCTACCGGCCATGATTGAGCGAACCAGTGAGTACCATGTATGGCTGCAAAGCCGGCAGCGGGCGAGGCGTCTTTGTGGACCACCGGGGAATTACTGGATGCCACTGGAATAAACAAGGAAACCCCATTCCATTGGGAGAGGAAGTTGTCCCACATCAGTAAGTCAGCGATGGCGTTCTGGTCCAGCTGGACTGGGCTGTCCTGGCAGGGTGCTTGCGGGAGGAGTGCCAGGAGCCTTGAAATGAAGGACCTGCCCTGCGGCATGATTCGCATAGTAAAATTCAACATGCCAAGGAGTGACTGAAGATCTGCACTGGTAGTTACCCTCACTTGTGCTAGTCTGTGAACGACAGCCTTGATTCTGGCCAACTTCTCCTGAGGAAGACTGGCCTTCATGTCCACTGTGTTCAAGCAAATGCCTAGAAAGGTGATCTCTGTGCTAGGTCCCTCCACCTTGTGTGGGGCCAACGGAATTTTGAGGTCTGAAAAAGCTGTGCGCAGGACCTGTAGATCTTGAGGTACTTGATCTGGGGATTCTACCAGGAGAAAGTCATCCAGGTAGTGGATGACATGATTAACCCTGAAGGTGTTGGTCAATACCCAATGCAGCGCGCTGGCCAGCTGGTCGAACAACCAGGGGCTGGACTTTGACACGAAGGTCAGTTTACTGGCGAAATAATAAGCACCCTGCCATTTCATGCCATGCCACTGCCATAACTCAGGATGGATGGGTAGTAACTTGAAGGCATCGGTGATGTCTGCTTTTGACAGCCAGGTGCCTTTACCTAATTTGATTATGACTTGTATTGCCTCGTCTATTGATGCGTATCTCATGGAGAATTCCTCGGATGGAATCAATGAGTTCAAGCTTGGTATGTGTAAAGAATGTGGGGCGGACAAATCATAGATTAGGGTTTTTTTATTGTTGAACTTGCCGGTCATAATATCTACTGGATTGATCCTCCAGCATGCGAAGGGAGGTTGGTTGAGCCCTATCAAGTACCCCCAGTCTAGCTCGGTGTGGATCAACTGAGTTACCACCTCTGGGTCTCTGGCTGCAGACTGCAAATTATCACATTCGAATGTGGTTTGAGGGAGAGCGAGAAGCCCTGTATGGAAACCGTGTGTCAAGCCGTGGATAACGAACCGCACCCAGGCCGGGTGTGGATGCTCAGCCAAGAATAATGCAAGCAGATCCACGTCGACCACGCTTAGTCACGCCGGGCCTTGATTCCTTTGAGGGCATGCTGCGCGTGGATGGGCCCTAAAACAGATCGCACACAAGTGTAGCAACCTGCACTGATTGTAGTGACAAATGGCGTAATTGTAACTGTTGCATATCTGGCTTCTGCCAATTTATTTTATGGGACGACCTAACTTATCAACCCCGGATGCTGGCTTAACATTTGATGGACCTGGGGCTGAATAAGGTTGTGCTGGATCTGCTATGTGGCCCGTATTGGAACACCAACCCGTATTGTGGGAGTACGAGTTGCAGATCGTACACGTCGGGGCTTTTAGCCCTGCAAAGTGGCGGCAGAACAATTCCGTGTCTATGTTAGACCAATCCAACACGTGCTGGCACTGTATCAGGGCAGCTGCTGCTTTGGCTGAGAATGACCGGTGGTAGTCAAAGAATGCTGTGCCGCCATATTTATATCCTAATTCCACCACCTTGTACATGTACAAATCTAGCTCGGCCCTCCTATGAGGGTTGGCTGTGCAACTGACGTCCCGGTATAAGCTGAATGCTAGGACAAATTCCATGACGTTCAATTTCCTGTTAAGCCTAGTGTCCTTAGACTTCAGGATGACTGAAACCTCCCCACAAGCAATGGTTCTATTGTCCGGGGCCTCATGTGTCGCAATGAGCAGGGATGCCAAGTTGACGTCTTTGCCCTCCAATATATCCTGCCTGATATTGGCCGGAATGAAATGGGACAGGGCGACTGAGGGAAACTGGGATGACCCACCAGAAGTACTGGATTGCACTGCCGCAGGTTCCGCAGGTGTTGGTGTCGCTAATGCTGCCGCCGCAGACCCGGCTTCCACTGATTCCATTCTGGCCTGTAGGTCTGACATGGATGACGCCATACTGTTGATCACGGCATGTAGTTGGGTGAGCGACGTCTGAATGGTTCCCATGGATACCTCATCCTGGCTCACAGGTGGTACGTCTGACATCAGAAGACGATACAACTCGGCTTTTCTTGCAGATGCTGGAAAGGGGATGCCCCTTCGACACAGCTCGGCGGACAACTTCGGGATGGTCCAGGAACGTAAGGAGGGTCCCACGCTTCGCTCCGACTGGGTGTCCCCGCTATCCTGCGACGTGGAAGAGCCTCCAGGCGTGAATACTTGCAACATCTTCCTACTGGTCATTAATTGAGAGCCATTAGTACCCCCCTTTTCCCCGAGTTGTGCACTGTGACCTTGTGCCCGTGTGCCCAAACACTAACGGGTCCTGTCCGCCCTGCAGTTGCCGTGGCGGACAAGCGTGCCACCGCCACCTGTGTGATAGCGCCCAGTGGCCTCCCGGGTCTGTGAGTCTGTAGTCGTGACAGATTTGACCAGGCGGCACCTGTGGTGTGACCATGACTGAGAGGACGTCCTGGTACGTGTGCCTGTGGTCGTGACAGGACTTTGTGCTGATGTGTGGACGAGCAGGTGGTGTGCCTGTAGTCATGACAGGACTTTGACCGGCCTGTGGACGTGAAAGATGTGTATGCCAAGACTGCCTGTGGTCGTGACAGGACTTTATTGCGAATCTGTGGACGTGACAGACGTTGGAACACGAACACCTGTAGTCGTGACAGTTTTTTTTTTTTTTTTCTTCTTAATCGAATGCCTGTAGTCGTGACCGTTTTTTTTTTTCTTTATCGAATGCCTGTAGTCGTGACAGTTTTTTTTTTTTTCTTCTTTATCGAATGCCTGTAGTCGTGACAGGGTTTTTTGTTTTTTGTTTTTTTTTCTTTATCGAATGCCTGTAGTCGTGACAGGATTGTACCGCAAGTCTGAAGACGTGACAGACGTGTTTGAATGCCCGTGGTCGTGACAGGACTTATGTGAGTCTGAGCTCGTGACAATGGAACGCACCCCTGCCCGCTGCCTATGCAAGGCCGCGGTAATTTGTATATGCCCTGTTTATGCGAAGGGCCTGAACAGACCTGGTGCGTGGATGCGATGGCCTGGGTACACAATCAGCTTCTAGGGTAATTACAGGATGACCATCTCTTACGTATTGAGCAAACACGTGCTGCCGCAAATCCTCCTAAAGAACATTCATGAAGTGCTGGCGAACGTAGTAATATTGTAATTACACAAATGCAGTACATCCCTTTCATCAACATGTGGACAGTTCAGACCTTCAGCACAGTCTGTGTACTCAAAGGTCAAAATGCAATTGAATTTCTGTTTCTGAACCATGGCCTGCTGCCCACGTCAAATGAAATAGCTGTGCGAGTTTATGTCTGACTCAGAATTATTCACACTTGTGTATGGGCGTCTTTGTGACCAGCATGACCTGTATGGCGATATTATACCAGACAAAAGGGGGAAACACTGCGGAAATATGCTTTGCGATATAGACAATCAGCTGATTATGTAGCCAGTTCCCTGGTCTGCCGCCGAACCCCCGACTGTTGCCGTCAGTGCCCACCAGGTGGCGCTGTGCGGTGCGAGTCCCGCCGCTTGAGCGGGACTGTGGTTTGAACTGCACAGCACCCGCCGCCCGTGAGAAGACTGGAGCGCGCCCGTCGGTTTGTGCCACCCCCCCACAGCGTCCAGGAACCGTACCGCCACCCCCGTCTTACTTGAAGTCGCGATGATGCGACCAGCCCTCACGCTGCCAGACCTGACCACAACTACCCGGAAGTGCTCTGCCTCCTGACCCCCAGACGTGCCGGCGATCGTGCTGCAGCAGGTACCGTCTGCTGCCTTTTAACCCTGTGTGGCCCCGCCTCCCCTAGCACAAACCCAGCAATGACATCATTGCTTAACACATGCGAGTGCATGCTGGTAAACTGATGGTCTAAAACATTATATGCGAGTGCATGCTATACAACTGACGCTCTAAAACATTGAGTTGAGGGCCTGCAGTTGAGCTGACCCTATGAAAAATTAGAGTGGAAGAAATATATACAATCTGGATGAGGAGGTGGAGAAAACAAGATTCAACCATATACTCTTTTTTTGTGGTGGCAAAGGTGCATGGGAATACACTACAGTAGATTGAGTACATTATAAATGATAGATTGAAATTGCCTTTATGTTCATCATCAGCATAGCTCTCCTCTGGTGTAGTTGAGAAGTCAGGGGCAATCCAGGCCTTGTTCATTTTTATCTGAGTCAACCTGTCAGCATTGCCAGTGGACAAGCAGATACGCTTATCTGTTATAATGCCACCAGCAGCACTAAATACACGCTCAGACAAAACGCTGGCGGCAGGGCAGGCCATCACTTCCAAGGCGTACAGCACAAGTTTGCGCCACGTGTACAGCTTGGACACCCAGCACTGAGGGATTATTTAGGACGCTGACACGGTCTGCTATGTATTCCTTCACCATCTTCCAAAACTGTTCCCTCCTTGTGCCACTAGGCCGTGCTTCAGGGTGAGGGTGCTGGCGGGGTGTCATGAAAGTGTCCCATGCCTTGGAGAGTGTTGCCCTGCCTTTGTTCAAACTGCTGTGTGTTCTCCTTGTCTCCCTTCCTCGGTTGCCTAAGGAAGTACGGACTCTGCCAGCCGCGTTGTCAGATGGAAAATTTTGGAGCAATCTCTCAACAAGTACCTTCTGGTAATGCACTATTTTACTTGTCCTCTCCACCACTAAATGAGAGATGAGAAGTAATCTGTGCTATCTAAAATGCGTATAACGCGAGGGTCGCGGGAAAGGCAGCCCAACGGGTGCCAGAGTACCAACAGGCAAGACGTCAATGTCGACATCAGGATGACTCTCCATCTCCTCCTCCTCCTCTTCTGCCCATCCATGCTGAACAGATGGAATTAAAGTTCCATGGGTACTACCGTCTGTAGCAGAGGCAACTGTCTCCAGTTCCTCCTCCTCCTGTTCATGGTCCAATTTGCGATGAGAAGACGAACTGTGGGTGGTCTGGATATCACCCTGTTTAACGTCCTCCCCCATTTTCTCGTCTGCCACATTCAGTGTGTCGTCCTTAATTGTGAGCAGCGATCGTTTGAGTAGACACTGCAGTGGGATGGTTACGCTGATAATAGCGTTATCGCCACTAACCATCTGTGTGGATTCATCAAAGTTTTTTAAAACCTCACAGAGGTCTGACATCAATGCCCACTCCTCACTTGTGAATAGTGGCAGTTGACTCAAAAGGCAACGACCATGTTGCAGCTGGTATTCCACAACTGCCCTCTGCTGCTTACAAAGCCTGGCCATCATGTAGAACGTAGAATTCCAGTGCGTGCTCACGTCGCACAATAGTCGGTGAGCTGGAAGCCGCAAGCGCTGCTGCAGCGTTGACAGACCGGCTGAAGCTTTGGACGACATGAGGAAATAGGCACACACGCGGCGAACCTTCATTAGTAGCTCTGGCAAATTGGGATAGTTTTTGAAAAACCACTGAACCACTAAATTTAAGACGTGGGCTAGGCATGGAATGTATATCAGGTTGCTGAGCTCCAAAGCCGCCACCAAGTTACAGCCATTGTCAGACACAACCATGCCTGGTTGTAGGTTAAGTGGCGAGAGCCACAGCTCGGTCTGGTCCCTTATACCCTGCCACAGCTCTGCAGCAGTGTGCTGTTTGTCCCCTAAGCAGATCAGCTTCAGCACGTCCTGTTAATGCTTACCCACAGCAGTGCTAACACTGCTTCCAGCTAGCGACTGATGGCTGACTGCTGCTGGAGGTGGAAGTGGAGGAGGAGACGGCAGAGGAGGAGAAGTGGGTGTTGGAGCCAGTAACATAGCTGCTGGCGGAGACCCTGATAGACGTAGGGCCCGCAATCCTGGGCGTGGGTAGCACCTGTGCCATCCCAGGGTACGACTTGCTCCTGGCCTCCACATTCACCCAGTGTGCCGTCAGGGAAATGCAGCGTCCCTGGCCGAAAGCACTTGTCTATGTGTCTGTGGTTAAGTGTACCTTCCCAGTAACTGCATTGGTCAGGGGCACGTGTGATGTTATGGGACACATGTTACTGTAAGGCTGGCACAGCACACCTTGAGAAATAGTGGCGGCTGGGGACTGCATACCGAGGGACGGCGGTCGACATCAGGCTGCGGAAGGCCTCAGTGTCCACAAGCCTAATTGGTAACATTTCAAGGGCCAGTAATTTTGAAAGTTGCGCATTTAGTGCTATGGCCTGTGGGTGGGTGGGTATTTGCGCTTGCGTTCAAATGACTGTGTTATGGACATTTGGACGCTGTGCTGGAACAAGGAAGTGGATGTTGTTGCTGATGGTTCATGCAAATGTCCAGGTGCAGAGCGAAGGGCATCCGGGCCTGTGCCTTCGACAGGGGATTGGCCAGCAGTGCGTAACACAGGGGAAGAGGAGGCAGTGGTGTGACTAGCAGACCCAGATTGTGGACTCAGGCGTTCGGCCCACTTATTAGGGTGCCTGGATGCCATGTGGCGGATCATACTGGTGGTGGTGAGGTTGCTAGTGTTTACGCCCCGGCTCAGTTTGGTACGGCACAGGTTGCAAACTACCACTCTTTTGTCGTCTGCACTTTCCTCAAAAAAGCGCCATACTGCGGAACACCTACACAGTAGTCCTTAAGAGGACTTTGGGTCTTTGAAATGCTTTGGTAGTAAAAACTGCAAATGTATCTCCCTGCACTATCTGTCCCTTCCTCAGCACTGTCCCTGAGACTGCAGGTAAATAAATTGCTGCTCTAAAACACACACACACACAGTAGTCCTTAAAAGGACTTTTGGGCCTTGGAAATGCCTTCTCAGAATATAGCACCCGATGACGCCTTCCGACCAGCCAATCACTTCAATGTAAGCAGCCAATATGGCTTCTGTCATTACAGTGAGGGCAGTACTTACCTGCACCTTTATTGGCTGCTTAAAACCCAAAAAACTTGCGGGGAGGAGACTCGAGCATTGCACTCGAGCTGATGCAGCACTCAGTCGAGTACCGCCATGTGCAGAGCCTACCGATACTCGAGTCAAACAGATATTCGGCCGAGCATGCTCGCTCTTCACTAGTGCATGGAAATACAGTCTAGCACTACATTAAAAACAACACATGTAAAGTGCCTTTATGTTCATCAGAGTCGAGAAGTCACGGTCAATCCAGGCCTTGTTCATTTTTATATGAGTCAACCTGGCAGCATTTTCAGTTGACAGGCAGATACGCTTATCTGTTATAATGCCACCAGCAGCACTAAATACAAGCTCATACAAAATGCTGGTGGCAGGGCAAGCCAGCACCTCCAAAGCGTTGAGCGCAAATTCGTGCCACGTGTCCAGCTTGGACACCTAGTAGTTGTAAGGCACTGAGGGATCATTGAGGACGCTGACACGGTCTTCTATGTACTCCTTCACCATCTTCCAAACTGTTTCTCTCTTTGCGGCAGTAGGCCGCACATCAGTGTGAGGGTGCTGGCGGGGTGTCATAAAACTGTCCCAGGCCTTGTAGAGTGTTACCCTGCCTGTGTTGGAACTGCTGTGTGTTCTCCTTGTCTCCCCTCCCCGGTTGTCCAAGCAAGTACGGACTCTGCCGCCAGCGTTGTCAGATGGAAAATTTTGGAGCAATTTTCCAACAAGGATCTTCTGGTATTGCACCATTTTGCTTGTCCTCTCCACCAGAGGAATGAGAGATGAGAAGTTCTCTTTGTAGCGGGGGTCAAGAAGGGTGAACAGACAGTAATCCGTGTTGTTTAAAATGCGTATAACGCGCGGATCGCGGGAAAGACAGCCTAACATGAAGTCAGCCATGTTTGCTAGAGTACCAACTGGCGAGACTTCGCTGTCGTCATCAGGAGGATCACTCCCAATCTCCTCATCCTCTTCCACCTCTTCTTCCCACCCAAGCAGAACAGATGGAAATAAACTTCCATGGGTACTACCTATGTAGCTGAGGCAACCGTCTCCTGCTCCTCCACTTCAGCCTCCAATTCACGCTGAGAAGATGAACTGAGGGTGGTGTGGCTATCATCAACCTGTGTAAGGTTGAGTGGCGAGAGCCACAGCTCAGTCTGGTCCCTTATACCCTGCCACAGCTCTGCGGCAGTGTGCTGTTTGTCCCCTAAGCAAATCAGCTTCAGCACGGCCTGTTGATGCTTACCCACAGCAGTGCTACACTGCTTCCAGCTAGCGACTGATGGCTGACTGCTGCTAGAGGTGGAAGTGGAGGAGGAGACGGCAGAGGAGGAGAAGTGGGGGTTGGAGCCAGTAACATAGCTGCTGGCGGAGACCCTGATGGACGTAGGGCCCGCAATCCTGGGAGTAGGTAGCACCTGTGCCATCCCAGGGTACGACTCGCTCCTGGCCTCCACAACATTCACCCAGTGTGCCATCAGGGAAATGCAGCGTCCCTGGCTGAAAGCACTTGTCCATGTGTCTGTGGTTAAGCGGACCTTCCCAGTAACTGTGTTGGTCAGGGGCACGTGTGATGTTATGGGACACATGTTGCTGTATGGCTGGCACAGCACACCTTGAGAAATAGTGGCGGCTGGGGACTACGTAAGGAGGGACGGCCACCCACATCAGGCTGCGGAAAGCCTCAGTGTCCACAAGCCTAAATGGCAACATTTCCAGGGCCGGTAATTTGGAAATCTGCGCATTTAGTGCTATGGCCTGTGGGTGGGTGGCTGGGTATTTGCTCTGAATTCAAATGCCTGGGGTAATGACATTTGGACACTGCGCTGGGACAGGGAAGTGGATGCGGTCGTTGATGGTGCTTGCAAAGGTCCAGGTGGAGGGCGGGAGGCATCCGGGCCTGCGTCTTGGACAGGGGATTGGGCAGCATGTAGCAAAGGGGAAGAGGAGGCAGTGGTGTGACCCGCAGACCCATATTGTGCACCCAGATGTTCGGCTCACCTATTAGGGTGCTTTGATGCCATGTGGCGGATCATGCTATTGGTGGTGAGGTTACCCCATACCTACCGCTCGGCAAGGGAGATTTCTGCAAGGGGGTCCTCCGTGGAACAGTTGCAGGCCTATTCGGTGGTGCCTGCCTTGTACCTTTTGCCACCCCACTGCCTCTTCCAGCCTGTTTCAGTGCTGCAGATCCCTTCCCCTCTGTACTGCTCTCCTCGCTCAGCTTGTTGCCACATTCCCAGGTTGGGTCAGTAACCTCGTCATCCAGCACCTCCTCTTCCACTCTCTCACTCTGATCATCCTCCGGATTTGTTGACCTAACCACAACCTCAGTGAATGACAACTGTGTGTCATCCTCTTCCTCAACCTCCTGAGAGAGTAATTGTAATTGAGTCATTGGCAACCGTATCTCATCATCATCCACCTCATTACACACTAATTGCCATTCCACAACGTCATGTTTTTGTGACTCTGGATGCTCAAGAGGTTGGGAATCAGGGTACAATCTTAGGTCCCTCTTCAAGCGTGGCTGGCGAGAGGGCCAAATCAATTAATGGCGATGCAAAGAGATCCTCAGAAAAGTGTGGGATCACTTGTTTGGCCAGACTGTAAATGGTGGAAGGAAGGAGGATCAGGGTGAGGATTGTGTGAACCAGACTCCTGGCTACTGAGACTGGACTTGGTCGAAGACAACTGGAAGCACTATCTGCTGCAATCCAACCGACCACCTGATTGCACTGGGCTGACTTCAAGAGTGGTGTCCTGCGCCGCCATGCAAACTGGGAAATGAAGCTAGGTATCTTGGATGATTGTTTTTCTTGTTCTCTGGCAGCAGGCACACTTTCACTGCGCCCAGGGCCATGGCCTCTGCATGCACCATCAGCATCATGGCCACTTCCCTGTCCCTTAATGCTCGCCTTCTTCATATTAAATGTTATATGTTATAAGGGACCATTTATAGGAAAAATTTGCATAAATTATGGAAAATATATATTTGTTGTCAGTAATATTTTTCACCAATATCTGGCCCTGACACACACACACATGCTCTTGCAGCGCAGATGTGACAATTCCCTGCAGACACCGTTTATAGGAAAAGTGTGGATAAATTATATAAAATATATATTTGTTGCCAGTGATATTTTTCCCCAATATCTGGCCCTGACACACTCACACGCGCCTGCAGCGCAGATGTGACGATTCACTGCAGACGCCGTTTATAGACAAAGTGTGGATAAATTATGGAAAATATATATTTGTTGTCAGTAATATTTTTTACCAATATCTGGCCTGACACACACACGCTTGCAGCGCAGATGTGACAAATCACTGCTGACACCGTTTATAGGCAAAGTGTGAATAAATTATGGAAAATATATATTTGTTGTCAGTAATATATTTCACCAATATCTGGCCCTGACACACACACACGCTCTTGCAGCGCAGATGTGACAATTCACTGCAGAGACCGTTTATAGGAAAAGTGTGGATAAATTATATATATTATATATTTGTTGTCAATAATATTTTTTACCGATATCTGGCCCTGACACACACACGCGCGCGCGCTTGCAGTGCAGATGTGACGATTCACTGCAGACGCCGTTTATAAGAAAAGTGTGGATAAATTATGGAAAAATATATTTGTTGTCAGTAATATTTTTCCCAATATCTGCCCCTGACAAACATGCACGAGCTTGCAGCGCGTGTATGTCAATACACTGCATACACCGTTTATAGACAAAGTGTGGATAAATTATGGAAAATATATATTTGTTGTCAGTAATATTTTTCACCAATATCTGTCCCTGACACACACACACGCAGCTGCAGCGCAGATATGACAATTCACTGCAGAAACCATTTATAGGAAAAGTGTGGATAAATTATGGAAAATATATATTTGTTGTCAGTAGTATTTTTTACCAATATCTGTCCCTGACACACACGGGCTTGCAGCGCAGATGTGACAATTCACGGCAGACACCGTTTATAGGCAAAGTGTGGATAAATTATGGAAAATATATATTTGTTGTCAGTAATATATTTCACCAATATCTGGCCCTGACACACACACACACACTCTTGCAGCGCAGATGTGACAATTCCCTGCATACACCGTTTATAGGAAAAGTGTGGATAAATTATATAAAATATATATTTGTTGTCAGTAATATTTTTTACCAATATCTGGCCTGACACACACACACACACACGCTTGCAGCGCAGATGTGACAAATCACTGCCGACACCGTTTATAGGCAAAGTGTGAATAAATTATGGAAAATATATATTTGTTGTCAGTAATATATTTCACCAATATCTGGCCCTGACACACAAACACGTGCCTGCAACGCAGAAGATGTGACAATTCACTGCAGACACCGTTTATAGGCAAAGTGTGGATAAATTATGGAAAATATATATTTGTTGTTGTCATTAATATTTTTCCCAATATCTGGCCCTGACACACACACACACGTGCTTGCAGTGCAGATGTGACAATTCACTGCCGACACCGTTTATAGGCAAAGTGTGGAAAAAATTATGGAAAAAATATATATATTTTTTGTCAGTAATATTTTTTCCAATATCTGGCCCTGACACACGCTATTGCAGCGCAGATGTTACAATTCACTGCAGACACTGTTTATAGGCAAAGTGTAGATAAATTATGGAAAATATTTATTTGTTGTCAGTAATATTTTTCACTAATATCTGGCCCTGACACACACTATTGCAACACAGATGTGACAATTCACTACAGACACCGTTTATGGGCAAAGTGTGGATAAATTCCAGGGAAAAAAATCTAATATCTGGCCCTGACACACAGAAGGTATTGCAGCACAGATGTCACAAGTCACTGCAGATACCCTATATCGAAAAAGTATTGAAAAGTATTGAAAAAAAAATTTGCTGGCTAAATGATATTGCTGCCAGCCTTCCACCACACACAATAGTCCTTAAAAGGACTTTTGGGTCTTTGAAATGTTTTTCTATCGAATATATTGCGATCACATTTCCGAAACTATCTCTCCCTTCCTAAGCGCAGCTCTCTCTGACTCACAATGAGATAAACCGGCCAGCCAATCACTGTAATGCCAGTATCCAACATGGCTACTGGCATTACAGTGATGGCTGTACTTACCTGCGCGTTTATTGGCTGCTTAGCAGCCGTGAAACATTTTGAAAGGAGACTCGAGCATGGCGCTCGAGCACATGCAGTACTCGGCGGAGTACTGCCATGTTCCGAGCATAGCGATGCCCAAGCCGAACAGGTGTCCGGCCGAGCATGCTCGTTCAACACTACAGTCTAATATACAGTACAGACCAAAAGTTTGGACACACCTTCTCATTCAAAGAGTTTTCTTTATTTTCATGACTATAAAGGCATCAAAACTATGAATTAACACATGTGGAATTATATACATAACAAACAAGTGTGAAACAGCTGAAAATATGTAATATTCTAGGTTCTTCAAAGTAGCCACCTGTCACAGCCACTATCTCTGGCTGTGACCTTCCGTCATTGCTTGTTCAGCACTCCTCGCTGAAGTTCCGTTCCTGTGTCATTTGTGGTTCTGTATGGGTTAACTCCCCTGTATTCCTATTAGGAGTTAATCCTCTGTCTGCTCCATGGGTGTGGTCTCTCTGCTGCACCCATGGAACCTGTATATAAGGCTGAGCTTTCCTCAGTTCTGTGTCAGCTCTCCTGGTGTGTGCTGTCTTGTCCTGCTTTGCTCCTGGTTTGTACTCTCCCATGCTGCTGACCCATGGAATCTGTGTCTGCCTGTGCTCTGTGAGTTTCCCTACTTGTTCATTTGTGTCCTTTTTCCTGTCTTTCTGTTCTGCCAGTTATGTTTTAGTTACTTTGTGTTTATTCTGATGTCTGTGTTCTGCAAGCCTTTGCAGCAGAGTGGCATGACAAGGCCATGCAGATTTCTACTGGTGGAGCAAGTCCTTCTCTGCTCATTGCCACTCCTGCTCCCTTGCATGAACTCCTGCTTGTGTTATTATTTGCCCTGTTTTGTATTTACCTGTCTGTTATGTTTGCCTATGTGCCGTCGGTACCTTCTGGTACCTGTTGTCCATTCGCTCCTGCTGTCACTGTCTAGGTCACGCTCCAGAGTGGACCCTGGCAACTTTCTGCGGCTAAGTCTAACCCTACCATCTAGGGCTCTAGTGAAAACCAGGAGTTGCTTAGTTACGCCCCTCTGGAGTATTACTAGACAGTGGCGCAGTGGGGGTTTTCTCCCACTGTGCTGACGGTACATTGAGCTCAAGTTTTGTCGGTGCTGCCTTCCCTGTTTTGTTTGTGCAATAAACTCTTATGTGTCTGTACCTGATTTCCGTCCGTTTATTGCATGACGACGCGGTGGTCTCTCCGGGGACCTCCAACTCGTGACACCACCTTTTGCTTTGATTACTGCTTTGCACACTCTTGGCATTCTCTTGATGAGCTTCAAGAGGTAGTCCCCTGAAATGGTCTTCCAACAGTCTTGAAGGAGTTCCCAGAGATGCTTAGCACTTGTTGGCCCTTTTGCCTTCACTCTGCGGTCCAGCTCACCCCAAACCATCTCGCTTGGGTTCAGGTCCGGTGACTGTGGAGGCCAGGTCATCTGGCGCAGCACCCCATCACTCTCCTTCATGGTCAAATAGCCCTTACTTTCAAAGTTTTCCCAATTTTTCGGCTGACTGACTGACCTTCATTTCTTAAAGTAATGATGGCCACTCGTTTTTCTTTACTTAGCTGCTTTTTTCTTGCCATAATACAAATTCTAACAGTCTATTCAGTAGGACTATCAGCTGTGTATCCACCTTACTTCTCCTCAACGCCACTGACGGTCCCAACCCCATTTATAAGGAAATAAATCCCACTTATTAAACCTGACAGGGCACACCTGTGAAGTGAAAACCATTTCAGGGGACTACCTCTTGAAGCTCATCAAGAGTGTGCAAAGCAGTATTCAAAGCAAAAGGTGGCTACTTTGAAGAACCTAGAATATTACATATTTTCAGTTGTTTCACACTTGTTTGTTATGTATATAATTCCACATGTGTTAATTTGTAGTTTTGATGCCTTCAGTGTGAATCTACAATTTTCATAGTCATGAAAATAAAGAAAACTCTTTGAATAAGGTGTGTCCAAACTTTTGGTCTGTACTGTACCTCTGGCCACATAATCACTTGATCATTTATGTACGTTGAATGCATAATTTTCTGGGGCCTATAATCTAACAGTAAAATTGTTATACGGTGACTGCCTAATGTACCTCCAGCCACATTATCAATTGTTGTTTTCTGTACGATGAATGAAAAATGTTTGGGGCCAGTAATCCACTGGCCTGCAGTAAAATTTATATCCATTGACCGTCTAATATATCTCCAGCTACATAATCACTTGATCTTTTATGTACGGTGGAATGCATAATTTTTGGAGCTTGTAATCTAACTGACAACACTAAAATTGTTATACGGAGACCACCTAATTTACCTCCAGCCACATTATCAATTGTGCTTTTCTGTACAGTGAATTAATAATTTTTGGGGCCTGTAGTCCACTGGCCTGCAGTAAAATTGATATCTATTTACCGTCTAATATACCTCCGGCCACATAATAACTTGATATTTTATGTACGGTGAATAAAAAAAATTTGGGGTCTGTAATCTAACTGTAAAATTTTTATACGATGACCGACTAATGTACCTCCATCCACATTATCAATTCTTCTTTTCTGTCCGGTGATTGTCCTAATGTTTCGAGCCTTTACTACACCGGCCTGCAGTAAAATTGTTATTAAAGGACCTTCTAATATACCTCCAGCCACATAATTACTTCTTTTCTGTCCAGTGAATGCCTAATGTTTGGGACCTCGGAGGACGACCAATGTCAAATTTCAACTATTATCATTTGTTTTTTCAAGAGGGGGGATTTCGTTAGCCATGTTTTTAATCCAAAATTGAAAATAGATGATGGCAGGCATCCATTATCTGTAACCATCCGCAGGTGACGGGTGAAAAATATTTTATTAAGTGTATATATATAAAAGTAAAATCAATAATAAAAAATTTAAAAATCAATAAGATACTGATCCAAAAAATGCAAGGAGGATAACAGAGTGGATATGGAAAGATATACACTGCTCAAAAAAATAAAGGGAACACTTAAACAACACAATGTAACTCCAAGTCAATCACACTTCTGTGAAATCAAACTGTCCACTTAGGAAGCAACACTGAGTGACAATCAATTTCACATGCTGTTGTGCAAATGGGATAGACAACAGGTGGAAATTATAGGCAATTAGCAAGACACCCCCAATAAAGGAGTGGTTCTGCAGGTGGTGACTACAGACCACTTCTCAGTTTCTATGCGTCCTGGCTGATGTTTTGGTCACTTTTGAATGCTGGCGGTGCTTTCACTCTAGTGGTAGCATGAGACGGAGTCTACAACCCACACAAGTGGCTCAGGTAGTGCAGCTTATCCAGGATGGCACATCAATGCGAGCTGTGGCAAGAAGGTTTGCTGTGTCTGTCAGCGTAGTGTCCAGAGCATGGAGGCGCTACCAGGAGACAGGCCAGTACATCAGGAGACGTGGAGGAGGCCAACAACCCAGCAGCAGGACCGCTACCTCCGCCTTTGTGCAAGGAGGAACAGGAGGAGCACTGCCAGAGCCCTGCAAAATGACCTCCAGCAGGCCACAAATGTGCATGTGTCTGCTCAAACGGTCAGAAACAGACTCCATGAGGGTGATATGAGGGCCTGACGTCCACAGGTGGGGGTTGTGCTTACAGCCCAACACCGTGCAGGACGTTTGCCATTTGCCAGAGAACACCAAGATTGGCAAATTCGCCTCTGGCGCCCTGTGCTCTTCACAGATGAAAGCAGGTTCACACTGAGCACGTGACAGACGTGACAGAGTCTGGAAACGCCATGGAGAACGTTCTGCTGCCTGCAACATCCTCCAGCATGACCGGATTGGCATTGGGTCAGTAATGGTGTGGGGTGGCATTTCTTTGGAGGGCCGCACAGCCCTCCATGTGCTCGCCAGAGGTAGCCTGACTGCCATTAGGTACCGAGATGAGATCCTCAGACCCCTTGTGAGACCATATGCTGGTGCGGTTGGCCCTGGGTTCCTCCTAATGCAAGACAATGCTAGACCTCATGTGGCTGGAGTGTGTAAGCAGTTCCTGCAAGACGAAGGCATTGATGCTATGGACTGGCCCGTCCGTTCCCCAGACCTGAATCCAATTGAGCACATCTGGGACATCATGTCTCGCTCTATCCACCAACGTCACGTTGCACCACAGACTGTCCAGGAGTTGGCAGATGCTTTAGTCCAGGTCTGGGAGGAGATCCCTCAGGAGACCGTCCGCCACCTCATCAGGAGCATGCACAGGCATTGTAGGGAGGTCATACAGGCACACGGAGGCCACACACACTACTGAGCCTCATTTTGACTTGTTTTAAGGACATTACATCAAAGTTGGATCAGCCTGTAGTGTGGTTTTCCACTTTAATTTTGAGTGTGACTCCAAATCCAGACCTCCATGGGTTGAAAAATTTGATTTCCATTTTTTATTTTTGTGTGATTTTGTTGTCAGCACATTCAACTATGTAAAGAACAAAGTATTTCAGAAGAATATTTAATTAACTAAGATCTAGGATGTGTTATTTTTGTGTTCCCTTTATTTTTTTGAGCAGTGTATATAGATAGTCATATAGTTACATCAATGTATATGTCCTTCTAAATAACAATTAAAAGGGTATTGTCCCAGGCGGTTGTCCTAGGAGTAAAAAATAGTTCATCAATGTTTATAAATACATGAGTACATATAAATAGTGGTTAAATGGTTAAAAAAGTTGGCAATAGTTAAAAGGTCAAAGGGATGGTAGGTGTCCTCATGGAGTTATTTCCAACTAAGGTGCAATTTTGTTAGATACAATGAATGGTATATATAGTTAATATTACTTGCTATTACTTCCAAGTATCGCTCACTTGCCCCTCACTGTTATTCAGGTTTAGTAGCTTTAGTGCCCACTGCTACTCTGTGGTGTCCCACGTGTGCAGCTGGGTATACAGAAGTTTTTTACCTCTTTCTTGGAGAATCGAAAGTCATTTGTGTGTAGCTGGGTACATGGAAGTCTCCTACCTCTCTCCTGGAGAAGCGAGGGTCACTGGAGCTGCTCTGTGCTGTTCGCGTTGGGCGTCTCACGTGATGCCGTGGTTCGAAGTTCAAGAGATGTCACGTGTGTCGGCACTACGTCCGCGATCTTGTGCTCGTTCTCCTGCCGTCAATAAGGCATTGGGAGGAACGTTTCACTGCAATGTCTGTATATAGATTGAATTATCAAATTTTGCTAGGATCGTTTCTCCTATATATCTATAGTTTTAAAGTGGTGGAAATAGTCAACAATAGCAGGTCTAAAAACACCAAACACGTTTCGGAATATACCTTACTCCTTCCCCTGTGGTTGCCTGCTGTTTCGTGGTCTCCCTTTTTATAATCATCTAGGACAAGTGGTTGTCCCAAAAATCTGGAATCCTGGTTTTTGCCAAAATCTGCTTTTCCTGAGTTGATATCTCTCTTTCCTTTAGTTCTTTTACAGATTTGGTTTATAGGTTATATACATCTTGTGTATTTGCAGCTTCTCCCAAAAAAACACGTTTGCGGTTTTGGTGCGTTTTTGATGCGTTTTTTCAAAATACTGTGATTTCTGTGTCTGGAAGTGACATTTACATCATTTGTGTGTAATTCTGTACAGTGGGCTCCTATTTAAGGTCTTTTTTGTAGGAGGTAATTATACCATATTTAAGTCTAGCAATGGGATTATTGTTTTCTATATATCACATGTATTATATAGTAAGCATATACATAATGTATGATATAAAAGGACATGATATACAAGCATGATATAAAAGCGTACACAGGAATATACTGAACTGTAATCAATGACCCAATGTAAATAGGAATATAAAAAATATGAATGTAAAAAATATGAAGAGCAATAAAAGAGGCGGAGTGTATACACATCGTGGGAGAGAAACTAGTAGATAGTTCAGGGCTTGTATTGTGTCAGATAATATTTCAGATAATATTTCTTATAATGTGTATTTCTTATAATGTGTATTCTAGCTAAGTGGGAGCCTTCCCCCAAGGAGAGATTGAAGCGCTGGTAAAACAGCCTGGCATCCGATCTCCCGTCAGAGGAGGGCACCCCACAAATCACATACAGTCGTGGCCAAAAGTTTTGAGAATTACATAAATATTGGAAATTGGAAAAGTTGCTGAATAAGTTTTTATAATAGCAATTTGCATATACTCCAGAATCTTATGAAGAGTGATCAGATGAATTACATAGTCCTTCTTTGCCATGAAAATTAACTTAATCCCAAAAAAAACTTTCCACTGCATTTCATTGCTGTCATTAAGGGACCTACTGAGATCATTTCAGTAATCGTCTTGTTAACTCAGGTGAGAATGTTGACAAGCACAAGGCTGGAGATCATTATGTCAGGCTGATTGGGTTAAAATGGTAGACTTGACATGTTAAAAGGAGGGTGATGCTTGAAATCATTGTTCTTCCATTGTTAACCATGGTGACCTGCAAAGAAACGCGTGCAGCCATCATTGCGTTGCATAAAAATGGCTTCACAGGAAAGGATATTGTGGCTACTAAGATTGCACCTCAATGAACAATTTATAGGATCATCAAGAACTTCAAGGAAAGAGGTTCAATTCTTGTTAAGAAGGCTTCAGGGCATCCAAGAAAGTCCAGCAAGCGCCAGGATCGTCTCCTAAAGAGGATTCAGCTGTGGGATCGGAGTGCCACCAGTGCAGAGCTTGCTCAGGAATGGCAGCAGGCAGGTGTGAGCGCATCTGCACGCACAGTGAGGCGAAGACTTTTGGAAGATGGCCTGGTGTCAAGAAGGGCAGCAAAGAAGCCACTTCTCTCCAAAAAAAACATCAGGGACAGATTGATCTTCTGCAGAAAGTATGGTGAATGGACTGCTGAGGACTGGGGCGAAGTCATATTCTCCGATGAAGCCTCTTTCCGATTGTTTGGGGCATCTGGAAAAAGGCTTGTCCAGAGAAGAAAAGGTGAGCGCTACCATCAGTCCTGTGTCATGCCAACAGTAAAGCATCCTGAGACCATTCATGTGTGGGGTTGCTTCTCATCCAAGGTAGTGGGCTCACTCACAATTTTGCCCAAAAACACAGCCATGAATAAAGAATAGTACCAAAACACCCTGCAACAGCAACTTCTTCCAACAATCCAACAACAGTTTGGTGAAGAACAATGCATTTTTCAGCACGATAGAGCACCGTGCCATAAGGCAAAAGTGATAACTAAGTGGCTCGGGGACCAAAACGTTGACATTTTGGGTCCATGGCTTGGAAACTCCCCAGATCTTAATCCCATTGAGAACTTGTGGTCAATCCTCAAGAGGCGGGTGGACAAACAAAAACCCACAAATTTTGACAAACTCCAAGAAGTATTTATGAAAGAATGGGTTGCTATCAGTCAGGAATTGGCCCAGAAGTTGATTGAGAACATGCCTAGTCGAATTGCAGAGGTCCTGAAAAAGAAGGGCCAACACTACAAATACTGACTCTTTGCATAAATGTCATGTAATTGTCGATAAAAGCCTTTGAAACGTATGAAGTGCGTGTAATTATATTTCACTACATCACAGAAACAACTGAAACAAAGATCTAAAAGCAGTTTAGCAGCAAACTTTGTGAAAACTAATATTTGTGTCATTCTCAAAACTTTTGACCACGACTGTACACAAAAGCCCCAAATCTAGGTCTTAAGGTGGCACCGTCAATTAAATCTTGTAAGAAAGAGACCAACAGTACAAAAATGGCTGAACATCAAGGGCTTTTACCGTTGCGACCAATGCAACAACTGTAAAATGACAAATTTCCCCCCCAAAAAAACAGAACGAATAACCTCCACACAAAATGGCCACATACATGTGATACATGTGAATTCCTGACATGCAGTTCCACCAATGTCATATATATCATCGAATGCCCATGTTGCAACAATATATAGGTCAAACCAAGAGAACCCTGAAAAATAGAATTGCCGAACATAAAACAAACATTAAAAACGGATATAAGAAGCATACCTTGTTGGACCATTTTAGACGATGCCACAATCAGAATCCACAAGGTCTCACCTTCACAGCTCTAGAACAAGTAGGAAGATACCTGAGGGGGGAGACCACATAGAAAGAATGTCAAGACTAGAATCAAGGCAAATCTTTGTATTCAACACATTGGCACCAAATGGACTCAACGCCGAACTAGAAATATTCTGCTTTCTTTGAGGACCTGGGTTGCCTTCCCCAGATGAGAGATGAGATGCCTGGCTGTTCTATCAGCGCTACGATCTCCCCTTGGAGGAGGGCTCCCAGCTTTCCAACAATGTTTCCAATCACGTTTTCAACCAGATACAGTGAGGGTTGCCCTCCTTTGATGGGAGATCGGATGCCAGGCTGTTTTACCAGCGCTCCGATCTCTCTTTGAGGGAAGGCTCCCACTGAGCTAGAATACACATTATAAGAAATACACATTATAAGAAATATTATCTGACACAATACAAGCTCTGAACTATCTACTAGTTACTCTCCCACGATTTGTATACACTCCATCTCTTTTATTGCTCTTCATATTTTTTAAATTAATATTTTTTAATATTTTTATACTTTTTATATTCCTAATTGTATTTGTATTTACATTGGGTCATTGATTACAGGTCAGTATATTCCTGCGTACGCTTTTATATAATGTTTGTATATCATGTTCTTTTTATTTAACATATGCTTTTATATCATACATTATGTATATTCTTACTATATAATGCATGTGATGTATACAAAACAATAAACCCATTGCTAGACTTAAAAATGGTATAATTGCCTCCTACAAAAAAGACCTTAAATAGGAGCCCACTGTACAGAATTACACACAAATGATGTAAATGTCAACTTCCAGACACAGAAATCACAGTATTTTGAAAAAACGCATCAAAACCGCAATCACATTTTTCTGGGAAAAGCTGCAATTAAATACACAAGATGTATATAACCTATAAACCAAATCTGGCAAAAACCAGGATTCCAGATTTTTGGGACAACCACTTGTCCTAGATGACTATAAAAAGGGAGACCACGAAACAGCAGGCAACCACTGAGGAAGGAGTAAGGTATACTCTGAAATGCGTTTGGTGTTTATAGACCTGCTATTGTGGACTATTTCCACCACTTTACAACTATGGATATATAGGAGAAACAATCCCAGCAAAATTCGATAATCCAATCTATATACAGACATTGCAGTGAAACGTTCCTCCCAATGCCTTATTGACGGCAGGAGAGCGAGCGCAAGATAGCGGGCGTAGTGCCGGCACACGTGACATCTCTTGAACTTCGAACCACGGGATCACGTGAGACGCCCAACGCAAACAGCACAGAGCAGCTCCAGTGACCAACGCTTCTCCAGGAGAGAGGTAGGAGACTTCCATGTACCCAGCTGCACACAAATTACGTTCGATTCTACAAGAAAGAGGTAAAAAAAATCTGTATACCCAGCTGCACACGTGGGACACCACAGAGTAGCAGTGGGCACTAAAGCTACTAAACCTAAATAACAGTGAGGGGAAAGTGAGCGATACTTAGAAGTAATAGCAAGTAATATCAACTATATATACTATTCATTGTATCTAACAAAATTGCACCTTAGTTGGAAATAACTCCATGAGGACACCTACCATTCCTTTGACCTTTTAATTATTGCCAACTTTTTTAACCATTTAACCACTATGTATATGTACTCATGTATTTATGAACATTGATGAACTATATTTTACTCCTTGGACAACCGCCTTGGACAATTCCCTTTTAATTGTTATTTAGAAGGACATAAACATTGATGTAACCATATGACTATATATATATATATATATATATATATATCTCTTTCCATATATTCTTTCTACTTTTTTTATCCACTCTGTTATCCTCCTTGCATTTTTTGGATTGGTATCTTATTGATTTTTTTTTAGATTTTATATTGATTTTACTTTTATATATATACTTAATAAAATATTTTTCACCCGTCGGGTGGTTACAGATAATGAGTGCCTGCCATTTTCTATTTTCAATTTTAACCACCTTCTATTAATTGTGTATAATCAATCAGGGCCAGTTCACCATACCCATATTAACAGACGGGTGAGCCTCTATATTACTATGTAATCTATGTTTTTAGTCCAATTTTATATTTTTTGTTCTTTTAAACATTTTTTACATATTTTACATCTATTTGTACTGACCTGAAGTAAAATTGATATCGAATGACTGTCTAATATCCCTCCAGCCACATAATTACTTGTTCTCATCTGTCTTGTGAATGCCTAATGTTTGGGGCCTGTACTCCACTGGCCTGCATTAAAATTGATATCCATTGACCGTCTAATATAACTCCAGCCACATATTCACTTGATCATTTTTGTACGGTGGAATGCATGATTTTTTGGGGCCTGTAATCTAAATGTCCACCAGTAAAATTGTTATACAGAGACTACCTAATGTACCTCCAGCCACATTATCAATAGTTTTTTTCTGTACAGTGAATGAATAATTTTTGGGGCCACTGGCCTGCAGTAAAATTGATATCCAATGACCGTCTAACATACCTCCAGACGCAACATAATTACTTGTTCTTTTCTGTCCGGTTAATGCCTAATGTTTGGGGCCTGTACTCGAGTGGCCTACATTAAAAATTTTATTCATTGACCGCATAATGTACCTCGAGCCACATAATCACAATTTCTTTTACGTCAGGGGAATGCCTAATTTTTAAGGACCGTACTCCTGTGGCCTAAATAAAAAAAATTCTAGGCTCCAGCAGGGCACATTTCTGAGAATTTCCCTTTAAGACGCATAAAAATGGCCCCTAATTAAAAAACATATTTTTGGGGGGAATTTTTGCCATTAATCCCCCTCTGGTATGTCACTGTCCATGTTGTGGGACGATTTGTTCACTTCTTGTAAATATTTGGTGGCTGCAAATATGACCTGAAGGTTTTTCAGGTTTGCCTGCAATTAAAGTGAATGGGGCCCGCCACGAACTTGCGAATCGTCCCGGCCGATGTACGTCCATCACTATACTATACATTTTATCTTCAGTTTTTTGCGTATTATCGTCAGTCTGTAAAAGTGGCGTACTTCTCGGACAACATTGTTTCCAGCAGCGACCTGGGAGTCCAAGATGCATCCAGACATCCTCCCTATGCTGTTCCCGAACCATTTCAGTGGTGTTTCCATAAATTTCTGACCTTTTCCTGTGAACCAGACACCCCTCCCTCTTCAGAGCAGGGGGTGCCTGGTATAATGCTCTGGTTCTCCCATTGACTTTCATTGTGCTCTGGTGTTTTGTAGAGCACCCGAGCATCCCAGTGTTCTACTCAAGCACCCGAGCACTTTGGTGCTCGATCAACACTAGACACAATCCCTTTAAGAAAATGGAAGGTTTGGGCATATGCTGTATTACTGTTGCCTGAAAACCATGAGATGTTATAAAACAAGTATAGCCACCATTATTTTGACTAGCTTAGAGCATGTACACATCTATTCGGGGCCTCTGTCACAAATTCTGCCAAAAAGAGCAAACAAAAAGTACACTAGAAACTCCTAAAAAAGGGGACACTTTAATGTATTATAAATAATAGGATTTGTTCGGCATATTGGTTTCAGGTATGTGCCGTATCCAGCACTTCCATTATTTTGTTTGTTCTGCACCTCTAATGGAGAGGAACGACAGACTAGCAGAGATTGAATGTGCTCCTAACGTGTTACTGCATCACAAACACAGTAATACAACTAATTGTGTTAAAATGACCATCCTGGTGACTTTGGTGTCACCTGTAGCTGCATCAGCATTGCTTTAACTACTGCGCCGGTGAACGGCGTGAAACCAGCAGCAAGGGGGCGTTCACCGGCGCATGCGCAGTAGTTAAAGCAATGCCGTGTCCACAATGGGCATCGTAGTGCGAATGCCCCAGCCCGGTGAGGCAGTGCGCATGCGTGGGATCTTGGCCGGACCGAAGGATGATGCAAGGGAATAGGAGGGCAGGCAGAGGCAGAGGCTGGGGAAGGGAAACAATTAAAAAAGGCAGAGCAGCATGGGCTCCAACACAGTGAACACTGCCCCTGGGCACTTGCTAGTGCTCATTTGCATATGAATTAAACTTAGTTTTTCCAGCTTCTGCAAGTGTAAAGAAAAAGATTGTGAAAATCGGCAATGTAATATATTTGCGATAAAAATTTGCGATAATATTCGCAATCAACACTAAGAGGTAGGCAACTTTCTTATTGGTTGCTAGGGATGTTGCTAAGGGCCGATATTCGCGATAAATTCGCGATCAACAATATTCGCGAATACGAATATATAGCACTATATTCTAAATAATCACGAATACTCCAAGTGGCGATATTCGCGATTAAAATTTGTGATTCGAATAGTCACGCTCAACACTAGTCATTATAGCTAGATCACGGAAAATGACATGTATCCTGTTCAAAAATATTATATTTCCCTGTGTAAATAAATGACCTGGGTAACTGCATTCCCTCAGTAAAATCCATATAATGTTCTGCATGCTATGGAAGACTTTGTTGTGATTTATTTGCAGAAAAATATTCTTATGATGACTACAACACCATCAGGGAAGGTATTCTTATGTAAATGTGTGCTTTAAAATTCTGAAAAGCATCTGCAGAGACCTAGAAGAAAAATGACAGAGTGCTAAAACTTTGCAGTATTTGTTCAGAAAGATAATTCTATTAAAATATGCCAGTGCAATGCCTTTCTACTGGTCCTAAAACACGATGCACAGTAATTCTTAAAAGAACTTTGTGGAGCTGTGTAAAACCGCAGAGGTGTAATGTTCTCCTACTGTTAAACCCCCTTTGGCAGTTTTTGTTTTCAGCTTGAAGCACAAATGTATGTATGTGTGTGTGGGGGATGGTGGGTGACACGCTGCATTAATGCATGAAATACTGATTACAAGCCACAGGCTAAAATGAGCATATGTTAATAATAATCATAGGCTATGCGTATCATTTGTCATGTGTCTCATTGTATTGCTTGTAGTTTAAGTGAGAATGTTTGGCAGCCAGATAAGCTGGCTTCTAATGGTGAATACATAAATCGTTGATAGCTTTATATAAGAATGTGGTGAATCTTTAGCGATATGCAGCCTGATAGACTTTAGATGTAGTTTGCTGGGAGTTTGTTTTACAAGAGCTAGAGAGTCACAGGTGACACACCTTACAATACATATTTGGTAACTGTAAAAGAAGACATCTTTCTCTTATATAACTGAACATGTCTGACTTAAGTCCTACAATTAAAGTTGAGCGAACACCTGGATGTTCGAGTTCGAGAAGTTCGGCCGAACTTCCCGGAAATGTTCGGGTTCGGGATCCGAACCCGAACTGAACTTCGTCCCGAACCCCATTAAAGTCAATGGGGACCCGAACTTTTGGGCACTAAAAAGGCTGTAAAACAGCCCAGGAAAGAGCTAGAGGGCTGCAAAAGGCAGCAACATGTAGGTAAATCCCCTGCAAACAAATGTGGATAGGGAAATGAATTAAAATAAAAATAAAAAAAATAAAAATGAACCAATATCAATTGGACAGAGGTCCCATAGCAGAGATTCTGGCTTCACGTCAGCAGAGAATCAGTCTCTTCATGCCATAGCAAAGAATCTGGCTTCATGTCAGCACAGAATCAGTCTCTTCATGCCATAGCAGAGAATCTGGCTTCATGTCAGCACAGAATCAGTCTTCATGTCATAGCAGAGAATCAGGCTTCACGTCACCCACCACTGGAACAGGCCACTGTCACACATTTAGGCCCCGGCACCCAGACAGAGGAGAGCGGTCCCGTAACAGAGAATCTGGCCTTATGTCAGCGCAGAATCTGTCTTCATGTCATAGCAGAGAATCAGGCTTCACGTCACCCACCACTGGAACAGGCCACTGTCACACATTTAGGCCCCGGCACCCAGACAGAGGAGAGCGGTCCCGTAACAGAGAATCTGGCTTTATGTCAGCGCAGAATCTGTCTTCATGTCATAGCAGAGAATTTCATGATTTTCCTATTTTATGACGTAAAGTCATGATTTTATTAAAGACACGGAGGCGAGTATTGCTTTAACTTCCTTTACTGTTACCATAGCAGCAAAGAATGAATATGTCAATCAAAAGAAAAACCATAGTAACCGACTCCTCCCCACTATCCCAGCATATAATGACTCCACGCTCTGGGATCATCCTCTTTCTTTGAGCAGCTACTCCAACTGCAGAACTCTTCCGGAAATTATGCCTCCCGGACCTCAACCGACAACTTGAACCTTCAAACCAAACTTTTCAACAGAAGGAGAAACGGTCTTTAACGATGTAACGGAATCAACCCCGTAATCTGAACCGGAACTGTAGAGAAAACGACGTCTCAGCCTGTAGGATGAAAAACCGAGATAGACTCACAAGGCAATGGAATGAAAATCAAACATAAATCTCAAATTAGAAATAAATAATACAGAAAAAATGTCATAACAAGCAATGGAAAAATATATCCACATTCAAGACAAACCAAGAAGGGGTGGGAAGGGTGGGCAATACTCGCCTCCGTGTCTTTAATAAAATCATGACTTTACGTCATAAAATAGGAAAATCATGAAATTTTATCACAAGACACGGAGGCTTCGTATTGCTAGTTTAAAGCTGAGAAATGACAGAATCAAAAGCATGTGTAGCAGGACGAAAATAAAATTCACGAAAAGTGGAAACCCTAGACCAGTCCGCCAAGCGCATAACGTCCTCCAGACGGGCCCCTGAGATTGACATGGAGGTAGCAGAGGCACTGCGGACGGAATGAGCCGTGAAGATATTGGTGTCAATACCTGCCTGACTCATGATTTCTTTAACCCAGCGCGACAGGGTCACGCTAGATACCGGAGCATAGGGTCTCCTAAAAGAGATAAACAGATTAGGGAAAGTAGGAGTACGCAGGGAAGCAGTACGAGATTCATACTCCTGTAAGCATGTAACCGGACAAAGTTGTGGGGACTGCCGGAAAGCAGGATAAGAGACTGAACGAATGCCCGTCTTAGTACGCCTGGAAATGTTAAAGAGAACACCATCTGGGGTAAATGATCGTGCATCGTAGTCTAGGGCCCGGACGTCCGAAACCCTCTTACAAGAGATGAGACATAACAATGTAACTAACTTCGCTGAGAGCTGGCGAAGGGACAACTGGTCATTAGAAGACCATGAGGATAAAAAGTTCAAGACTAACCCCACATCCCAAGTTGTAGAGAACCGAGGTCTGGGAGGTCTGGTCAGACGAGAGCCTTTTAACAAGCGACACACCAGAGGATGTTGACCCGCAGGACAACCCTCAAAACCCTCGTGCCTAGAGGATATCGCTGATCTGTAGAGGTTTATCGTACGATAAGCCTTACCGGAATCATACAAGGAAGACAAGAATGACAAGACTGAAACTACAGGGGCTCGAAGGGGATCCAGGTCGCGTTCTCCGCACCAACGAGCCCAAGCGTCCCAGGCGGCTCGATAAGCCCGTCTGGTACCGGGAGCCCATGCGTTCTCCAATAGGAAAACAGTTGTGTTCGAAACTCCAGACAGTGAGCCGGAACACCCGAGATCCTGCAAGCGAGAAGGCGAAGTAAACCTGCTCAAATAAGGGGGTGGGCCTCCCCCGACGGGTCTCGCAGCAGAAAGGGGAGATCCGGCAGGTGGAGAGGAGGTTGCACCAACAGGTCCAGGACCAGAGGGAACCAAGGTTGAGATCGCCACAGAGGTATCACTAAGACCAACTCCGCCGCTTGGCGCTGAACTTGAAGGAGAACCCGGGGAATCAAAGCAAATGGGGGAAAGGCATACATTAACGCTCCCTTCCACTGTTGTAGGAATGCGTCCACTGCTTCTGCCAGAGGATCCGGTCGCCAGCTGAAGAACCTGGATATCTTGGCGTTCAAACGATTGGCAAATAAATCAACCGAGGGAAGACCCCAGTGAGATGATATAGCTAGGAATACCTCCTCGTCTAACTTCCAATCGCTGGAATCCGTGAAATAACGTGAATTCCAGTCCGCCAACGTATTGTGGAGGCCGGGAAGATGCTCCGCTATCACTACAATACCCTTGGCGAGGCAGAATTCCCAAAAGTCCTGAGCTAGGTAGGTGAGGACTGAGGAACGAGTTCCGCCCATCCCGTTGACGTATCGGACCGCGGACACGTTGTCCATCCGCAGTCTGATACAGGTAGTGAGCGTGCCATTGGCGAAACTGCGAATCGCCAGAGACCCTGCCAGCAACTCCAGTCCGTTGATATGGAGACGAGACTCCTCGGAGGACCAGGGGCCCCCGGTGGACACCCCATTGCAGTGGGCTCCCCAACCGCGTAAGCTGGCGTCCGACTCTATGATTAATTCCGGTACCGGACCGAATAAGGCCTTGCCATTCCAGACCGATAGGTTCTGGATCCACCACCGTAGCTCGTCCCTCGTCTCTGCGTCCAGAGTGATCATGTCCGAGTACGTGGCTCCAGTCCGGAGATGGGCAATCTTGAGCCTCTGAAGGGCCCGGTAGTGCAAGGGAGCTGGAAAAATGGCCTGGATAGAAGCAGCTAGAAGTCCTATTAGACGTGCCAGGTGTCGAAGTGACAATTGAGGTAGGAGCAGCGCATGTCGCAATTCTTTGCGAATAGATCGGACCTTGGACAGGGGGAGATGAAGGGTCATGGAAGTGGAGTCTATTTGGAAACCCAGAAACTCCATAGACGTTGATGGAGTGAGACAAGATTTCTCCTGGTTTATGATGAAACCTAACCCTGAGAGGAGACTGGTGGTCATGGAGAGGTGTTTGTGGAGAAGGGACGGACTTCGTGCCATGATAAGGATATCGTCCAGATAAATTATCATGCGTACCCCTCTGCTGCGTAGCCAGGCTACCACTGGTTTCATAACCTTGGTGAAACACAAAGGGGCGGACGATAGGCCGAACGGCAGGCAGGTGAAACGCCAAATTTGGTCTCCCCAAAGGAAACGCAGTAGATCCCTGGAGGCGGGGGCCACCGGGACCGTGAGATACGCATCCTTGAGGTCGAGTTTGACCATCCAATCGCCCGGGAGAAGCATGTCCCTTAAAAGATGGATGACTTCCATCTTGAAGTGGCGATACTGTACTAGCGAGTTGAGGGATTTCAAATTGATAACAGGGCGCATCTGACCACCCTTTTTCTGTACCAGAAACATATTGCTGATCACACCGGTGGTGTGAGGGGTGGCACGTTCTATCGCTTGTTTGTGGACTAATTCTTTTAGTTCCCTGTGTAAGTGGTGTCGAAGCGACTCGGACAAGTGAATGGGATGGGGGGCGGGAAGAAGAATTGGGGAGGCTACCAATTCTATGGTGAAACCCTTTATGGTGTCCAGTACCCATCGGTCTGAGGTGATCTCGGACCAAGCATTGAAAAAGAGACGGAGTCTGCCCCCGACACAGTCTGTTGAAGAATACAATGTTAGAACGGGTTGAGAACTTACCAACTGGTCGTCGATAGGAGGGAGCTCCACGGAAACCTCTGAAACGTCCTGTAGCGCCCCGAGAGGGGAAAAAGGAAGGTTGGTGCCTGGGATCCTGGAGTGAGGATCTATAGCTGAAGGAGCCTCTTCCCGTGCCTCGGGAATTAAAATCGGATCGGCCGGACAGACGGCCCCTAGAACTGCCGGCCCTATTGGAGAAACGGGTGTTAAATACCCTCTTCATAGATGTTTGAGCTTTATCTAGAGCCGTGAATGCTCCGACATATCTACCCAACTCCTTTATAAAGGAGTCTCCAAAAAGAAGGCCCTGGGCATTCTTGCCCGCCTCAGATAAGGCCAGGTTGGAGAGTTTTGGCTCCACCTTCATCAAAATGGCTTTTCGCCTTTCTATGGCCAAGGAGGTATTAACATTGCCAGCAATGCAAATGGCCCTCTGGATCCATCCCCCCAATTCGATAGGGTCGACAGCTCTACCCTCTATCTTGGCGGATTCCGCCATATCGAAGATCCTGGCTAGGGGACCCGTGATATCCAGGAGCTTATCTTGAACGGCCCGTAGGGCCGAATCTAGCCCTTTCTTCGGGTTAAACCTTGTTTTTGTCAGGAATTGAACCATCTTCGGGTCCACCGTAGGCGTCTCACACACCTTATTGGGAATAATAGGGCGAGGGCATTCCGCTCGCAACTTGTTGCGGGATTCCTTACTTAAAGGAGTGCGGATTTTTGCTTCCAAATATTGAGCTACGTGAGTGGCGGGAAGCCATTCTGCGGAGCGTGGATGATGAAGCTCATCTGGGTTGAATAGGGGGGTGCCCAGGGAATCAACCAGAATGTCGTCTAGTGAGGACTGACCCTCTTGCCTAGTAGCCACATGTGTGGGTGGTGTGGGATCGGGCATAAACTCTAGCGGGTCAACAGCCACGTCTTCGAGTTCGTCTACTGAGTCATAATGTGACTCGTTCAATGCCTCCTCAATTAATTCCTTATCTGAATCAGACAGTGGCTCAGGAAGAGTCCTGGCCGTTTTCCATGCGCGAGATCGTTCTGCCTGTTGCGTGCAGGCTCTTTTTCGCGGGACAACCGCGTGGTCATGTGATGGATTGCCATCAGTCATAGAGGTTCTGGAGGCTGATGGCCTGTTCAGGTCAGTAACTGACTGTGAACACAGGGCCTGGGATATAGATTGCGGGAGTGCTGAGGACATAGAGCCCATGGCAGCCATGATCGCAGTAGATATAGATTGCTGCAGTGCAGCGTTTTGTTCCTCCTGTGAGGTGTCATCCCTGCGGCTAATTAGCGTAGAGGGCATAGGAGGGGTAGTGGGGACACCCTGTCTAGGGGTAGAAGAGGCACTGTGACGAGACATGAGAGTGATGGCAGGAGTAATTCACCCCAGACCACCAGAAACTAGCACAAGAGACCTAGAAGGAGAGAAAAACGCATAATGAGGGGCTGTCCAGAGAAAAAGGGGGTGATAATAGGCGCAGTGGGTGAACACTCACCGACAATACCGGCACAGGAGGACCCAGAAGGAATGCGGTGTGGGCGCGAAAAGATCCGGTGTAAGACGCCGAGATCCCGCGAGATTTGCAGGAGGTGACGTCAGAGGACGAGCGGCAAGAGACGCGGCAGCCGAAGCGCCCGAAATCTCGAGGTGGACGTGCTGAGGCCTAAGAAGGCGGCCGAAGTCTCAGGTATCGCGAGACTACGGCCGGCCGAGCTGGTAATGGGCGCGCGAGGAAACAACCCGGCACAGGGAACGGTAAGCGCCGCGACAACCAACAAAAGGTGGGCCTAAACGCAGGGAGGTAGGGAAGGAGGAAAAATGGATCAGCAAGGATAAGCTGAATGAGCGGAACCGAGGGGAACCAGCAAGCCAAAAAACCAGGAAGAGACCTGGAGGCCGCAAATAAATAGCAAAGTAACCTGCAAGTAAAATTCCTAATACATAACAAGCAAAGTAATCTTAAAACCTTAAGGCAAAATTAAGCATTATCATTTGAGGTACTTATCTGCTATGGTAGCAGCAAAGAAAGAGGATGATCCCAGAGCGTGGAGTCATTATATGCTGGGATAGTGGGGAGGAGTCGGTTACTATGGTTTTTCTTTTGATTGACATATTCATTCTTTGCTGCTATGGTAACAGTAAAGGAAGTTAAAGCAATACGAAGCCTCCGTGTCTTGTGATAAAATCAGGCTTCACGTCACCCACCACTGGAACAGGCCACTGTCACATATTTAAGCCCAGGCACCCAGGCAGAGGAGAGAGGTCGCGTAACAGAGAATCTGGCCTTATGTCAGCACAGAATCTGTCTTCATGTCATAGCAGAGAATCAGGCTTCACGTCACCCACCACTGGAACAGGCCACTGTCACACATTTAGGCCCCGGCACCCAGTCAGAGGAGAGCGGTCCCGTAACAGAGAATCTGGCCTTATGTCAGCGCAGAATCTGTCTTCATGTCATAGCAGAGAATCAGGCTTCTTGTCACCCACCACTGGAACAGGCCACTGTCACATATTTAGGCCCAGGCACCCAGGCAGAGGAGAGAGGTCGTGTAACAGAGAATCTGGCCTTATGTCAGCACAGAATCTGTCTTCATGTCATAGCAGAAAATCAGGCTTCACGTCACCCACCACTGGAACAGGCCACTGTCACACATTTAGGCCCCGGCACCCAGACAGAGGAGAGCGGTCCCGTAACAGAGAATCTGGCCTTATGTCAGCACAGAATCTGTCTTCATGTCATAGCAGAGAATCAGGCTTCACGTCACCCACCACTGGAACAGGCCACTGTCACACATTTAGGCCCCGGCACCCAGACAGAGGAGAGCGGTCCCGTAACAGAGAATCTGGCCTTATGTCAGCACAGAATCTGTCTTCATGTCATAGCAGAGAATCAGGCTTCACGTCACCCACCACTGGAACAGGCCACTGTCACACATTTAGGCCCCGGCACCCAGACAGAGGAGAGCGGTCCCGTAACAGAGAATCTGGCCTTATGTCAGCGCAGAATCTGTCTTCATGTCATAGCAGAGAATCAGGCTTCACGTCACCCACCACTGGAACAGGCCACTGTCACACATTTAGGCCCCGGCACCCAGACAGAGGAGAGCGGTCCCGTAACAGAGAATCTGGCCTTATGTCAGTGCAGAATCTGTCTTCATGTCATAGCAGAGAATCAGGCTTCACGTCACCCACCACTGGAACAGGCCACTGTCACATATTTAGGCCCAGGCACCCAGGCAGAGGAGAGAGGTTGCGTAACAGAGAATCTGGCCTTATGTCAGCACAGAATCTGTCTTCATGTCATAGCAGAGAATCAGGCTTCACGTCACCCACCACTGGAACAGGCCACTGTCACACATTTAGGCCCCGGCACCCAGACAGAGGAGAGCGGTCCCGTAACAGAGAATCTGGCCTTATGTCAGCGCAGAATCTGTCTTCATGTCATAGCAGAGAATCAGGCTTCACGTCACCCAACACTGGAACAGGCTACTGTCACATATTTAGGCCCAGGCACCCAGGCAGAGGAGAGAGGTCGCGTAACAGAGAATCTGGCCTTATGTCAGCACAGAATCTGTCTTCATGTCATAGCAGAGAATCAGGCTTCACGTCACCCACCACAGGAACAGGCCACTGTCACACATTTAGGCCCCGGCACCCAGACAGAGGAGAGCGGTCCCGTAACAGAGAATCTGGCCTTATGTCAGCGCAGAATCTGTCTTCATGTCATAACAGAGAATCAGGCTTCACGTCACCCACCACTGGAACAGGCCACTGTCACACATTTAGGCCCAGGCACCCAGGCAGAGGAGAGAGGTCGCGTAACAGAGAATCTGGCCTTATGTCAGCACAGAATCTGTCTTCATGTCATAGCAGAGAATCAGGCTTCACGTCACCCACCGCTGGAACAGGCCACTGTCACACATTTAGGCCCCGGCACCCAGACAGAGGAGAGCGGTCCCGTAACAGAGAATCTGGCCTTATGTCAGCGCAGAATCTGTCTTCATGTCATAGCAGAGAATCAGGCTTCACATCACCCACCACTGGAACAGGCCACTGTCACATATTTAGGCCCAGGCACCCAGGCAGAGGAGAGGTTCATTCAACTTTGGGTTGCCCCGCAATATAATGGTAAAATGAAATTAAAAATAGTATTGAATGAGGAAGTGCCCTGGAGTAGAATAATATATTGTTAAGGGGAGGTAGTTAATATCTAATCTGCACAAGGGATGGACAGGTCCTGTGGGATCCATGCCTGGTTCATTTTTATGAACGTCAGCTTGTCCACATTGGCTGTAGACAGGCGGCTTCGTTTGTCTGTAATGACGCCCCCTGCCGTGCTGAATACACGTTCAGACAAAACGCTGGCCGCCGGGCAGGCCAGCACCTCCAAGGCATAAAAAGCTAGCTCTGGCCACGTGGACAATTTGGAGACCCAGAAGTTGAATGGGGCCGAACTATCAGTCAGTACGTGGAGGGGTGTGCACAGGTACTGTTCCACCATGTTAGTGAAATGTTGCCTCCTGCTAACACGTTCCGTATCAGGTGGTGGTGCAGTTAGCTGTGGCGTGGTGACAAAACTTTTCCACATCTCTGCCATGCTAACCCTGCCCTCAGAGGAGCTGGCCGTGACACAGCTGCGTTGGCGACCTCTTGCTCCTCCTCTGCCTTCGCCTTGGGCTTCCACTGGTTTCCCTGTGACATTTGGGAATGCTCTCATGACGGGGTATTGGTTATTACCCGCTCGCCCCTCATGATCAGTCACCTACTAACCCTTGACTCACTTACCACAAGCCCTAACCTTCTAAACTGGCCCCGTCAGAACCCCAATAAGACACGGACACCAAGTTGGATTATATCGGCCACAGCAGCCGTTTATTGAAAACATATACATGAATAATTAACCTTTTATTTCCCACAAAACATCCCCATAAGATATAACCAACTTAATTCACCTGAGTAACACGGGGGAGGTCCTGGAAGCCCCAAACCTCGGAATTTTCCCAGTATCCTTTTTGAGCCGACTTGCCCCCAGCCGTTAAGCACCAGCTCGGAGGCACCACTGATGGCTCGCCCAAACTCAGCCACAACCGACCACCAGCCATAGGAGTCCAGCCCCAACCGTGGGGCCCTCCCATCCTCGTCACCTGAATCTCTCCAACTTCAAGGACTTCCCACCGCCATGAACGCCCATGCTTGACACCTTAAACATGTGCGTCCCTCCACATCCGCAAAGCTGTCTCAATGCCTTCCTGTATTGCCAGACACCACATGTCAATCCTCACTGCGTTCAAGTGAACGCCGTCAGACCGCCAAAAAGCTCCAACCCCTTTTTCCAGCTCGGTATGCCGCACTACCACTGCCCCATTCCTTGCCATAAACCGCCCTATTGCCCGGTTAGCTTTTATCCTAGCCTTATTTATCCCTTCCACTGAACGCGCCCCCCTCCACACCTTGCGGGGAACAATGTCCGACCAAACGGAAATAAGACCCGGGAACAGCGCCCACAACCGGAGTAGATCGAATTTAACGTCCTTCACCAATTCCCGCAACGGCCGCGCCCCCAAATCGTTGCCCCCCACGTGTAACACCAACACATCCGGCACCCTATCCAACCTCACAAACTTGTGGACCTCAGGTAGCACGCCCCCCCACACCATACCCCTACGCCCCAACCATCTTACCACCGCCACCGACCGGTCAATCCCCAACTGTTGTCCATCCGCTGCCCGGATGGCTCCCCAGAAAACATAGGAGTGACCCATTATCCAGATCAGCGCTGGGTCCGAACCTGCAACGAAATAACAATAACAAAAGCATACCGTGCGGGATGAGACAGAAAACAATGCAATATCACAACCGATCTAGACGAATATATGATCTAAAGCGAATCGATTCCCACCTTCCTATCCGCATGATCACATCCTGCCCCAATCCGCGTCTGGCCGCCTCCGTCGCAGCCCCAATTCTGAAAGAATGGCTAGAGTAACCCCCAAGCGCTAAGCCCAACTGCCCTAGACACCGCTTAAAGACCGCCGTGAACTGGAAACGGGAAAGGAAAGACCCGTCCGCATGCACTAAGAGAGGGGAATTCATCCCCACCACCGCGACCCCGTACTCCCTCAAGCAACATACCGGACACATTGCGCAACCCGGGACCGCAAACAAAACAACCTTCCGACCTCTCCCTTCCACATCAGTTTTTGACCGCCTAATACGAAACTCCACCCTGTCCTGAAAAAGGTCTACATCATCCCTAAACAAACCACCCCGTCTCTTAACCGACGGAGAAACCAACTCCCCCAAACGCAAGGCCCCAAAAAATGCCAGCGAAAAAGCCAACCGAAACAAACGTAACTCCCACGGCGAGGCACAAACGTCGACTAGTTGATCCCCCAGCCTCAACAGCAAAGCAAAAGACACCGGCCTACGGTCATCCTGCACTGACTGAGAACGCCGCCAACCCTTCAAAGCCCTCACCACCAGAAAAGACTTGGTGACGTCCGGCAGATTCCTAAGACGAAAACCGAAAGCCAATCCTGAAGCACAACTATTAATCCTAGAGACAGACCACCCCTCCTCTCTACAATGCCCAATGAACAATAGCAAAGGAATCTCAAAGTCATCCGACACAACAGCCAACCTGGCCTTCCAATCCTCCCAGCATTGCCATGCCCTATCATATGTCTCCCACGTACCGGGTGCAAGTGAAGCCCGTATGAGACCCGCTACGGTGTCTCCAGAAGTTCCCACAGGCCACTCGGGCAGTCCAGCCCGCGCTCCTCTGCCCCCGGGGCCAGCTGGCGGAAACGCTCCCACTGTGAACGAGAGAGAGCATCAGCAATACAGTTATCAACCCCTGGTACATGTACTGCTACCACCCAAGCATTGAGTGACAAGCACTCCAGCACCAGCCTCTGCAACAGACGCACCACCAACGGTGAAGAAGCTGACAACCCGTTAATCGCTTGCACCACCCCCAAGTTGTCACAATGGAAACAAACCTTCTTGTTCCTAAACTCCTCCCCCCATAACATTACTGCCACCATAATGGGGAACAATTCCAGCAACGCTAAATTCTTGACCCAGCCTCTCTCCACCCAGGTATCAGGCCAACCCCCAGCACACCACTGCCCCCCACAATAGACCCCGAAACCGCCTCCCCCCACCACGTCAGAGAAAAGGTCAAAATCAAAGGAGTCTACCGCCTCACCCATAAACAGACCTCTGCCATTATAACACTCCAGAAACGATGCACAAACTTGCAAATCCGCCCTAAGCTCCTTCCCCAATCTAATAAAATGGTGCGGCACCGCCACCCCCGCCGTTGCCGCCGCCAAACGCCTACTAAATACCCTACCCATGGGGATAATCCTACAGGCAAAATTCAGCTTCCCCAGGAGTGACTGTAGGCTCCGCAATTGGATTTTCTGCAGTCGCCTCGCCCTGTCGACCTCCATTTTCAAGTCCTCAACCTTGTCCAAGGGCAGCCTACATTCCATCCTCACTGAGTCAATCACTATGCCTAGGAAGCTCAATTCCGTGGTCGGCCCCACCGTTTTCCCTGCCGCCAAGGGAACCCCAAAGGAATCAAACAACGCCTCCATCGTGTGCAACAGCAAAGAGCACACCCTGGATCCCGGGGGGCCAATACATAAGAAATCATCCAGATAGTGAATAAGTGATTCACATCCGGAGGAATCCACTACCGCCCATTCTAGAAAAGAACTGAACTTCTCAAAATACGCGCAGGACAACGAACACCCCATTGGCAAACAACGATCAACAAAAAACTTACCCTCCCAAAAACATCCCAACAAATGCAGGCTCTCTGGGTGCACCGGCAACAACCTAAAAGCTGACTCAATATCTGTTTTCGCCATCAACGCACCCCTCCCAAACTTCCTAACCCACTTCACTGCCGCATCAAACGAGGTATAGACTACCGAGCACAGCGTCGGGTCAATACCATCGTTGACCGACGATCCCTTAGGAAAGGATAGATGTTGAATCAGGCGAAACGTATTCGCCTCCTTATTTGGGACCACCCCCAGAGGCGACACACGCAAGTTCTGCAAAGGTGGTTCCAAAAACGGGCCAGCCATCCTTCCAAGTCTAACTTCCTTCTCTAACTTTTTTGTCACCACATCAGGGTGCTCCCTAGCCGACTGCAAATTCTTCTTAAGCAACACAGGCCCCGATGGAACAAACAGAATTTTAAACCCCCCAAAAAACCTTCCCGCAACAATTGCACAGCCCCCCTATCCGGATATCTAGCGAGAAACCGGTCCATCTCCCCCAGCCGCACTGGCGTCTCCCCCTTTTCCAGAACTCTCACCCCCCTTCTGTCTTGCCCCTCTAAAACAGAGCGTGGCTCCGTGAGACCCGCCACAGGTGGAGCATTCGTGCTTAAATTTGCACTTGGCTCCAAATTTACACCCCCTTCATTGAATAAAAAACACAACCCCTTCGCAGATGCTGCCGCGAATCCGGATTGTCCCCCCGCCCCTGATTCACTCCGAAAGGGCTGACCCGACCGAACCGGCGCCGTCACTTTGAGCCACAAAGCGATATCCTTGTGGTCCCATTTGATGCTAGGGCGTACCGCCTTCCGCTGCCTAAACTGTTCGTCGTAACGCAGCCAGGCCATACCCCCATACACCCGGTAAGTTTCTCCAATAGCATCGAGGTAACAAAAAAGCGCGGAGCAGCACTCCGGCGCCTTCTCCCCTATCACACTGGCCAATATCGCGAACGCCTGCAACCAGTTTGGGAACATCCGCGGTATCAGGCGGTGCCTACGCTTCTCCTCGTCCTCCCTCTTACCCTCATCCTTCCGCGCCCTATCCAAATTGAACCAGTCCAAAGGGAGTAAGGAAAATATATCCACATACTCCCCTTTCCAAATGCGCTCCCTAACCTCCTGCTTCAAATGTGCCCCCAACGGGCCTTCGAAACAAACATAAACTTCCCCCTTAGCCCTATCGTCTAACCGCATTCCATCCTCCTGATCAGACCCACCTACCTGCGTCTGAACGGACGCCGAAGTCCCACATGAAACCACCGTAGGTGCACTCGAAGCTGGCGGCCCCCCAGCGACCGCCCCCACACCTCACGCCGGCAATGGCCCTGACGCTACCGCCCCGCCGACGCCACACCCCAAGCCCCCCACCGGTAACACGGGATTCCCTGCCGCCCCCAAATTTGCTAACAACCCCACCAAACCCCCCAAGAGCTGGCCCAGTCCCTTACTCAAATCCGACTGAGACCCCCCAGCCCCCCCAGACACTAACTGACATAAAGGTCCCCAAGGTGCCTCACCTGGCTGCCTGGGTGCTGTGACCCCATCAGCCGAAGGTCCTGACTCCCGCCGCTCGGTCCTCTGAGACGGTCCTGGCACAGCGAGCTCCCACGGATGTCCCCTGGCCGGGCTGGGGCCAGGGACGTGATCTTCCGGATCCTCTCTGGAAACGACTTGCCCGGCGACGACTTCCTCCTCGACTTGCCTGGCCGCCGAGGGCCTGCTGCCAAGGTCCGCAGCAGCCCCGTGCCCTCTGGAACACTGCTCTGGCTGAGGGGCCTCATCCACATCAGGATCCTGGAGAGAGCCCGCCGTTCCTGGTCCCGACCACAAGGTGGCGCTGCTGCGCTGCTGATGAGGCCTACTGAGGCCTGCCTGAAGGCTCCGCCTCCTGGCTGGATTCCTTCCACGTCTGGATGCCCGGGAAGGAGCTGCACCCGGCGCCTGCAGGCGTGAAGGGTCCTGAAAAGCAGGGCTCCGTCTGCGGCGCTGAGCCCTAGGGGAGGCCATATCTGGGCTGAGGCGCGCCGTCGGCCGGGCCCGCCGCGGCCGGGATGCCCGTGGCTGAGGCGAAGCGGGAGCCTCAGCCGCCCCTCTGAGCAGCTGCTGGACCTGCTCCTGGAGCCAGCCGGGTCCCCGAGCAGCTGCTGCCGACCTGAGATCCGACAGGAGTGATTCTACGTCCATGATAAATGTAAGTGCGCACGGAGTGTAGGTGTATACAGCTCCGTTCTTTCCACAAAATGGCCTCCTTCATCCCGGGCCCTCACCTATTCAACCCCTCGTTCCACCGCCCCCATAAGTTAAACTGACCAATCCCTCCCCAGGGGCTCCCTCAAACCAGCCCCCCGTCATGGTCGCCTCCCCCCAAGGCTGCGCCCCCAGTCCGGCTCTGTCTGTAGCGCGTCTACCAACGTGCGCTTGTACTCGCGCATCTTCCTATCACGCTCCAGTGTAGGAAGTAAGGTGGGCACATTGTCTTTGTACCGGGGATCCAGCAGGGTGGCAACCCTGTAGTCCGCACACGTTAAAATGTGGGCAACTCTGCTGTCGTTGCGCAGGCACTGCAGCATGTAGTCGCTCATGTGTGCCAGGCTGCCCAGAGGTAAGGACAAGCTGTCCTCTGTGGGAGGCGTATCGTCATCGTCCTGTGTTTCCCCCCAGCCACGCACCAGTGATGGGCCCGAGCTGCTTTGGGTGCCACCCCGCTGTGAACATGCTTCATCCTCATCCTCCTGCACCTCCTCCTCATCCTCGTCCTCCTCGTCCTCCAGTAGTGGGCCCTGTCTGGCCACATTTGTACCTGGCCTCTGGTGTTGCAAAAACCTCCCTCTGAGTCACTTCGAAGAGACTGGCCTGAAAGTGCTAAAAATGACCCCTCTTCCTCCTCTTCCTCCTGGGCCACCTCCTCTTCCATCATCGCCCTAAGTGTTTTCTCAAGGAGACATAGAAGTGGTATTGTAACGCTGATAACGGCGTCATCGCCACTGGCCATGTTGGTGGAGTACTCGAAACAGCGCAACAGGGCACACAGGTCTCGCATGGAGGCCCAGTCATTGGTGGTGAAGTGTGTCTGATCCACAGTGCGACTGACCCGTGCGTGCTGCAGCTGAAACTCCACTATGGCCTGCTGCTGCTCGCACAGTCTGTCCAGCATATGCAAGGTGGAGTTCCACCTGATGAGTACGTCGCATATGAGGCGGTGAGCGGGAAGGCCGAAGTTACGCTGTAGCGCAGACAGGCGAGCAGCGGCAGAGTGTGAACGCCGGAAGCGCGAACAGACGGCCCGCACTTTATGCAGCAGCTCTGAAATGTCGGGGTAGTTGCGAATGAACTTCTGCACCACCAAATTCAGCACATGCGCCAGGCAACGGATGTGCGTCAAACCGGCTAGTCCCAGAGCTGCAACGAGATTTCGCCCATTATCGCACACCACCAGGCCGGGCTTGAGGCTCACCGGCAGCAACCACTCGTCGGTCTGTTGTTCTATACCCCGCCACAACTCCTGTGCGGTGTGGGGCCTGTCCCCCAAACATATGAGTTTCAGAATGGCCTGCTGACGTTTACCCCGGGCTGTGCTGAAGTTGGTGGTGAAGGTGTGTGGCTGACTGGATGAGCAGGTGGAAGAAGAGGAGGAGGAAGCTGAGTAGGAGGAGGAGGAGACAGGAGGCAAAGAATGTTGCCCTGCGATCCTTGGCGGCGGAAGGACGTGCGCCAAACTGCTCTCCGCCTGGGGCCCAGCCGCCACTACATTTACCCAGTGTGCAGTTAGGGAGATATAGCGTCCCTGGCCGTGCTTACTGGTCCACGTATCTGTGGTTAGGTGGACCTTGCCACAGATGGCGTTGCGCAGTGCACACTTGATTTTATCGGACACTTGTTTGTGCAGGGAAGGCACGGCTCTCTTGGAGAAGTAGTGGCGGCTGGGAAAAACATACTGTGGGACAGCAAGTGACATGAGCTGTTTGAAGCTGTGTGTGTCCACCAGCCTAAATGACAGCATTTCATAGGCCAGTAGTTTAGAAATGCTGGCATTCAGGGCCAGGGATCGAGGGTGGCTAGGTGGGAATTTACGCTTTCTCTCAAATGTTTGTGAGATGGAGAGCTGAACGCTGCCGTGTGACATGGTTGAGATGCTTGGTGACGCAGGTGGTAATGTTGGTGGTACATCCCATGTTTGCTGGGCGGCAGGTGCCAACGTTCCTCCAGAGGCAGAGGAAGAGGCCGAGGCGGCGGCAGCAGCAGAAGAGGCCGAGGCAGCGGCAGCAGCAGAAGAGGCCGATGCGGCAGCAGCAGAAGAGGCAGCAGGGGGAGCCTGAGTGACTTCCTTGTTTTTAAGGTGTTTACTCCACTGCAGTTCATGCTTTGCATGCAGGTGCCTGGTCATGCAGGTTGTGCTAAGGTTCAGAACGTTAATGCCTCGCTTCAGGCTCTGATGGCACAGCGTGCAAACCACTCGGGTCTTGTCGTCAGCACATTGTTTGAAGAAGTGCCATGCCAGGGAACTCCTTGAAGCTGCCTTTGGGGTGCTCGGTCCCAGATGGCGGCGGTCAGTAGCAGGCGGAGTCTCTTGGCGGCGGGTGTTCTGATTTTGCCCACTGCTCCCTCTTTTGCTACACTGTTGGCTTGGTCTCACCACTGCCTCTTCCTCCGAACTGTGAAAGTCAGTGGCACGACCTTCATTCCATGTGGGGTCTAGGACCTCATCGTCCCCTGCATCGTCTTCCACCCAGTCTTGATCCCTGACCTCCTGTTCAGTCTGCACACTGCAGAAAGACGCAGCAGTTGGCACCTATGTTTCGTCATCATCAGAGACGTGCTGAGGTGGTATTCCCATGTCCTCATCATCAGGAAACATAAGTGGTTGTGCGTTAATGCATTCTATCTCTTCCACCCATGGTGAAGAGCTAGGTGGATGCCCTTGGGAAACCCTGGCAGCAGAGTCTTCAAACAGCATAAGAGACTGCTGCATAACTTGAGGCTCAGACAGTTTCCCTGATATGCATGGGGGTGATGTGACAGACTGATGGGCTTGGTTTTCATGCGCCATCTGTGCGCTTTCTGCAGAAGACTGGGTGGGAGATAATGTGAACGTGCTGGATGCACTGTCGGCCACCCAATTGACTAATGCCTGTACCTGCTCAGGCCTTACCATCCTTAGAACGGCATTGGGCTTCACCAAATATCCTTGTAAATTCTGGCGGCTACTGGGACCTGAGGTAGTTGGTACACTTGGATGTGTGGCTGTGGCAGAACGGCCACGTCCTCTCCCAGCACCAGAGGGTCCACTAACACCACCACGACCATGTCCACGTCCGCGTCCCTTATTAGATGTTTTCCTCATTGTTCCCGTTCACCACAATTTTGAGAATGGCAAATTTGGAAATAGTTTTTCAACCCAGAAAATAAAATGTGCTTTTACGGTCACTACAAATAACTTGACCAGCTAAAACAGTACAGATTTGCTTGAATAGAAATGTGAGACCTGTTTTTTTTTGCACTGTGTGACAGGTTAAGGTTTAATCTCAGAATCAGACCTCTATCTGCACGGTAGCGTGTGTCTTAGGTTTTTCTGAATGACACTATCAGTACCTTCAATGTAAGATATCCTTTTTGGGATAGATTTCAAGTAGGCCTCAAATACCAGAAACTAGTTATTTTGAGAATGGCAAATTTGGGAATAGTTTTTCAAACCAGAAAAAAAAATGTGCTTTTACGGTCACTACAAATAACTTGACCAGCTAAAACAGTACAGATTTGCTTGAATAGAAATGTGAGACCTGTTTTTTTTTGCACTGTGTGACAGGTTAAGGTTTAATCTCAGAATCAGACTTCTATCTGCATGGTAGCGTGTGTCTTAGGTTTTTCTGAATGACACTATCAGTACCTTCAATGTAAGATATCCTTTTTGGGATAGATTTCAAGTAGGCCTCAAATACCAGAAACTAGTTATTTTGAGAATGGCAAATTTGGGAATAGTTTTTCAACCCAGAAAAAAAAATGTGCTTTTACGGTCACTACAAATAACTTGACCAACTAAAACAGTACAGATTTGCTTGAATAGAAATGTGAGACCTGTTTTTTTTTGCACTGTGTGACAGGTTTAGGTTTAATCACAGAATCAGACTTCTATCTGCACGGTAGCGTGTGTCTTAGGTTTTTCTGAATGACACTATCAGTACCTTCAATGTAAGATATCCTTTTTGGGATAGATTTCAAGTAGGCCTCAAATAACAGAAACTAGTTATTTTGAGAATGGCAAATTTGGGAATAGTTTTTCAAACCAGAAAATAAAATGTGCTTTTACGGTCGCTACAAATAACTTGACCAGCTAAAACAGTACAGATTTGGTTGAATAGAAATGTGAGACCTGTTTTTTTTTGCACTGTGTGACAGGTTAAGGTTTAATCTCAGAATCAGACTTCTATCTGCACGGTAGCGTGTGTCTTAGGTTTTTCTGAATGACACTATCAGTACCTTCAATGTAAGATATCCTTTTTGGGATAGATTTCAAGTAGGCCTCAAATACCAGAAACTAGTTATTTTGAGAATGGCAAATTTGGGAATAGTTTTTCAACCCAGAAAAAAAAATGTGCTTTTACGGTCACTACAAATAACTTGACCAACTAAAACAGGACAGATTTGCTTGAATAGAAATGTGAGACCTGTTTTTTTTTGCACTGTGTGACAGGTTAAGGTTTAATCACAGAATCAGACTTCTATCTGCACGGTAGCGTGTGTCTTAGGTTTTTCTGAATGACACTATCAGTACCTTCAATGTAAGATATCCTTTTTGGGATAGATTTCAAGTAGGCCTCATATACCAGAAACTAGTTATTTTGAGAATGGCAAATTTGGGAATAGTTTTTCAACCCACATCAAAAAGTGTGCTTTTACGGTCACTACAAATAACTTGACCAGCTAAAACAGTACAGATTTGGTTGAATAGAAATGTCAGGTCTATTTTTTAGGCGCTGGGTGACAGGCTCAACTTGCCCCTGATGTAGTATATGGCCAAAAAATAACCACACTGTTGATGGTTAAATGCACTTGGGTGACACAGGCTCAGCCTGCACCAGATGTAGTATATGGCCAAAAAATAATCAGACTGTTGATGGTTAAATGCACTTCGGTGACACAGGCTCAGCCTGCAGCTGATGTAGTATATGGCCAAAAAATAACCAGACTGTTGATGGTTAAATGCACTTCGGTGACACAGGCTCAGCCTGCAGCTGATGTAGGATATTGCACAAAATAACCACACTATTGATGGTTAAATACACTTGGTGATAGCTTGTGCTGGCGCACCACAAGTCACAAAATGGCCGCCGATCACCCCAGAAAAAAAGTGATCTAAAAACGCTCTGGGCAGCCTCAAAAAAGTGAGCAAGTCAATATTAGCACTTCAATGATCCACAGCTGCAGATCGATCACAGAATGAAGTCTTTTGGAGGAGTTAATCACTGCCTAATCTCGCCCTACCGTCGCAGCTGCAACCTCTCCCTATGCTTCAATCAGCAGAGTGACGTGCAGCGCAACGTGACTCAAGCTTATATAGAGGCTGGGTCACATGCTGCACTGGCCAATAACAGCCATGCCAATAGTAGGCAAGGCTGTGATGGCCTCTTGGGGCAAGTAGTATGACGCTTGTTGATTGGCTGCTTTGCAGCCTTTCAAAAAGCGCCAAGAAAGCGCCGAACACCGAACCCGAACACAGACTTTTACGAAAATGTTCGGGTTCGGGTCCGTGTCACGGACACCCCAAAATTCGGTTCGAACCCGAACTATACAGTTCGGGTTCGCTCATCCCTACCTACAATCTCTTAAAATGTAGAACGTGAAATGCAAAAAAGTGAATTTTTCACACTACAAGACCCAAACTATAGCAGCAATCTACCTGAGTGTCAAGCCTCAATCGTCAGTTTACGTATATTCAGTTATCACACGGTTGCAATAATTTTGTTTTTGGGGGTGTTCAATTTAATTATGCTGCATTCAGTATATACGTGATTACTGCAGCAATACACAAGGTGTACCAGCAATCTACCAGTGTGTATTAAGGTGAAATTTAGCATCATATTAAACCAGCATGTATATGTGATTACTGCAAAACATAGGGTAAGGCAACAATCTACCTGTGAGTGATAATGAGAAATTGATCATCAGGCCTCATTTGTCCATTTTCTTGAACTTTATTTCCACACGATTGTATTTTTTTTTGGGACTTGTTCAATTAAATTAAACCAGCATATAGGTGGACTGGTGATCAACACCAAAACATAGGCCAGCACATAAAAGTATCTGTGAGGAATAACACCAAAACTGCTTTCCCTTATAAAGTAACATTAATCCATATACATAATATACTACAAAAAACAATAGAGACTTATGTGGTTGGATAATAAAAAGGTGTGATCGGCCCTGATTAGGGGCATCTTCCGTACCATCTCAAGTGAACTCTTTCAAAACTTTTGTGCTCAAAAATGGTTGCACAACTCACTTTGAGCCATGTGTTCATCATTACGAGGTAAAAGAAAAGCTTTTTAACCTCTTTAAAGCACCAGACATCATTCCTACCCTTTATGACAACTTAGCAAGATCAGTGTTTTGTACAACACCAGAGGACAAAGAGTTTATTAAAATAATGGACAATGGTTTCTTCAAAGATTCATCTAACCACTGGGTTGCACCTTTTCCTTTCCGTGCTGTAAGAGCCAGACTTCCTGATAACCGGGAACAGGCACTATCCAGATTCATACACATAAGTGAGGTAGGGGGCGGCACCGCCACACAAACAATTCGCACCAATAGCCACACGACTCCCACGGCTGATGAGGACACACACTGCCGGTGGTGCACAGCTGAGCGTAACAGGTAGAGTGCATATGATAACAATGTAGAAGAAGAAGTAAACAGGGGCACTCACCAGTGTGTTCAAATAGTTGCGGTTTATTCCACAGATAAGGTAATGGCAGGGGGCGGACAATTCTAACACGCATCAAACAGCAACGGCCGTTTCGCGCTACTAGCGCTTCCTCGGGCTGTGCGTCCAGGTTCATCTCTTGCAACGTACATTAAAAAACAAACCCAAAATGAAAAATTATTTTGTGGCCTTCATGGAAAAGATATTTCACAATGACCATGCAGAGCCAGCTCCACCTTCCCTCCTTTGGAGTATATCACCCACGGAAACCAAACCAGATAAGAGTGGTATTCCACTCAAGTGCCAAACATAATGGCATATCTCTGAACAACATTCTTCTCACTGGTCCAAACCTGACCAATAATCTGGTAGGAGTACTTATGAGATTGAGAAAGGAGCCAGTTGCCATTACTGCAGACATTGAACAAATGTTCCACTGCTTTATCATATGGCAAGACCACAGAAATTATCTCAGGTTTCTTTGGCACAGAGACAATGACACCAGCAAGGAAATGGTTGAATACCGCATGAAGATGCACGTGTTCGGTAACAGTCCTTCACCTGCTGTTGCTACATATGGTCTACGTAGTGCTGACTCTGATGGTGAGTCAGAGTTTGAGAAAGATGCCCGAAACTTCATTGAAAGAGACTTTTACGTGGACGACACACTCAAACCCTTGCCCACAGAGGAGGAAGCCATAGATATTCTCAAAAGAACACAAGGTCAAGTTTTTGCTGAACCTGAGTAAATAAACTCCTACTCAAGATGTCTTTAGTCTCCAAGACCCTCATGAAGATCCAGACATTCGCCCTGAAGTTAGTACCCTTGTTACCAAGTCTGAAAGGAGGGCTGGCTTGGGCTGTCATTGCTTTAAACGCTTCTCCAGATGGTCAAGGCTTTTTCACACCATTGCAAAGTTTGCCCACATTATACATTGTATCGCGCTGACAAACATAACACTGAATGTTACAGTTGGGATGTGTGCCATAAACCTCTCACTGCAGAAGATATTGCACTAAGTGAGTTACTTGTGATACGTAATGTACAGCAGCGTGCCTTTCACATGGAACTGAAATGTATACATTATACATGACAAGCAAGATATTCCAAAAAGCAGCCCCATTGTCAACTTGAAACCAGTAACTGACGATCACGGCATACTGAGGGTTGGTGATTGCCTAAACAAGGCTAAGTTAGAGATTTCAGAAAGGAATCCCCTCATTATTCCTGCCAATCACCATGTTACTACACTGCTGATACAGCATTATCATGAAAGAATCAAGCACCAAGGGAGACATTTCATTGAGGGTGCTTTAAGAGCCACAGGTCTTTGGATAGTGGGAGCAAAAAGACAGGTTGCTTATATAATTCACCATTGCAATAAATGTCGCAAGACAAGGGGAAAACTGCAACATCCACAAATGTCTGATTTGCCAATTGATAGGACAAGCACTGAACCACCGTTTACTTATGTTGGTCTGGATGTCTTCAGGCCATGGACAGTCACTGCACCAAGGACCAGAGGTGGTCATGCAGACAGCAAACGAAGGGCAGAGTTGTTTACATGCTTAAGTATAAGTGCTATGCACATTGAAGTAATAGAATCCATGAATGCATCTAGTTTCATCAATGCTTTAAGACAATTTCTAGCCATCAGAGGACCAGTAAAGCAAATGAAATCTGACTGTGGAACCAACTTCATAGTCACCTGCTGAGAATTGCAAATCAACTCTAAGCCAGTTCAAGACTACTTGGCCAACAATGGTTGTACATGGATATTTAACCCCCCTCATGCCTCTCATATGGGCGGTTCATGGGAAAGAATGATAGGCATCACCCGCAAAATATTAGATTGTATGCTTATGGACTTAAACTTCTTAAGGCTCACCCACCTTCCTAGCTGAGGTATTTGCTATCGTCAACGCAAGGCCTCTTGTACCTGTATCTGTGGAGCCAGAATCCCCTGCCATTCTCACTCCAGCAAATTTTCTCACTCAGAAGTTTGGATCTGTTCCTAATCCACCTGAAGAGTCTTCTTCTGGTAACCTATATCAAAAATGGTGGAACCACGTTAAACATCTGGCCAACTGTTTCTGGAGCAGGAGGAAAAAGGAGTACTTAACCCTTCTTCAAGGATGTAGGAAGTGGCAGCAGGTTAAGCCAAACTTACAAATAGGAGAACTTGTTCTCATGAAAGACCAAAAGGTGGAAAGAAATTCCTGGCCCATGGGTCTCATCTCAAAAATCTTTGCCAGTGAAGATGGCGAGGTCCGAAAGGTGGGAGTGACCATCGTAAAACAAGGCAATTTAAAGTCCTTCATCAGGCCTGCATCTGAGATTGTTCTCCTCTCACCCATTGAGAAATGATTTCTTCTACCTTGAGGAACTTTGTAAGAACTTTTCTTCCATTTAGTCGTCCATCTCCGGACTATTCATAAAATTCCAGACATTGAACTGTTCCTGTCCACTCATTCCAGTTTATAGTGTTTTCGTTGTTGCCTTTCGTCTTTCAGGTTCTAGTATTTTCATTGGAAGTCTTATGGACATTCATGTTTTGCATATAGTGTGAAATCCTAGGATTTCAGAAGGGGAGCGTGCTGTTCCAGCATTTATTTCTTCCATTTAAGATAAATTGCTGTATTTATGTTATGATATAATTAACATGTTATGTAATGCTTCCACCCTGTGGGCATTCTTGTTATAGGTTTCCTGAATGTATTATGTAAATCCCATTGCCTTTTCTCTCTGTCTACTCCTCCCTTTTCGTGACATCATATCCTGTTTGTTCTGGTCCTGTGTCTTTTTTCTGCAGCAGACTCAGAGCTGGTGAGAACATTTCATTTTGACCTCTAATATCCTCTAACATCCTCTAATGTCCTCTATATGTCTTTGTTCAAGGTAAACTCAATAAATTACCAAAGCATCTCCTCACTGGATCTTCACATGCAAATGGCACCACGACCTAGGGATATAAGTGAGTTCAGCTGTCTACCATTGCTTGTACAGAGATTACCACTCACAACCAGTCAGAGACTTCTCTAACATACATCTGTGGCAGAATATTGTTCATCCTGTAGTCCTGGCGACTGACAAATAAAGTGGCCTCCACAAAGGGCACGAGCAAGCGGCAGGTGTCAAGCAAGAGCTTCTGCTGGCTAACATCGAAGTTACACAGGGGAGTACCTCTGTCCACCTGTATCATGAAGAAGACTTCAGGAGCCGCTTTACAACCAGATTGAACACGTGCGACATGCAGGGCACATGGCTCAACCCTCCTTGACCCAGCGTCGACACCATGTTCTTCCCGTTGTCGGTCACCATGGTTCCGGTTTTGAGTTTTTGTGGAGAAAGCCAGGATTTAATTTCTTAATAATGGACGCAGAGCAGTTCCTCCCCTGTGTGACTCCGTTCGCCCAGGCAAACTTGGTGCAGAACAGCGTGACACCACAGTGCCTTGCACATGTGGTATGCTGGTGGGGCACTGTGAATTGTTCCTGCAGTGGAGGCTGAGGACGAGGTGAAGGATGAGGAGGCAGAGGCAGACATTGTCACAGGACCAACAGCGTGAGAATGTGGAGGAGGAAGCGGCATCATCTGGCCAAGTTGCTGGTTTGGCTGGGCAGGAGCCACATTTACCCAGTGGGCCAAAAAGGACATACAGTACAGACCAAAAGTTTGGACACACCTTCTCAATCAAAGAGTTTTCTTTATTGTCATGACTATGAAGGCATCAAAACTATGAATTAACACAAGTGGAATTATATACATAACAAACAAGTGTGAAACAACTGAAAATATGTCATATTCTAGGTTCTTCAAAGTAGCCACCTTTTGCTTTGATTACTGCTTTGCACACTCTTGGCATTCTCTTGATGAGCTTCAAGAGGTAGTCCCCTGAAATGGTCTTCCAACAGTCTTGAAGGAGTTCCCAGAGATGCTTAGCACTTGTTGGCCCTTTTGCCTTCACTCTGCGGTCCAGCTCACCCCAAACCATCTCGATTGGGTTCAGGTCCGGTGACTGTGGAGGCCAGGTCATCTGGCGCAGCACCCCATCACTCTCCTTCATGGTCAAATAGCCCTTACTTTCAAAGTTTTCCCAATTTTTCGGCTGACTGACTGACCTTCATTTCTTAAGGTAATCATGGCCACTCGTTTTCCTTTACTTAGCTGCTTTTTTCTTGCCATAATACAAATTCTAACAGTCTATTCAGGAGGACTATCAGCTGTGTATCCACCTGACTTCTCCTCAACGCAACTGATGGTCCCAACCCCATTTATAAGGCAATAAATCCCACTTATTAAACCTGACAGGGCACACCTGTGAAGTGAAAGCCATTTCAGGGGACTACCTCTTGAAGCTCATCAAGAGAATGCCAAGAGTGTGCAAAGCAGTAATCAAAGCAAAAGGTGGCTACTTTGAAGAACCTAGAATATGACATATTTTCAGTTGTTTCACACTTGTTTGTTATGTATATAATTCCACATGTGTTAATTCATAGTTTTGATGCCTTCAGTGTGCATCTACAATTTTCATAGTCATGAAAATAAAGAAAACTCTTTGAATGAGAAGGTGTGTCCAAACTTTTGGTCTGTACTGTATATTGTCTTTTACCTTAGTTACAGGTCCACACGTCGGCTCAAGGACTGGCCCTCCTTCTGTTCTACATATTTGTGCAGGGCTGGTACTGCCTTTTTGGCAAAGAAATGACAGCTTGGGACTCTCCACCTCGGCTCAGCACAAGCCATCAGTTCTCTGAAAGGTGCAGAGTCTACCACTTGGAAAAGCAGCACCAGCAACTTGGCCAGGAGCACGTTCAGCTTCTGCGCTGTTGGATGAGTGCGTGTATACTGTTGTCTCTTGGCAATCGCTTCGGTGATCGATTGCTGATGGAATAACTGACTAGGAGGAGTAGGAGCAGGAGCATCAGGACCAGCAGATAATGGGAAGGACAGACAGCTCCCTTCGGCTGAGGTGGTGGAGCCTTGACTGCCTGAAATAGGCTGCGTGCCAGCTGGACCATCACATTGGAGCCACGGTTCTCCCAGGCCAGTTTATGGTGACGCTGCATATGTTGCCCACAGATTCAACAAATGGCCATGTTCCTCTCCCCCGACGGCTTACCAAAAAACTGCCACGCCACTGAGTAGGTGATTTTACCCCCAACACTGCGCACTGACAGACTGCTACCGTCACTGAGTCTATGAACCTCTGCACCACTTCTTTCTGGGCCAGTAAGCTCCTGCGAAGCGGGTGGTCTACCCCGGGCACGTTTGACTCTCAACCTTCCACTGCTGCCACCCTGCTGACTCCCGGCCATGCTACCAACTTTCTGGCTCCGCCGCTGCCTCACGCGGAAGCTGCCACCCTCTTCGTCTACATCATCATCAAATACTCTCTGCACATCACTGATGTCCTCCTCAACAGTCTCTGAGCCAGGAGCCTGACTGCTCGCAACACAAGCTCCCACGCCACTTTCCTCATCACTACTTGCCCTCCTACCGGAAGAACCTGCGGAGGTCTCCTCTGGATCTTGGCTTGGCAGTAGCTGCTGACTGTCTTCTACTACAGGTAGCTTGTCCTCGTTGTATAGTGGATTTGAAACACAGCGAATAGTACTTCTCTGGCTGAGGGAACAGAAAAGGACAGAGACAGATGAGGACAGGTAATTTTCTCACTTCACCACACAACGGCTAATAAGCCCTTTTTCTTTTTCCCCACTAATATACGCCAAAAAGAGGCTTTAGAACATATAACTGCGGCCGTGAACGGCAAATAATACTTTTTTTTGCCACTGATACAAGCCCAAAAGGGTTTTAATTTTCTCACTTCACCACACAACAGCTAATAAGCCCCTTTTTTTCCCACTAAAACACAACAAAAAAAGGCTTTAGAACATATATATAACTGCACCACACAAGAGCTAAGCCCAATAACAAGAACGGTTTTCTGGAAATACAGAGTATAATGGCAATTTGGATTCGCAGTCAGTGTAGAAAGGTGTAATTGGATTGTTCCTATTTCCCAGGCTGTAAACACCCCCACTGAACCCTGTTCTGCTTCAATACTGTGGAATAACTCCTCACTATCCTTTCCCTACACTTCTAATGCTCTTTCCCTGAACTTCTATTGAGCAAAATATAAGTTTTCAAGTCTTTCCTAGCACTGTCCCTAGCGCCTGCTCACATCTCTCCCTGCACTAAGAACACTGGAAAATGGCTGAATCCAAGATGGCTGAGGCTATTTATAGGGCTGTGACAACACAGGGGCTGTCTGGCTGCTGATTGGCTGCATGCATGGCATTGTGGGTGATCTCTCATTCCCGGAGTTCCTTGCTCCATGTCCTAACATGTGCAGCAGCCATTTTAGGAAAAAATGCGATTCGTTACCACGAAGCGTGAGGAAATTCGGATTCGGTGCAAATCGAATAATTCCTGAAATTCATATCGAATTCCAGTTTGTCAGCTTCAATTCGCTCATCTCTACTCATTTACTATGCGCGACTTCTGCAAAAGTTGCAACCCATACCATGCCGTGCAAACCATATTACACTCATGACATGATATATTATTACAGTGCAACAGTTCATACATTTTGTGTAGGCATGCAAAGCAATGCCAGACTTAAAACTGACACAAAAACCTTAAATGATGAATAAACCCCAGTGTTTAAAAATACACTGTATTGTTGCATGTGTTAGGGTGGGTTCACATCACGTTTTATGTATATGTTACAAAAAAGGATACAAAAACACAACACACTTGTTCTTGTGTCCTGCACAGCCTGGTAATAATGGTAAAAAAAAAAGTATACTTTTTTTTGCAATGGAACTCTATGGTGAACGGATGCCACTGTATGGCATCAATCTGAGGCATTTGTTTAACGTATACGTTTTTTGCATACGTTAAACGGATGGGTAAAATATGATGTGAACCCATCCTTATACTTTTTCATGTCACAAAGCTTCCCAAAATTGTCCCTTATTGTGGGCAGATGGTGTTTAAACACACGTTGTTATGGGAAAAAGACAGTGGCTTGTTGGGACCAAGCGTCAAAAAAAGAAGAATGAGTGGCTCATTCTGAAAAAAATGCCAAAACTTATGCCTAAACGGTGCAGAATGCCTGACCGTATTTATAGACGCCCAAGTGTTAATTATAAGATTGTCAGAAGAAATAGTGGCTAATTGTGCACAAGAATCCAAAAATGATGCATTAACATTATATTTATGAATGCACAATCATTAATTGTCAGTAGAAAGAGTGGCTTGTTTTGAACGAGTCTGGAAAAATTCTCCAGCAAGAGTACAGTGTGGATGCAGAAAGGGTAGGGTAATCGTGGCATGTGGCCCCAATAGTAGCAGCAGTAGCAGCACAGCATGGATCAGACAATGCAGTAGATGTTTGTTTGGCTGTTTAGGACTGGTGGTAGTAGTAGTAATAGCAGTAGGGGTAATGAAAGTGGCAGTAGGGACTTAGCCGCAGGCAACAACAGCTGCGTTGGTATTGTAATTGCAGAGGCAGCCATACAGTAAAGAACGTGATGGTAGCCAGGCAGACAGTGACAGTGGCATGGCGGCAGCGGCAGCTACAGTATATGGTACAGAACATGATGGTAAGTAGACAGACAGCGGCAGTGGTATAATGGGGCATCAAGTATGATGCCTCGTTCATTTTGATAACAGTGATGTTTAGTACACTGGCAGAGGACAACTTGGCCCGTTTGGGTGTTCAAATGATCCCTGTCATGCTAACAACCCTCTCTGAGATGACACAGATGTCTGGGCAAAAGAGAACAGCGAGAGCATACTGGGATAGTCCGGGACACTGTTCCAGTTTACCTCCCCAGAACTCTATGGGGTCAGGGAACACAGTATACACCAGGGAAATTACACATTCATTTAGAGAACAAGACTATTTAAAACTATTTTTTTGAAGGGACAGCTGGCCAGAAGAATTGTCATACAGCAGAATAGAATTTTACACATTTCCACATTTACTGTACGAGACAGTGGCAGTGGAAAAAACTTCCATTGTGCAACAACTAGCAAACAGAACTGGCTGCTGTGCTTCTGCTACTTGCTACTAGCAGAGACAGTTGGACAGTGGTGACTAAAAATTTGAGGAAGGTGCGGAAGTGCTCCACATTTGCAGAACAACAAGACAATTTATACTTTTGCCTATTTGGCCAGAAGTGCTAAATGGAAGACGCTAGAATAATTACATTTGAGTGAAGTAGCAGAAGTGTGCCACCGTTCCCACAAGTAAATGGTATGGCAGCAACTGAACCACCCAGCAACTTGGCCAGGTGAGTGTTCTGCTCGCACACAAGCTAATTGCTGGTTGAGAATAGTCTCCAAAAGACCTTACATTCCTTTATGGATGTTTCACAATGGACCGGAGGACAAGGAGGAGCAGGCTACTGAGTAGGAGAAGCAACTGATGATGATTACAAAGACACTGTATTGCTTGGGGATACAGGCTGCCTTCCACAAAGAAGATCAATAGAAGGACAGACTTGTTCTGATTCGGAATGCTGGCCAGTTCTATTTTCCCACAGGATCCAGTGATGCTGCATCATGTTTTGCAATAGGGACCTGGTGCCTATGTTTGTGTATGAATGTCTGTGGCATATTTTATTCCCATAGATCTTGCACATGGCTATTGTTTTGTGTACCAGTCTTGTGAGAACAAAACACTATATGGAGGTTGCTGCCTCAGAGGTAGAGACAGCCTACCCTGGCCTAGGTCTGACATGTTTTCACCCTATGCCAACAGTATCAGCAAATCCTGGGCTGACCACAATAAAAGCAGATCTGGTCCTGACAGTTCTTTGAAAGGTTCTGGCTGTATGTTACCTCTGCTCTTTATTTCTGCCATTGCCACCACCATCCTCCTCTGATGTCACCATCTCTTCAGCACCCCGATCAGGCTCCCAGGTCCTGTCCAACACTCAATCATAATCACAGTCTTCACGCACTCCGCCACTTTTATCAGACTGTGATATGCCATTGTGTGCTCCTTGACCATCTTCTGATTCCCTGCTCTATAATTGCCATGAGTGTCACTGTTGCTACCACTGTCCATACCACCACCACTGTGGCTATAAGTGGCACTTATACTACCAGTGGCTGGATGGCTGGTACTGCTACTACCCATATTCTGACTGTGGGAGAATGAGGCATGGGTCTTTCATTTTGCACTCTTCCTTTTTCCAAATATTGAAGCTTATGAAAAGTCATTAGTTTGGTACACACAGATTAGTAAATAGTACTAGCAAAACTGAAAGTGTTTTTTCTATAATTTAAAGAGGTGCAATTAAATTTCCCAATCCCTTCCCATCCACAATGGAACAATGGTAATATGTTTGAAGATTTTTGCTGTTTGGCAGACAGAGCCACAGTACAGGAACCTTAGAAAGTAGAATGTCTTGCTTGGTCTTTACAGGCACATCCATGGCATTTAGAGAGTAGCATATTTACAAAACTACTGTATTATTTAGTGTTGATCGCAAATATTCTAATCACAAATTTTTATAGCAAATATTGGCACCTCGAGACTTCGAGAAGATGTAGAATATAGAGCTATATTTTCGTAATCGCGAATATTATAGATTTTTTTTTTCATCAGTAAACTCCCTTCTTGCTTGTGGGCCAATGAGAAGGCTGCAATATCTTTGTCAGAACTTACTAACATCCCAAGCAACCAATAGGAAAGTTGCCTACCCCTTTACTATATAATAAACTCCCCACCAGCCATTTTCTGCTGTTTTTGCAGTTCTGAGAGAGAGAGAGAGAGAGAGAGAGAGAGAGCAGTGACATTGCTGTGCTCTGTGCTTTCATCTGGATCCTATTCCTTATCCAATTACATTAGATAGTTAGTTAGCTCATATATACACTCACCTAAAGAATTATTAGGAACACCATACTAATACGGTGTTGGACCCCCTTTTGCCTTCAGAACTGCCTTAATTCTACGTGGCATTGATTCAACAAGATGCTGATAGCATTCTTTAGAAATGTTGGCCCATATTGATAGGATAGCATCTTGCAGTTAATGGAGATTTGAGGGATGCACATCCAGGGCTCGAAGCTCCCGTTCCACCACATCCCAAAGATGCTCTATTGGGTTGAGATCTGGTGACTGTGGGGGCCATTTTAGTACAGTGAACTCATTGTCATGTTCAAGAAACCAATTTGAAATGATTTGAGCTTTGTGACATGGTGCATTATCCTGCTGGAAGTATCCAGAGGATGGATACATGTTCTCATTCTGTTTATGCCAAATTCGGACTCTACCATTTGAATGTCTCAACAGAAATCGAGACTCATCAGACCAGACAACATTTTTGCAGTCTTCAACAGTCCAATTTTGGTGAGCTCGGGCAAATTTTAGCCTCTTTTTCCTATTTGTAGTGGAGATGAGTGGTACCCGGTGGGGTCTTCTGCTGTTTTAGTCCATCCGCCTCAAAGTTGTGCGTGTTGTGGCTTCACAAATGCTTTGCTGCATACCTCGGTTGTAACGAGTGGTTATTTCAGTCAACATTGCTCTTCTATCAGCTTGAATCAGTCGGCCCATTCTCCTCTGGACTTCTAGCATCCACAAGGCATTTTTGCCCACAGGACTGCCGCATACTGGTTGTTTTTCCCTTTTCACACCATTCTTTGTAAACCCTAGAAATGGTTGTGCGTGAAAATCCCAGTAACTGAGCAAATTGTGAAATACTCAGACCGGCCCGTCTGGCACCAACAACCATGCCACGCTCAAAATTGCTTAAATCACCTTTCTTTCCCATTCTGACATTCAGTTTGGAGTTCAGGAGATTGTCTTGACCAGGACCACCCCCCTAAATGCATTGAAGCAACTGCCATGTGATTGGTTGACTAGATAATTGCATTAATAAGAAATAGAACAGGTGTTCCTAATAATTCTTTAGGTGAGTGTATAATACATATAGTTAGTGGGAGATAGTCAGTGTAGGTTAGATAGTGATATAGTGTAGCTAATAGATTCCAGTGCAGGGTGTTAGGTAGTGTGATAGGAATTACTGTTTCTCTGCTGTTCATACATACATGCTACAGACATAGTGCTGTGATGTCACAACAATAGTTAGTGCACCAATCAGTAATATCTACTCAGACCTGATAAAATGTGAAGTTGCATGTATTGCGCAAAAAATATGCACATTATTAGTGACGATTTGCGCAATCGCAAAAATATTGACTGGAGATCACGAATTCTAGAATTTGCTAATTTATTGCAAATATTATGCCAAAAATTTGCTAAATATCGCGAAAACGAATATTGTCTATGCTGCTCATCACTAGTATTAATATCCTTTATAATGCTATGTCAGCAGTTTAGGAACTTAATATACGATGACTGGTTCTCTTTAACCGCCTCCGGACCGCCTAACGTATGATTACGTTCCGGAGGCGGTCGATTTTTGCAGATCCGCAAAGCACATTCGGAAGTCTGAATGGAGCCTTACAGGGGGGTGATCAATGACAGGGGGGTGATCACCCCATATAGACTCCTTGATCACCCCCCTGTTATTGATCACCCCCCTGTAAGGCTCCATTCAGACGTCCGTATGTGTTTTATGGATCTGCGGATCCGCAAAACACATACGGACGTCTGAATGGAGCCTTACAGGGGGGTGATCACCCCATATAAGGAAAAGGGGGTTCAGCGGCACTCCGTGTTGAAGAGTAGCAGGTGCTCTGTGGTAAGGGTACATTCAAATTACATCAAAAGACCACGGCATTCTGTAGTTATTTTTAGTTGCTTGTTTTATTGCATATCTTTTTTATATATATTTTTTCTTTTTATATATCCATCCACAAAAGTAGCCACTGGCCAACGTTTCGGTCTAGTCTCAGACCTTGTTCACGGCCTATTGTATAAACAGGTACATATTTACATTAATATATACAGTAATAGAAAGAGTTATTTCATAAGTAGCATGTTATCTAGTAGACAATGTAATTCATAGTTATGACATAACTTGGGGAGAGACACGTCTGTTATATATGAGAATACAAAGTGGACCAGAAACATCCATGTTTTCCACATCCAGATATACAGCATCTGACATATAAATGGATAATCAGCCTATTTAAAATAGAGACAGCAGCATCAGATAGACCGTTCAGACAATGGAGTAGTGATCTCAAGGTAGAGATGCCACGATATAGGCGCAATATCTGTGGAATCCAAACAGTATATTATTAGATGGTAATTGTTATACAAGTTATCTTGAACATATATAGCCATGTTGGAATGAGCATAGTGCGGGACAATAGTGACACCAGAGCAGTAAGGGCTGTAGTTCATAGGAAAACTCACTATGTTAGATTAATTACTATGTACGGACATTGCCTATCCTTAACTACCATAACCTACCATAATCATAGTCATAGCTCTATTAACCGCAATTAGTCTAAGTGACTATACATACCTTAGTTTTTGTAGTAGGGAGAATGGTGGATGGTGTGGGTGTGCTGTGCGCCTGTTGGGTTTAAAAGGACGGTGGGGATGGCGTGGAGCTGTGCGACTCGCGCCAGTATGATGACGTCATGGTCAGGCGCAAGAGCTAGTAAACAGTATCGGGAGCGGGCGCATGTGCAGAGGCAGGCTGTGGTCTAGAAAGGGCACTGGCAGGCTGAAATTATGCATAGGGAAAGGGCGCTTGCGTAGCGGCAATAGCGAGTCTGGTAAAGGTACTGGTTTGTAATTAGAGACTGGGAAGAAAGTTATATATAATACATTATATATTACACTTATCAGAAACAGTTGGTATCGAACTCAAGTGTAGTAGAGTAGTATAGTAGTAAGATATGATAGTTACTAAGATAAATAATGGATCATCCTCCTAGTCTATTTATATATATATATATATATATATGCACCTCTATCAATATAGTGTATTCTAATAATGGCATCACATTATATTACCAGTGGCATACTACTACCTGTCTGACAGTGGTCATTTCACCTGTAAGGAATAAAGAGGGGGAGGGGAGGGAAAGACAATTAATATTTGGAACTCCATATTGGTTATACATTCAACATAAAGGATAATATAAGATAATATGAGCATGGAGATATCATAGTTCATAGTATCGGTAAAGGGAACATAATAGGATGAAGGTAAGGACATTGTAATCCAAAGGTGTAGTCATTTACAAGGTAAGAGGGTACAAAAGATCAAGTAATGCAAAAATCATAGTCCCTATTTAAACCGCGAGGTGTCAAGGTATTAAGTTCGTAGATCCAGTACGCCTCGCGTTGTTTAAGGCGTGCTATCCTATTTCCTCCACGTCGTGCCGATGCTACTTGTTCTAGGATTTGAAACTTTACTTGGTTGATCTGGTGGTTGGCCGAAATGAAGTGCTGTGGTATTGGTAGTTCGGTTTTTCGACAACGGATGTCCGATTTGTGCTTGGAAATGCGGTCCCGTACACATTGGGTAGTTTCACCCACATATGCAAGGCCGCATGGGCAACGGATCAGATACACGACATGTGAAGATGAGCATGTGTAAAAGCCTTTTGGGTGGTATATTTTGCCTGAATGGGGGTGAATTATCCTATTGCCTCTGATGACATTATTACATTGGGTGCAGTTGAGACATGGATAGGTGCCTGTTTTCGTTGGTGCCAGTGTAGTTTGTTTTAAAGAGGATTTTAACGGACCGATGTCAGCCTTGACTAGTCTATCCCTTAAGTTTTGTGGTCTTTTGTAGCACATACGGACTGGAAATTGAAATTCAGGAATATCTGGATATGACTCTTTCAGGATCGACCAATGTTTTTTTATTATTGTTTGAATTTTAGGCATGATAGGGTGATATGTTACTACTAGCGGAAGACGGGGTGGTAATGGAGTAGTGTTAGAGGGGGGGTGCTGGCGTATTGGAAAAGTTTGTTCTCTTTTGAGTAGAGGAAGTGGATACCCTCTATCCTGAAATTTTTGGGACATTTCTCGTAATCTTTGTTTCTGGAGTATTCTATTCTAGATACCCTTTGGAACTGCGAACGGGGTAGAGATTGTTTAGTGGTAAGAGGGTGGCAACTGGAGTAATGTAGAAGAGTGTTCCGGTCGGTAGGTTTGCAGTATAGATCTGTGGTCAGTGTACCAGTGGGGGTCTTCATGACGACCGTGTCCAAGAAACTAATAGATTGCGGGTCAGTATGTGCTGTGAATTGTAAATCGGGGTCGACACTATTGATGTATAGCAAAAAGTTAGAGAATGTATTCTGGTCACCTTGCCATATGCAGAATATATCATCGATATATCTGTACCATGTTAGTACATGGGTCTGGAATAAGGCATTTGAATAAATCCAGTCCTCTTCGAACTGTGCCATAAAGGCATTAGCGTAGGGTGGCGCCACGTGCGCGCCCATGGCGGTCCCTTTCTTTTGGATGTAGAAGTTGTCACCAAACATAAAGAAATTGTGTTGAAGTACAAATTCTAATAGTCGTATACAAAAGGTCTGTGCTATCGGAAGGAGTTCAGAACTACTTAGCAGTATTTTAACTGCTTGGATTCCTTTGTCGTGCGAGATGGAGGTATATAAGCTATTGACATCTAGTGTCACTAGCATACTATCTGGAGGTAGGTCCCGTAGATCTGAAATGATGGATAGGAATTGTGAAGTATCTAGTAGGAAAGAGCGTGTTTGTTTGATGAGTGGAGTTAGTATTTTTTCAAGAAATTTAGATAATGGTGAAAGTAGAGAATCAGTAGAGGCTACAATGGGCCTACCTGGTGGGTGGGTAAGATTTTTATGGATTTTGGGCAGAATGTAAAACACAGGAAGAATGGGGTTTTTGTTGAGAAGAAAGGTATGTGTAGATTTATCAATAGTGTTAAGTTGAAGCTGATGGTCTAGGAATGTGGTGATGTCCTTAGTGAGCTGAAAGGTAGGATTGTGTTGGACTTGCTCATAGGTGGTAGTGTCGGACAGTTGTCTCTGTATTTCTTGAATGTAGAGTAAAGTGTCCATTACAACTATGGCACCCCCTTTATCGGCTGGTTTGATTGTGATTGTTTTGTCTGTCTGTAATGTCTTCAGAGCCATATGTTCCTCGCATCTTAAATTAGAGGGAACATGGAGTTCACCATTTTTCAAGGCAATAGTGCTGGATTTGATTTCACGATTTATGAGATCAATGAATGCTTCCACACCGTGGTATGTTTTGGGGGGCATATAGTTACTTTTATTTCTCAAGCCTAATGTTTTAATAGATAAGGGAGTCGGTGATGTAACCGTAGGTGGTGTTGTAATTAGTTGTGAGAAATGGGCTTTGAGTCTCAGTGTTCTATAAAATCTATTGAGTTCCTGTTCCAAAGGGAAAGGTCTTAGATTGCCATATGGGCAAAATGAGAGTCCCTTTGATAATACGTTCAGTTCAGCAGGTGAAAGAGTTCGTGAGGAAATGTTCACTATAAGGTTCCTACCTGTGAGCGGGTCTGGATGCCTCTCGGTTTTGGATCGGTGGGTGCCTCTTCCTCGGCGTATGTGCTTCTTCGTCGTTGTCGGTAGCCGCGCCTGGGAAAAAAACTCTGGGAACGGTATGTTGTAGATCTCTCGCTGCCCGAGGAGGAGGATGCATAGCCTGTATATGGGGTGTATCCATAACCTGTTCTTGAGTCTTGCCATTGCCATCTGTAGACCTTGTTAAGTTGGTAATCCTCCGTGTCACGGATGAATTTGGTGCGTTTGGTATTCTCTAAATTTTTTCGGTGTTCTTCCAATATTTTGTCTGTCTTCTTCTTTAATTCGGACCATTCAGAGGTGGAGGTTGTTGAGAGTAGTTGGCTTTCAATTGCCGCAAGTTTCTCCTTGGAGTCTTTAATTGCTTTTTGCAGATACTCGATCCTGAGGACAATTATATCCAGGGAACATTTATTTATGATGTTTTTAAACTTGGTACAATATTCTGTATTTGATGGAAATAGTGTTGGTCGAAGGTGGACTCGTAGTCCCCTGGGAATCCTCTTGTGTTTATAGTATTCTGCGAGGGTTGCGCAGTGAAGTTCCGAGGAAATTAATTTTTTGGACTCACGCTCCCAGTCACGTGTACGATATTCGTTGTGAGGTACGTGTAGGAAGTCACTTGATACTGTGACTTCAGAGACGATTTTCTCCGCTGCTGTTAGATCATATGCGAAGGTAGTCATCTGGAGGGTGCTCAGCTGAAAACGTTGTCAGTGTTAAGGAAAAGGGGGTTCAGCGGCACTCCGTGTTGAAGAGTAGCAGGTGCTCTGTGGTAAGGGTACATTCAAATTACATCAAAAGACCACGGCACTCTGTAGTTATTTTTAGTTGCTTGTTTTATTGCATATCTTTTTTATATATATTTTTTCTTTTTATATATCCATCCACAAAAGTAGCCACTGGCCAACCCAACAGGCGCACAGCACACCCACACCATCCACCATTCTCCCTACTACAAAAACTAAGGTATGTATAGTCACTGAGACTAATTGCGGTTAATAGAGCTATGACTATGATTATGTTAGGTTATGGTAGTTAAGGATAGGCAATGTCCGTACATAGTAATTAATCTAACATAGTGAGTTTTCCTATGAACTACAGCCCTTACTGCTCTGGTGTCACTATTGTCCCGCACTATGCTCATTCCAACATGGCTATATATGTTCAAGATAACTTGTATAACAATTACCATCTAATAATATACTGTTTGGATTCCACAGATATTGCGCCTATATCGTGGCATCTCTACCTTGAGATCACTACTCCATTGTCTGAACGGTCTATCTGATGCTGCTGTCTCTATTTAAAATAGGCTGATTATCCATTTATATGTCAGATGCTGTATATCTGGATGTGGAAAACATGGATGTTTCTGGTCCACTTTGTATTCTCATATATAACAGACGTGTCTCTCCCCAAGTTATGTCATAACTATGAATTACATTGTCTACTAGATAACATGCTACTTATGAAATAACTCTTTCTATTACTGTATATTAATGTAAATATGTACCTGTTTATACAATAGGCCAAGAACAAGGTCTGAGACTAGACCGAAACGTTGGCCAGTGGCTACTTTTGTGGATGGATATATAAAAAGAAAAAATATATATAAAAAAGATATGCAATAAAACAAGCAACTAAAAATAACTACAGAGTGCCGTGGTCTTTTGATGTAATTTGAATGTACCCTTACCACAGAGCACCTGCTACTCTTCAACACGGAGTGCCGCTGAACCCCCTTTTCCTTAACACTGACAACGTTTTCAGCTGAGCACCCTCCAGATGACTACCTTCGCATATGATCTAACAGCAGCGGAGAAAATCGTCTCTGAAGTCACAGTATCAAGTGACTTCCTACACGTACCTCACAACGAATATCGTACACGTGACTGGGAGCGTGAGTCTAAAAAATTAATTTCCTCGGAACTTCACTGCGCAACCATCGCAGAATACTATAAACACAAGAGGATTCCCAGGGGACTACGAGTCCACCTTCGACCAACACTATTTCCATCAAATACAGAATATTCTACCAAGTTTGAAAACATCATAAATAAATGTTCCCTGGATATAATTGTCCTCAGCATCGAGTATCTGCAAAAAGCAATTAAAGACTCCAAGGAGAAACTTGCGGCAATTGAAAGCCAACTACTCTCAACAACCTCCACCTCTGAATGGTCCGAATTAAAGAAGAAGACAGAAAAAATATTGGAAGAACACCGAAAATATTTAGAGAATACCAAACGCACCAAATTCATCCGTGACACGGAGGATTACCAACTTAACAAGGTCTACAGATGGCAATGGCAAGACTCAAGAACAGGTTATGGATACACCCTATATACAGGCTACGCATCCTCCTCCTCGGGCAGCGAGAGATCTACAACATACCGTTCCCAGCGTTTTTTTCCCAGGCGCGGCTACCGACAACGACGAAGAAGCACATACGCCGAGGAAGAGGCACCCACCGATCCAAAACCGACAGGCATCCAGACCCGCTCACAGGTAGGAACCTTATAGTGAACATTTCCTCATGAACTCTTTTACCTGCTGAACTGAACGTATTATCAAAGGGACTCTCATTTTGCCCATATGGCAATCTAAGACCTTTCCCTTTGGAACAGGAACTCAATAGATTTTATAGAACACTGAGACTCAAAGCCCATTTCTCACAACTAATTACAACACCACCTACGGTTACATCACCGACTCCCTTATCTATTAAAACATTAGGCTTGAGAAATAAAAGTAACTATATGCCCCCCAAAACATACCACGGTGTGGAAGCATTCATTGATCTCATAAATCGTGAAATCAAATCCAGCACTATTGCCTTGAAAAATGGTGAACTCCATGTTCCCTCTAATTTAAGATGTGAGGAACATATGGCTCTGAAGACATTACAGACAGACAAAACAATCACGATCAAACCAGCCGATAAAGGGGGTGCCATAGTTGTAATGGACACTTTACTCTACATTCAAGAAATACAGAGACAACTGTCCGACACTACCACCTATGAGCAAGTCCAACACAATCCTACCTTTCAGCTCACTAAGGACATCACCACATTCCTAGACCATCAGCTTCAACTCAACACTATTGATAAATCTACACATACCTTTCTTCTCAACAACAACCCCATTCTTCCTGTGTTTTACATTCTGCCCAAAATCCATAAAAATCTTACCCACCCACCAGGTAGGCCCATTGTAGCCTCTACTGATTCTCTACTTTCACCATTATCTAAATTTCTTGAAAAAATACTAACTCCACTCATCAAACAAACACGCTCTTTCCTACTAGATACTTCACAATTCCTATCCATCATTTCAGATCTACGGGACCTACCTCCAGATAGTATGCTAGTGACACTAGATGTCAATAGCTTATATACCTCCATCTCGCACGACAAAGGAATCCAAGCAGTTAAAATACTGCTAAGTAGTTCTGAACTCCTTCCGATAGCACAGACCTTTTGTATACGACTATTAGAATTTGTACTTCAACACAATTTCTTTATGTTTGGTGACAACTTCTACATCCAAAAGAAAGGGACCGCCATGGGCACGCACGTGGCGCCACCCTACGCTAATGCCTTTATGGCACAGTTCGAAGAGGACTGGATTTATTCAAATGCCTTATTCCAGACCCATGTACTAACATGGTACAGATATATCGATGATATATTCTGCATATGGCAAGGTGACCAGAATACATTCTCTAACTTTTTGCTATACATCAATAGTGTCGACCCCGATTTACAATTCACAGCACATACTGACCCGCAATCTATTAGTTTCTTGGACACGGTCGTCATGAAGACCCCCACTGGTACACTGACCACAGATCTATACTGCAAACCTACCGACCGGAACACTCTTCTACATTACTCCAGTTGCCACCCTCTTACCACTAAACAATCTCTACCCCGTTCGCAGTTCCAAAGGGTATCTAGAATAGAATACTCCAGAAACAAAGATTACGAGAAATGTCCCAAAAATTTCAGGATAGAGGGTATCCACTTCCTCTACTCAAAAGAGAACAAACTTTTCCAATACGCCAGCACCCCCCCTCTAACACTACTCCATTACCACCCCGTCTTCCGCTAGTAGTAACATATCACCCTATCATGCCTAAAATTCAAACAATAATAAAAAAACATTGGTCGATCCTGAAAGAGTCATATCCAGATATTCCTGAATTTCAATTTCCAGTCCGTATGTGCTACAAAAGACCACAAAACTTAAGGGATAGACTAGTCAAGGCTGACATCGGTCCGTTAAAACCCTCTTTAAAACAAACTACACTGGCACCAACGAAAACAGGCACCTATCCATGTCTCAACTGCACCCAATGTAATAATGTCATCAGAGGCAATAGGATAATTCACCCCCATTCAGGCAAAATATACCACCCAAAAGGCTTTTACACATGCTCATCTTCACATGTCGTGTATCTGATCCGTTGCCCATGCGGCCTTGCATATGTGGGTGAAACTACCCAATGTGTACGGGACCGCATTTCCAAGCACAAATCGGACATCCGTTGTCGAAAAACCGAACTACCAATACCACAGCACTTCATTTCGGCCAACCACCAGATCAACCAAGTAAAGTTTCAAATCCTAGAACAAGTAGCATCGGCACGACGTGGAGGAAATAGGATAGCACGCCTTAAACAACGCGAGGCGTACTGGATCTACGAACTTAATACCTTGGCACCTCGCGGTTTAAATAGGTACTTCGATTTTTGCATTACTTGATCTTTTGTACCCTCTTACCTTGTAAATGACTAGACCTTTGGATTACAATGTCCTTACCTTCATCCTATTATGTTCCCTTTACCGATGCTATGAACTATGATATCTCCATGCTCATATTATCTTATATTATCCTTTATGTTGAATGTATAACCAATATGGAGTTCCAAATATTAATTGTCTTTCCCTCCCCTCCCCCTCTTTATTCCTTACAGGTGAAATGACCACTGTCAGACAGGTAGTAGTATGCCACTGGTAATATAATGTGATGCCATTATTAGAATACACTATATTGATAGAGGTGCATATATATATATCTATATATATATATATAAATAGACTAGGAGGATGATCCATTATTTATCTTAGTAACTATCATATCTTACTACTATACTACTATACTACACTTGAGTTCGATACCAACTGTTTCTGATAAGTGTAATATATAATGTATTATATATAACTTTCTTCCCAGTCTCTAATTACAAACCAGTACCTTTACCAGACTCGCTATTGCCGCTACGCAAGCGCCCTTTCCCTATGCATAATTTCAGCCTGCCAGTGCCCTTTCTAGACCACAGCCTGCCTCTGCGCATGCGCCCGCTCCCGATACTGTTTACTAGCTCTTGCGCCTGACCATGACGTCATCATACTGGCGCGAGTCGCACAGCTCCACGCCATCCCCACCATCCTTTTAAACCCAACAGGCGCACAGCACACCCACACCATCCACCATTCTCCCTACTACAAAAACTAAGGTATGTATAGTCACTGAGACTAATTGCGGTTAATAGAGCTATGACTATGATTATGTTAGGTTATGGTAGTTAAGGATAGGCAATGTCCGTACATAGTAATTAATCTAACATAGTGAGTTTTCCTATGAACTACAGCCCTTACTGCTCTGGTGTCACTATTGTCCCGCACTATGCTCATTCCAACATGGCTATATATGTTCAAGATAACTTGTATAACAATTACCATCTAATAATATACTGTTTGGATTCCACAGATATTGCGCCTATATCGTTGCATCTCTACCTTGAGATCACTACTCCATTGTCTGAACGGTCTATCTGATGCTGCTGTCTCTATTTAAAATAGGCTGATTATCCATTTATATGTCAGATGCTGTATATCTGGATGTGGAAAACATGGATGTTTCTGGTCCACTTTGTATTCTCATATATAACAGACGTGTCTCTCCCCAAGTTATGTCATAACTATGAATTACATTGTCTACTAGATAACATGCTACTTATGAAATAACTCTTTCTATTACTGTATATTAATGTAAATATGTACCTGTTTATACAATAGGCCAAGAACAAGGTCTGAGACTAGACCGAAACGTTGGCCAGTGGCTACTTTTGTGGATGGATATATAAAAAGAAAAAATATATATAAAAAAGATATGCAATAAAACAAGCAACTAAAAATAACTACAGAGTGCCGTGGTCTTTTGATGTAATTTGAATCACCCCATATAGACTCCCTGATCACCCCCCTGTCATTTATCACCCCCCTGTCATTGATCACCCTCCTGTAAGGCTCCATTCAGACGCCCGTATGTGTTTTGTGGATCCGCGGATCCACAGATCCGCAAAACACTGACACCGTGGATCCCCAAAACACGGACACCGGAAATGTGCTTTTCGCATTTTGCGGATCCGCACATTGCCAGAACTATATAGAAAATGCCTTTTCTTGTCCGCAATTGTGGACAAGAATAGGACATGTTCTATAGGCTCTACAAAAAACACAGTATTTGCCCGTTCAGTCCGCCCCACCGCAGTGACATAATTATTATTTTTTTGATCACTGCAAAAACACCGTAAAATCGCTGCGGCGCTATAAAAAGATCACTTTTGAGGGGCATGGCGAGTTCATAGAAGATTTTTATTTTTTTTGTCACAAGTTAGCGGAAATTGAATTTTTTTTTTAGTTTTTCTGTTTTTTCTTACAAAGTCTCATATTCCACTAACTTGTGACAAAAAATAAAATCTCACATGAACTCACCATACCCCTCACGGAATCCGAATGCGTAAAAATTTTTAGACATTTATATTCCAGACTTCTCCTCACGCTTTAGGGCCCCTAAAATGCCAGGGCAGTACAAACACCCCACATGTGACCCCATTTTGGAAAGAAGAGGGGCATGGCGAGTTCATGTAAAATTTTATTTTTTGTCACAAGTTAGTGGAATATGAGATTTTGTAAGAGAATTTTTTTTTTTTTTTAAATATCATTTTCCGCAAACTTGTGCCAAAAAAAAAATATTCTAGGAACTCGCCATGCCCCTCACGGAATACCTTGGGGTGTCTTCTTTCCAAAATGGGGTCACTTGTGGGGTATTTATACTGCCCTGGCACTTTAGGGGACCTAAAGCGTGAGAAGTAGTTTGGAATCCAAATGTGTAAAAAATGCCCTGTGAAATCGTAAAGATTCTCATTGGAATTTGGGCCCCTTTGCGCACCTAGGCTGCAAAAAAGTGTCACACATGTGGTATCGCCGTACTCAGGAGAAGTAGGGCAATGTGTTTTGGCGTGTATTTTTACATATACCCATGCTGGGTGAGAGAAATATCTCTGTAAATGACAACTTTTTAAATTTTTTATACAAAGTTGTCAATTTACAGAGATATTCCTCTCACCCAGCATGGGTATATGTAAAAATACACCCCAAAACACATTGCCCTACTTTTCCTGAGTACGGCGATACCACATGTGTGACACTTTTTTGCAGCCTAGGTGCGTAAAGGGGCCGAAAGTCCAACAAGTACCTTTAGGCTTTAAAGGGTTGCTCACAATTTAGCCCGGCCCAAAATGCCAGAACAGTAAACACACCTCACAAATGACCCCATTTCGGAAAGTAGACACCCCAAGGTATTCGCTGAGGGGCATATTGAGTCTATGAAAGATTTAACTTTTTGTCACAAGTTAGCGGAATGGGAGACTTTGTGAGAAAAAACTAAAAAAAATCTATTTTTGCTAACTTGTGCCAAAAAAAAAAAAAACTTCTATGAACTCGCCATGTCCCTCATGGAATTCCTTGGGGTGTCTTCTTTTCAAAATGGGGTTACTTGTGGGGTATTTATACTGCCCTGGCATTTTAGGGGCCCTAAAGCGTGAGAAGAAGTCTGGAATCCAAATGCCTAAAAATGCCCTCCCAAAAGGTACTCGTTGGAATTTGGGCCCCTTTGGGCACCTAGGCTGCAAAAAAGTGTCACACATGTGGTATCGCCGTATTTAGGAGAAGTTGGGCAGGGGTGTCTTTTTACATATACCCATGCTGGGTGAGAGAAATATCTCTCTAAAATGACAACTTTGTATTAAAATATGGGAAAAGTTTACTTTTAGAGAGATATTTCTCTCACTCAAGATCGGTATATGTAAAAATACACCCCAGAACACATTGCCCTACTTCTTCTGAGTACGGCGATACCACATGTGTGACACTTTTTTGCAGCCTAGGTGCCCAAAGGGGCCCAAATTCTAAAGAGCACCATTAGGATTTCACAGGGCATTTTTTAGGCATTTGGATTCCAGACTTCTTCTCACGCTTTAGGTCCCCTAAAATGCCAGGGCAGTATAAATACCCCACAAGTGACCCCATTTTAAAAAGAAGACACCCCAAGGTATTTCGTGATGGGCATAGTGAGTTCATGGAAGTTTTTATTTTTTGTCACAAGTTAGTGGAATATGAGACTTTGTAAGAAAAAAAAAATCAACTTGTTGACAAAAAATTAAAACTTCTATGAACTCACTATGCCCATAAGCGAATACCTTAGGGTGCCTACTTTCCGAAATGGGGTCATTTGGGGGGTGTTTTTACTGTCTGGGCATTGTAGAACCTCAGGAAACATGACAGGTGCTCAGAAAGTCAGAGCTGCTTCAAAATGCGGAAATTCACATTTTTCTACCATAGTTTGTAAACGCTATAACTTTTGCGCAAACCAATAAATATACACTTATTGCATTTTTTTTATCAAAGACATGTAGAACAATAAATTTAGAGAAAAATGTATATAGAAATGTAGTTTTATTTGAAAAATTGAAAGTGAAAAATGTCATTTTTTTGCAAACATTTCGGTCAATTTCGATTAATAACAAAAAAAGTAAAAATGTCAGCAGCAATGAAATACCACCAAATGAAAGCTCTATTAGTGAGAAGAAAAGGAGGTAAAATTCATTTGGGTGGTAAGTTGTATTGACCGAGCAATAAACCGTGAAAGTAGTGTAGTGCAGAATTGTAAAAAGTGGTCTGGTCATTAAGAGGGTTTAAGCTAGGGGAGCAGAGGTGGTTAAGTAGGATAGCACAGTAGTGACAGATCCACTGTAATGATTCTGTAACAGTAGAATCCTATGTCCACCTCCAAAACCATCATGTTTATTCTTTTAATACCGTATATGTAAAATGGAAAGTAGAGCAGTTTTGCTAATAGTCATAATTACAGTTTTATTGCTTCTGTTTCTACAGCACATTTATTTTTCCGAATGGTAACAGATTTCAAAAAATGGTGTGGTCTGACCCTGCAATTACACACTTTTTCAAGGAATATGGATTAACGCCTTAAGGACTTAGGACGTACCGGTACGCCATGTTTGCCGAGTCCTTAAGGACCCATGAGTTACCGGTACATCCTAACTTTAAAACTACATTGCTCCGCGGCGGGGGTTAATCGGAACAGGATGTCCACTGAAATAATTCAGCGGGCATCCTGTCACAACACCGAGGGGGGGGGGGTAATGTGACCCCGTTGCAACGGCGATCCCAGCAAACCGCAGGTCAATTCAGACCTGCGGTTTGCGGCTTTACCTTAGGTTTGCGGTGGCGATCGGCGGTGCCATCGGCTTCCCATGCAGCTGTAGGGGGGACCCGATGGCATGGAAGTCAGCACGATGCCTTCCTTAGGCATCAGCGCTGCCTTCCGGTGACGAGCCTGTGAGATCCAGCCCCCTGGATCTCACAGGCCGGAAGCTGTATGAGTAATACACACAGTATTACTCATACAGCCAATGCATTCCAATACAGAAGTATTGGAATGCATTGTAAAGGGGATTAGACCCCCAAAAGTTCAAGTCCCAAAGTGGGACAAAAAATAAAGTGAAAAAAAAAGTTTAAAAAATTAAGTTTTCCCCCCAAAAAATTAAAAGTATCAAGTACAAATAAACAAAAACGTAATTTTCCCTAAAATAAAGTTTAAAAAAATTAGTAAACAATAGGGGGAAAAAAAGTATACATATTAGGTGTCGACGTGTCCGATTCGACCGACTCTGTAAACATATCACATGACCTAACCCCTCAGATGAACACCGTAAAAAATAAAAAATAAAAACTGTGCTAAATAAACCATTTTTTTGTCAACTTACATCACAAAAAGTACAACACCAAGCGATAAAAAAGGCGTTTGCCCACCAAAATAGGACCAATCTAACCGTCACCTCATCCCGCAAAAAATGAGCCCCTACCTGAGACAATCGCCCAAAAAATACAAAAACTATGGCTCAGAATATGGAGACACTAAAACATCATTTTATTTTGTTTTAAAAAAGCTGTTATTGTGTAAAACTTATATAAATAAATAAAAGGTATACATATTAGGTATCGCCGCGTCCGTATTGACCGGCTCTATAAAATTATCACATTACCAAACCCCTGAGATGAACACCGTAAAAAATAAAAAATAAAAACTGTGCTAAATAAAAAAGAAATTGTCACCTTACATCATAAAAAGTGTAATAGCAAGCGATCAAAAAGTCATATGCACCCCAAGATAGTGCCAATCAAACTGTCATCTCATCCAGCAAAAAAATTAGACCCTACCTAAGATAATCGCCCAAAAACTGAAAAAAAAAAACTATGGCTCTCAGAATAAGGAGACACTAAAACATGATTTTTTTTTTGTTTCAAAAATGAGATTATTGTGTAAAACTTACCTAATATGTATACTTTGTTTTATTTATGTATCTCCACATCCGTATTGACCGGCTTTATAAAAATATCATATGACCTAACCCCTCAGATGAACACCGTAAAAAATAAAAAATAAAAACTGTGCTAAATAAACCATTTTTTGTCACCTTACATCACAAAAAGTGTAATAGCAAGCGATCAAAAAGTCACACGCACCCCAAAATAGTGCCAATAAAACCATCATCTCATCCCGCAAAAATCATACCCTACCCATGGTAATCGCCCAAAAACGGAAAAAATTATGGCTTTCAGACTATGGAAACACTTAAACATGATTTTTTTTGCTTCAAAAATGAAATCATTGTGTAAAACTTACATAAATAAAAAGAAAGTATACATATTAGGTATTGCAGCGTCCGTAATAACTTTCTCTATAAAAATATCACATGGCTTAACCCCTCAGGTGAATACCGTAAAAAAATAAATAAATAAACACGGTGTAAAAAAAGCCATTTTTTATCACCTTACATCACAAAAAGTGTAACAGCAAGCGATCAAAAAGTCACACACACCCCAAAATAGTGCCAATAAAACCGTCATCTCATCTGCAAAAATCATCCCCTACCCAAGGTAATCGCCCAAAAACTGAAAAAAATAGACTATGGAAACACTAAAACATGATTTTTTGGGCTTCAAAAATGAAATCATTGTGTAAAACTTACATAAATAAAAAAAAAGTATACATAATAGGTATCGCAGCATCCGTGACAACCAGGTCTATAAAAATATCACATGATCTAACCTGTCAGATGAATTTTGTAAATAACAAAAAATAAAAATGGTGGCAAAACAGCTTTTTTCTTGTTACCTTGCCTCACAAAAAGTGTAATATAGAGCAACCAAAAATCATATGTACCCTAAACTAGTATCAACAATACTGCAACCCTATCCCGTAGTTTCTAAAATGGGGTCACCTTTTTGGAGTTTCTACTCTAGGGTGCATCAGGGGGGCTTCAAATGGGACATGGTGTCAAAAAACCAGTCCAGCAAAACCTGCCTTCCAAAAACCGTATGGCATTCCTTTCCTTCTGCGCTCTGCCGTGTGCCCGTACAGTGGTTTACGACCAAATATGGGGTGTTTCTGTAAACTACAGAATCAGGGCCATAAATATTGAGTTTGGTTTGGCTGTTAACCCTTGCTTTGTAACTGGAAAAAAAAATATTAAAATGGAAAATCTGCCAAAAAAGTGAAATTTTGAAATTGTATCTCTATTTTCCATTAATTCTTGTGGAACACCTAAAGGGTTAACGACATTTGTAAAATCAGTTTTGAATACCTTGAGGGGTGTAGTTTCTTAGATGGGGTCACTTTTATGGAGTTTCTACTCTAGGGGTGCATCAGGGGGGCTTCAAATGGGACATGGTGTCAAAAAAACCAGTCCAGCAAAACCTGCCTTCCAAAAACCGGATGGCATTCCTTTCCTTCTGCGCCCTGTCGTGTGCCCGTACAGCGGTTTACGACCACATATGGGGTGTTTCTGTAAATTAAAGAATCAGGGCCATAAATATTGAGTTTGGTTTAGCTGTTAACCCTTGCTTTGTAACTGGAAAAAAATTATTAAAATGGAAAATCTGCCAAAAATGAGAAATTTTGAAATTGTATCTCTATTTTACATTAATTCTTGTGGAACACCTAAAGAGTTAACAACGTTTGTAAAATCAGTTTTGAATACCTTGAGGGGTGTAGTTTCTTAGATGGGGTCACTTTTATGGAGTTTCTACTCTAGGGGTGCATCAGGGGGGCTTCAAATGGGACATGGTGTAAAAAAAACAGTCCAGCAAAACCTGCCTTCCAAAAACCGGATGGCATTCCTTTCCTTCTGCGCCCGGCCGTGTGCCCGTACAGCGGTTTACGACCAAATATGGGGTGTTTCTGTAAACTACAGAATCAGGGCCATAAATATTGAGTTTGGTTTGGCTGTTAACCCTTGCTTTGTAACTGGAAAAAAAAATATTAAAATGGAAAATCTGCCAAAAAAGTGAAATTTTTAAATAGTATCTCTATTTTCCATTAATTCTTGTGGAACACCTAAAGGGTTAACGACATTTGTAAAATCTGTTTTGAATACCTTGAGGGGTGTAGTTTCTTAGATGGGGTCACTTTTATGGAGTTTCTACTCTAGGGGTGCATCAGGGGGGCTTCAAATGGGACATGGTGTCAAAAAAAACAGTCCAGCAAAACCTGCCTTCCAAAAACCGGATGGCATTCCTTTCCTTCTGCGCCCTGTCGTGTGCCCGTGCAGCGGTTTATGACCACATATGGGGTGTTTCTGTAAATTAAAGAATCAGGGCCAAAAATATTTAGTTTGTTTTAGCTGTTAACCCTTGCTTTGTAACTGGAAAAAAAATATTAAAATGGAAAATCTGCCAAAAAAGTGAAATTTTTAAATAGTATCTCTATTTTCCATTAATTCTTGTGGAACACCTAAAGGGTTAACGACATTTGTAAAATCTGTTTTGAATACCTTGAGGGGTGTAGTTTCTTAGATGGGGTCACTTTTATGGAGTTTCTACTCTAGGGGTGCATCAGGGGGGCTTCAAATGGGACATGGTGTAAAAAAAAACAGTCCAGCAAAACCTGCATTCCAAAAACCGTATGGCATTCCTTTCCTTCTGCGCCCTGCCGTGTTCCAGTACAGCGGTTTACGACCACATATGGGGTGTTTCTGTAAACTACAGAATCAGGGCCACAAATATTTAGTTTAATTTGGCTGTTAACCCTTGCTTAGTAACTGGAAAAAAAAATCTTAAAATGGAAAATCTGCCAAAAAAGTGAAATTTTTAAATAGTATCTCTATTTTCCATTAATTCTTGTGGAACACCTAAAGGGTTAATGACATTTATAAAATCAGTTTTGAATACCTTTAAGGGTTTAGTTTCTTAAATGGGTCACTTTTATGGAGTTTCTACTCTAGGGGTGCATCAGGGGGGCTTCAAATGGGACATGGTGTCAAAAAACCAGTCCAGCAAAACCTGCCTTCCAAAAACCGTATGGCATTCCTTTCCTTCTGCGCCCTGTCGTGTGCCCGTACAGCGGTTTACGACCACATATGGGGTGTTTCTGTAAATTAAAGAATCAGGGCCATAAATATTGAGTTTGGTTTAGCTGTTAACCCTTGCTTTGTAACTGGAAAAAAATTATTAAAATGGAAAATCTGCCAAAAATGAGAAATTTTGAAATTGTATCTCTATTTTACATTAATTCTTGTGGAACACCTAAAGAGTTAACAACGTTTGTAAAATCAGTTTTGAATACCTTGAGGGGTGTAGTTTCTTAGATGGGGTCACTTTTATGGAGTTTCTACTCTAGGGGTGCATCAGGGGGGCTTCAAATGGGACATGGTGTAAAAAAAACAGTCCAGCAAAACCTGCCTTCCAAAAACCGGATGGCATTCCTTTCCTTCTGAGCCCTGTCGTGTGCCCGTACAGTGGTTTTCGACCACATATGGGGTGTTTCTGTAAACTACAGAATCAAAGCCGTAAATAGTTGGTTTGCTTTGGATGTTAACTCTTGCTTTGTAACTGAAAAAAATTATTAAAATGGAAAATCTGCCAAAAAAGTGAAATTTAAAAATTGTATCTCTATTTTTCATTAATTCTTGTTGAACACCTAAAGGGTTAACGACGTTTGTAAAATCAGTTTTGAATACCTTGAGGGGTGCAGTTTCTTAGATGGGGTCACTTTTATGGAGTTTCTACTCTAGGGGTGCATCAGGGGGGCTTCAAATGGGACATGGTGTAAAAAAAAACAGTCCAGCAAAACCTGCATTCCAAAAACCGTATGGCATTCCTTTCCTTCTGCGCCCTGCCGTGTTCCAGTACAGCGGTTTACGACCACATATGGGGTGTTTCTGTAAACTACAGAATCAGGGCCACAAATATTTAGTTTAATTTGGCTGTTAACCCTTGCTTTGTAACTGGAAAAAAAAATCTTAAAATGGAAAATCTGCCAAAAAAGTGAAATTTTTAAATAGTATCTCTATTTTCCATTAATTCTTGTGGAACACCTAAAGGGTTAACGACATTTATAAAATCAGTTTTGAATACCTTGAGGGGTGTAGTTTCTTAAATGGGTCACTTTTATGGAGTTTCTACTCTAGGGGTGCATCAGGGGGGCTTCAAATGGGACATGGTGTCAAAAAACCAGTCCAGCAAAACCTGCCTTCCAAAAACCGTATGGCATTCCTTTCCTTCTGCGCCCGGCCGTGTGCCCGTACAGCGGTTTACGACCAAATATGGGGTGTTTCTGTAAACTACAGAATAAGGGCCATAAATATTGAGTTTGGTTTGGCTGTTAACCCTTGCTTTGTAACTGGAAAAAAAAATATTAAAATGGAAAATCTGCCAAAAAAGTGAAATTTTTAAATAGTATCTCTATTTTCCATTAATTCTTGTGGAACACCTAAAGGGTTAACGACATTTGTAAAATCTGTTTTGAATACCTTGAGGGGTGTAGTTTCTTAGATGGGGTCACTTTTATGGAGTTTCTACTCTAGGGGTGCATCAGGGGGGCTTCAAATGGGACATGGTGTCAAAAAAAACAGTCCAGCAAAACCTGCCTTCCAAAAACCGGATGGCATTCCTTTCCTTCTGCGCCCTGTCGTGTGCCCGTGCAGCGGTTTATGACCACATATGGGGTGTTTCTGTAAATTAAAGAATCAGGGCCAAAAATATTTAGTTTGCTTTAGCTGTTAACCCTTGCTTTGTAACTGGAAAAAAAAAATATTAAAATGGAAAATCTGCCAAAAAAGTGAAATTTTTAAATAGTATCTCTATTTTCCATTAATTCTTGTGGAACACCTAAAGGGTTAACGACATTTGTAAAATCTGTTTTGAATACCTTGAGGGGTGTAGTTTCTTAGATGGGGTCACTTTTATGGAGTTTCTACTCTAGGGGTGCATCAGGGGGGCTTCAAATGGGACATGGTGTCAAAAAAAACAGTCCAGCAAAACCTGCATTCCAAAAACCGTATGGCATTCCTTTCCTTCTGCGCCCTGCCGTGTTCCAGTACAGCGGTTTACGACCACATATGGGGTGTTTCTGTAAACTACAGAATCAGGGCCACAAATATTTAGTTTAATTTGGCTGTTAACCCTTGCTTTGTAACTGGAAAAAAAAATCTTAAAATGGAAAATCTGCCAAAAAAGTGAAATTTTTAAATAGTATCTCTATTTTCCATTAATTCTTGTGGAACACCTAAAGGGTTAACGACATTTATAAAATCAGTTTTGAATACCTTGAGGGGTGTAGTTTCTTAAATGGGTCACTTTTATGGAGTTTCTACTCTAGGGGTGCATCAGGGGGGCTTCAAATGGGACATGGTGTCAAAAAACCAGTCCAGCAAAACCTGCCTTCCAAAAACCGTATGGCATTCCTTTCCTTCTGCGCCCGGCCGTGTGCCCGTACAGCGGTTTACGACCAAATATGGGGTGTTTCTGTAAACTACAGAATCAGGGCCATAAATATTGAGTTTGGTTTGGCTGTTAACCCTTGCTTTGTAACTGGAAAAAAAAATATTAAAATGGAAAATCTGCCAAAAAAGTGAGATTTTTAAATAGTATCTCTATTTTCCATTAATTCTTGTGGAACACCTAAAGGGTTAACGACATTTGTAAAATCTGTTTTGAATACCTTGAGGGGTGTAGTTTCTTAGATGGGGTCACTTTTATGGAGTTTCTACTCTAGGGGTGCATCAGGGGGGCTTCAAATGGGACATGGTGTCAAAAAAAACAGTCCAGCAAAACCTGCCTTCCAAAAACCGGATGGCATTCCTTTCCTTCTGCGCCCTGTCGTGTGCCCGTGCAGCGGTTTATGACCACATATGGGGTGTTTCTGTAAATTAAAGAATCAGGGCCAAAAATATTTAGTTTGCTTTAGCTGTTAACCCTTGCTTTGTAACTGGAAAAAAAAATATTAAAATGGAAAATCTGCCAAAAAAGTGAAATTTTTAAATAGTATCTCTATTTTCCATTAATTCTTGTGGAACACCTAAAGGGTTAACGACATTTATAAAATCTGTTTTGAATACCTTGAGGGGTGTAGTTTCTTAGATGGGGTCACTTTTATGGAGTTTCTACTCTAGGGGTGCATCAGGGGGGCTTCAAATGGGACATGGTGTAAAAAAAAACAGTCCAGCAAAACCTGCATTCCAAAAACCGTATGGCATTCCTTTCCTTCTGCGCCCTGCCGTGTTCCAGTACAGCGGTTTATGACCACATATGGGGTGTTTCTGTAAACTACAGAATCAGGGCCACAAATATTTAGTTTAATTTGGCTGTTAACCCTTGCTTTGTAACTGGAAAAAAAAATCTTAAAATGGAAAATCTGCCAAAAAAGTGAAATTTTTAAATAGTATCTCTATTTTCCATTAATTCTTGTGGAACACCTAAAGGGTTAACGACATTTATAAAATCAGTTTTGAATACCTTGAGGGGTGTAGTTTCTTAAATGGGTCACTTTTATGGAGTTTCTACTCTAGGGGTGCATCAGGGGGGCTTCAAATGGGACATGGTGTCAAAAAACCAGTCCAGCAAAACCTGCCTTCCAAAAACCGTATGGCATTCCTTTCCTTCTGCGCCCTGTCGTGTGCCCGTACAGCGGTTTACGACCACATATGGGGTGTTTCTGTAAATTAAAGAATCAGGGCCATAAATATTGAGATTGGTTTAGCTGTTAACCCTTGCTTTGTAACTGGAAAAAAATTATTAAAATGGAAAATCTGCCAAAAATGAGAAATTTTGAAATTGTATCTCTATTTTACATTAATTCTTGTGGAACACCTAAAGAGTTAACAACGTTTGTAAAATCAGTTTTGAATACCTTGAGGGGTGTAGTTTCTTAGATGGGGTCACTTTTATGGAGTTTCTACTCTAGGGGTGCATCAGGGGGGCTTCAAATGGGACATGGTGTAAAAAAAACAGTCCAGCAAAACCTGCCTTCCAAAAACCGGATGGCATTCCTTTCCTTCTGAGCCCTGTCGTGTGCCCGTACAGTGGTTTTCGACCACATATGGGGTGTTTCTGTAAACTACAGAATTAAAGCCGTAAATAGTTGGTTTGCTTTGGATGTTAACTCTTGCTTTGTAACTGGAAAAAATTATTAAAATGGAAAATCTGCCAAAAAAGTGAAATTTAAAAATTGTATCTCTATTTTTCATTAATTCTTGTTGAACACCTAAAGGGTTAACGACATTTATAAAATCAGTTTTGAATACCTTGAGGGGTGTAGTTTCTTAAATGGGTCACTTTTATGGAGTTTCTACTCTAGGGGTGCATCAGGGGGGCTTCAAATGGGACATGGTGTCAAAAAACCAGTCCAGCAAAACCTGCCTTCCAAAAACCGTATGGCATTCCTTTCCTTCTGCGCCCGGCCGTGTGCCCGTACAGCGGTTTACGACCAAATATGGGGTGTTTCTGTAAACTACAGAATCAGGGCCATAAATATTGAGTTTGGTTTGGCTGTTAACCCTTGCTTTGTAACTGGAAAAAAAAATATTAAAATGGAAAATCTGCCAAAAAAGTGAAATTTTTAAATAGTATCTCTATTTTCCATTAATTCTTGTGGAACACCTAAAGGGTTAACGACATTTGTAAAATCAGTTTTGAATACCTTGAGGGGTGTAGTTTCTTAGATGGGGTCACTTTTATGGAGTTTCTACTCTAGGGGTGCATCAGGGGGGCTTCAAATGGGACATGGTGTCAAAAAAAACAGTCCAGCAAAACCTGTCTTCCAAAAACCGGATGGCATTCCTTTCCTTCTGCGCCCTGTCGTGTGCCCGTGCAGCGGTTTATGACCACATATGGGGTGTTTCTGTAAATTAAAGAATCAGGGCCAAAAATATTTAGTTTGCTTTAGCTGTTAACCCTTGCTTTGTAACTGGAAAAAAAAATATTAAAATGGAAAATCTGCCAAAAAAGTGAAATTTTTAAATAGTATCTCTATTTTCCATTAATTCTTGTGGAACACCTAAAGGGTTAACGACATTTGTAAAATCTGTTTTGAATACCTTGAGGGGTGTAGTTTCTTAGATGGGGTCACTTTTATGGAGTTTCTACTCTAGGGGTGCATCAGGGGGGCTTCAAATGGGACATGGTGTAAAAAAAAACAGTCCAGCAAAACCTGCATTCCAAAAACCGTATGGCATTCCTTTCCTTCTGCGCCCTGCCGTGTTCCAGTACAGCGGTTTACGACCACATATGGGGTGTTTCTGTAAACTACAGAATCAGGGCCACAAATATTTAGTTTAATTTGGCTGTTAACCCTTGCTTTGTAACTGGAAAAAAAAATCTTAAAATGGAAAATCTGCCAAAAAAGTGAAATTTTTAAATAGTATCTCTATTTTCCATTAATTCTTGTGGAACACCTAAAGGGTTAACGACATTTATAAAATCAGTTTTGAATACCTTGAGGGGTGTAGTTTCTTAAATGGGTCACTTTTATGGAGTTTCTACTCTAGGGGTGCATCAGGGGGGCTTCAAATGGGACATGGTGTCAAAAAACCAGTCCAGCAAAACCTGCCTTCCAAAAACCGTATGGCATTCCTTTCCTTCTGCGCCCGGCCGTGTGCCCGTACAGCGGTTTACGACCAAATATGGGGTGTTTCTGTAAACTACAGAATCAGGGCCATAAATATTGAGTTTGGTTTGGCTGTTAACCCTTGCTTTGTAACTGGAAAAAAAAATATTAAAATGGAAAATCTGCCAAAAAAGTGAAATTTTTAAATAGTATCTCTATTTTCCATTAATTCTTGTGGAACACCTAAAGGGTTAACGACATTTGTAAAATCTGTTTTGAATACCTTGAGGGGTGTAGTTTCTTAGATGGGGTCACTTTTATGGAGTTTCTACTCTAGGGGTGCATCAGGGGGGCTTCAAATGGGACATGGTGTCAAAAAAAACAGTCCAGCAAAACCTGCCTTCCAAAAACCGGATGGCATTCCTTTCCTTCTGCGCCCTGTCGTGTGCCCGTGCAGCGGTTTATGACCACATATGGGGTGTTTCTGTAAATTAAAGAATCAGGGCCAAAAATATTTAGTTTGCTTTAGCTGTTAACCCTTGCTTTGTAACTGGAAAAAAAAATATTAAAATGGAAAATCTGCCAAAAAAGTGAAATTTTTAAATAGTATCTCTATTTTCCATTAATTCTTGTGGAACACCTAAAGGGTTAACGACATTTGTAAAATCTGTTTTGAATACCTTGAGGGGTGTAGTTTCTTAGATGGGGTCACTTTTATGGAGTTTCTACTCTAGGGGTGCATCAGGGGGGCTTCAAATGGGACATGGTGTCAAAAAAAACAGTCCAGCAAAACCTGCATTCCAAAAACCGTATGGCATTCCTTTCCTTCTGCGCCCTGCCGTGTTCCAGTACAGCGGTTTACGACCACATATAGGGGTGTTTCTGTAAACTACAGAATCAGGGCCACAAATATTTAGTTTAATTTGGCTGTTAACCCTTGCTTTGTAACTGGAAAAAAAAATCTTAAAATGGAAAATCTGCCAAAAAAGTGAAATTTTTAAATAGTATCTCTATTTTCCATTCATTCTTGTGGAACACCTAAAGGGTTAACGACATTTGTAAAATCAGTTTTGAATACCTTGAGGGGTGTAGTTTCTTAGATGGGTCACTTTTATGGAGTTTCTACTCTAGGGGTGCATCAGGGGGGCTTCAAATGGGACATGGTGTCAAAAAAACCAGTCCAGCAAAACCTGCCTTCCAAAAACCGTATGGCATTCCTTTCCTTCTGCGCCCTGTCGTGTGCCCGTACAGCGGTTTACGACCAAATATGGGGTGTTTCTGTAAACTAAAGAATCAGGGCCATAAATATTTAGTTTGGTTTAGCTGTTAACCCTTGCTTTGTAACTGGAAAAAAAAATATTAAAATGGAAAATCTGCCAAAAAAGTGAAATTTTGAAATTGTATCTCTATTTTCCATTAATTCTTGTGGAACACCTAAAGGGTTAACAACGTTTGTAAAATCAGTTTTGAATACCTTGAGGGGTGCATCAGGGGGGCTTCAAATGGGACATGGTGTAAAAAAAAACAGTCCAGCAAAACCTGCCTTCCAAAAACCGTATGGCATTCCTTTCCTTCTGAGCCCTGTCGTGTGCCCGTACAGTGGTTTTCGACCACATATGGGGTGTTCCTGTAAACTACAGAATCAAGGCCATAAATAGTTGGTTTGCTTTGGATGTTAACTCTTGCTTTGTAACTGGAAAAAAATTATTAAAATGGAAAATCTGCCAAAAAAGTGAAATTTTGAAATTGTATCTCTATTTTTCATTAATTCTTGTGGAACACCTAAAGGGTTAACGACGTTTGTAAAATCAGTTTTGAATACCTTGAGGGGTGCAGTTTCTTAGATGGGGTCACTTTTATGGAGTTTCTACTCTAGGGGTGCATCAGGGGGGCTTCAAATGGGACATGGTGTAAAAAAAAACAGTCCAGCAAAACCTGCATTCCAAAAACCGTATGGCATTCCTTTCCTTCTGCGCCCTGCCGTGTTCCAGTACAGCGGTTTACGACCACATATGGGGTGTTTCTGTAAACTACAGAATCAGGGCCACAAATATTTAGTTTAATTTGGCTGTTAACCCTTGCTTTGTAACTGGAAAAAAAAATCTTAAAATGGAAAATCTGCCAAAAAAGTGAAATTTTTAAATAGTATCTCTATTTTCCATTAATTCTTGTGGAACACCTAAAGGGTTAACGACATTTATAAAATCAGTTTTGAATACCTTGAGGGGTGTAGTTTCTTAGATGGGTCACTTTTATGGAGTTTCTACTCTAGGGGTGCATCAGGGGGGCTTCAAATGGGACATGGTGTCAAAAAACCAGTCCAGCAAAACCTGCCTTCCAAAAACCGTATGGCATTCCTTTCCTTCTGCGCCCGGCCGTGTGCCCGTACAGCGGTTTACGACCACATATGGGGTGTTTCTGTAAACTACAGAATCAGGGCCGTAAAAAGTTGGTTTGCTTTGGCTGTTAACTCTTGCTTTTTTAACTGGAAAAAATTATTAAAATGGAAAATCTGCCAAAAAAAGTGAAATCTTGAAATTGTATCTCTATTATCCATTAATTCTTGTGGAACACCTAAAGGGTTAACGTTTGTAAAATCAATTTTAAATACTTTGAGGGGTGTAGTTTCTTAGATGGGGTCACTTTTATGGAGTTTCTACTCTAGGGGTGCATCAGGGGGGCTTCAAATGGGACATGGTGTCAAAAAAACCAGTCCAGCAAAACCTGCCTTCCAAAAACTGGATGGCATTCCTTTCCTTCTGCGCCCTGCCGTGTGCCCGTACAGCGGTTTACGACCACATATGGGGTGTTTCTGTAAACTACAGAATCAGGGCCATAAATATTTAGTTTGGTTTGGCTGTTAAACCTGTTAAAATGAAAAATCTGCCAAAAATGTGAAATTTGGAAATTGTATCTCTATTTTCCATTTATTCTTGTGGAACACCTAAAGAGTTAACAAAGTTTGTAAAATCTGTTTTGAATACCTTGAGGGTGTCGTTTATAAAATGGGGTCATTTTTGGATAGTTTCTATTATGTAAGCCTTGCAAAGTGACTTCAGACCTGAACTGGTACCTAAAAATTGGGTTTTTTGAAAATTTCATAAAAATTTCAGGATTTGCTTCTAAACTTCTAAGCCTTGTAACATCCCCAAAAAATAAAATATCATTCCCAAAATGATCCAAACATGAAGTAGACATATGGGGAATGTAAAGTAATACCTATTTTTGGTGTTTTTTTATAAATAACAATTATTTACTTAATTTCACCAGTGTCATGAAGTACAATATGTGACGAAAAAACTGTCTCAGAATGGCCTAGATAAGTCAAAGCGTTTTAAAGTTATCAGCACTTAAAGTGACACTGGTCAGATTTGCAAAAAATGGCCAAGTCCTTAAGGTGAAATAGGGCTAAAGGGGTTAAAAAATGACTACAAAGTTGTTTTTTTTGTAGTAAGTAATCATGGAGAGTTTGCATAAACATTTAAGAAACAAATGTGTAGGACAGTTCTACTCAATACAAAAAAATAAAATGGTTACAAGAGTGGACATAGCATTACCCAACAAACATCTTATGTCAAAGAGAATGTTCCATTGTTTTAGAACACAAAATGCATACAAGTATTCTAATCACATTATACAAAGTTAATATTTTAATTTTGTCATTTTCTTTTGCAAATACTTATGGTCCCTTAGAGCTTTGATGCAGATTTTCAGTTATATTTAGATTAATGGGACAATTTGAAATGACATTTCAAGCATTTCCAGAAGCTACATGTTCTTAATTGCAACTTCCAGCTATATACATAAAAGACTATTCTTCTTTCTCAGCAAGGAAGCATTCAGGCCTTTATTTTTCATAATAGAATATGTAGGACATGTGAGGTGTTAAGAAAATTGCCATCATCTCTGTTATTTATAATCAGTGGTTACAATGTCTCTTTTTTGTAGATTTCACAGGCACTATTATTTTTTTTGTGGTTATATCCTATCTATCATTATGTCACATGTAAATACTCTGTAGCTGTGATGATAAAGAGTACTTTCTGCACTTATGGATACATTGATCTTGGAACAGGTACTCATGGGATGGAAATGTAACATTCCAGGTATTCATAAATGTGTATACAATGCAAATTAGGCATGTACTACATAAAAGCATACCAATGCTACACTCCAATAATAAAAAACAAAACAAAAAGATGTTCGTACTGTAGGTTTGTGTATTAAAGACACAAGTATTACTATCAGGTTAATTATCAACTTCCTTAGCTTCAAACGTGCCTTAAAAACACATCTTTTCAGGCAGACATAACTTTTTGTTACGGAAAATTGACACAATTAGTGACATACACCATAATCCTATAACAAAAATATTGAGTACAAAAGCCGCCACAAACATTAATTACATGTAGAGATGAGCAAATCGACTTCAGATGAAACATCCAAAGTCGATTTGCATAAAACTTCGTTCTAGGGAGCTCTGTACAGTATAAGAATGTATTGGCTCTGATGAGCCGAAGTTATTACTTTGCGAAGTCTCGCAAATTAACTTCATAAATTAATTTATACTGTAAAAAACCATTTCCCGAACTCGGGTTCGGGTTCGCGAAGCAATAACTTCAGCTCATCGGAGACAATACATCCTAATTCTGTACAGAGCTCCTTTTCTGTACAGTATTAGAACGAAGATTTATGCAAATCGACTTTGGATGTTTCATCCGAAGTCAATTCGCTCATCTCTAATTACATGTGTCAGCTCCGCATGTAAAATAATAAGGGGACCATGCTTGCAGTAGATTTTATGCATTTTTATATGTGTTAATATTAATATAAATTGTATGTATGCAAATAAGTAGATAATACATTTTTGTGATTGGACTGTGAGCTAGCCAAATCTGTTGAGGTTTATCATGTACTCTAAACTGACTCTTCCCTTATTAAACCCCCCCACTCTTAGGCCTCTTTCACACGGGTGTGTGCGCCCCGTGGTCGTGCTGCGGCCCACAAAATGCACAGTCCACGAGCACGAGCACTTTAATGGGTCCGCGATCCAGCCGTTCCGCAAAAAGATAAAACATTTTGTATCTTTTTGGGGAACGGAAGTACGGGACGAAACCCCACGGAAGCACTCTGTAGTGCTTCCGTAGGGTTCCGTTCCGTGATTTCGTTCCGCATCATTCCGCATCTCCGGATTTGCGGACCCATTGAAGTGAATGGGTCCGCATCCGTGTGCCCACGGGTGCACACGCCCGTGTGAAAGAGGCCATATTCTGAACTGAACACATTCTTCTGACAGTAATCCCCACACCCAATGCACTAGCTGATTCAGCTTGGCCTGCACAACTTAATTTAGTACATACAGTGCTGCCCATAATTATTCATACCCCTGGCAAATTTTGACTTAAAGTTACTTTTATTCAACTAGCAAGTAATTTTTTGACGGGAAATGACATAGGTGTCTCCCAAAAGATAATAAGACGATGTACAAGAGGCATTATTGTGGAAAAAAAACATTTCTCAGCTTTTATTTACATTTGAGCAAAAAGTGTCCAGTCCAAAATTATTCATACCCTTCTCAATAATCAATAGAAAAGCCTTTATTGGCTATTACAGGAATCAAACGCTTCCTATAATGACAGACCAGCTTTTTGCATGTCTCCACAGGTAGTTTTGCCCATTCATCTTTAGCAATGAGCTCCAAATCTTTCAGGTTGGAGGGTCTTCTTGCCACCACCCTAATCTTTAGCTCCCTCCACAGATTCTCAATTGGATTCAAGTCTGGACTCTGGCTGGGCCACTCCAAAACGTTAATGTTGTTGTCTGCTAACCATTTCTTCACCACTTTTGCTGTGTGTTTTGGGTCATTGTCATGCTGAAATGTCCACTGGTGCCCAAGGCCAAGTTTCTCTGCAGACTGCCTGATGTTGTCGCTGAGAATCCTCATGTATTTCTCTTTTTTCATGGTGCCGTTTACTGTGATTAGGTTCCCTGGGCCATTGGCTGAAAATTCCGCCCAAAGCATTAGGTTCCCACCCCCTTGTTTGACAGTGGGGATGGTGTTCTTTCTCCTTTTTTACACCAAATGAAGGAAACATCATTGTGACCAAACAATTCAATTTATGTTTCATCTGACCATAACACAGAAGACCAGACGTCTTCTTTTTTGTCCAGATGAGCTTTTGCAAAGGCCAAGCGAGCTTTTGTGTGCCTTATCTGGAGAAGTGGCGTCCTCCTTGGTCTGCATTGTGCAGTGTCTGTTGGTTTGTCGGCCTTGAGACATTGCCACCAGCAGAGCCCAGATTCACCAGGATGCCCTTGGTAGTGATCCTTGGATTCTTTTTCACCTCTCTAACTATCCTCCTGGCCAGCACAGGTGTCTTTTCCACAGTGCGGAACATCTTGTATTTTTTGCTCAAATGTAAATAAAAGCTGAGAAATGGTTTTTTTTTCCACAATAATGCCTCTTGTACATCGTCTTATTATCTTTTTGGAGACACCTATGTCACTTCCCGTCAAAAAATTACTTGCTGGTTAAATAAAAGTAACTTTAAGTCAAAATTTGCCAGGGGTATGAATAATTATGGGCAGCACTGTAGGTGGCTGGAATGCTTTGAAAAACAATCAACTTTTCCTTTTGTGTACCCCCCATTCCCTCATAGATTGTAAACTGGGCCCTCTCTCCTAGTGTTTTAGTTGTTTATTACCCTGTAATTTTGTGATGCCTTTTGATTTGTACATGAACCCCCTGAAATGTAAAGCGCTGCGGAATATGGTGGTGCTGGGTGCTATATAAATAAAGAATATTATTATTATTTCAACTAACACTGTATTCCCCTGACTAGTGTTACTGTCCTTAAAGGTATATTGGCTTTTGGCTTCATAATATTGACAGGCCTCAATAAAGAATATCAATATCAGAATTCTTTTATTTTATTTAAAAAAATAATAATAATTTGGGGGGGTTATCTCTCAGCACTCCTGCCAATTAACTGATATTTTCAAAGCTCATTTTTGGATATGTGTTCCGGACATGTGGATTTACATCACAGAGCTGTTACTAAGGCAGTGTCTCCTGCTTTCCTTTTCTCTAGGTTGTATACATTTGCCTTGTTGTTTTTGGCACTGTTGGTTGCCCTACGGAAATGAATTCACATGTTACATTATGTTTCATTTATTACTATTCACATAGCTGCAGAGCGAATTCACATCTACCCAAATCATGTGGTGTTTAAAATTCATGAAGAATGCCAATCTAAAAAAATTGGCTTCATTTGCTTTCATTCAGTCAAAATCCTGCAAACAGTATGGAAGAAGCATATAAATAAAAATGATAAACTGAAATGTCTAGATAGCATCAAAACAATCTCTCAATACTTGTAAAATAGGTCAATACCTGAGAGACCAGTAGCTATCTAGTGCAGTAGACATCCATAGACATCATTATAAAACAAGAAGTAGAGATAATTATGGCATGAACACAAGAGACAAGTAAGTGTTTCAGGAGAGATGGAAGTCTGGAAGGATGGCAAATACTTTGAGTCTTTACTATACTTTGCCAGTAGCTAGGACAAAGTTTTTACAGCTTCCATGATAGAAATTATTTTGAGGCAAAAAAATTTAATTTGTTATACTGAATGATAAATGCATAATATACAGAACACACGTGTGTTATATACCATATGCATATGATGTTCATGTACTTTATATTACAGGTTGCTTTGCGAATGATAGTAATCGCTCATATATAGAGATGAGCGAACTTCTGTTTTAAGTTCGGCGTCTAAAGTTCGGCTTCCGGTTAGCGGAGAATCCCGATATGGATTCCGAATTCCATTGTGGTCCGTGGTAGCGGAATCAATAAAGGCCATTATTGATTCCGCTACCACGGACCACAACGGAATTCGGAATCCATATCGGGATCCTCCGCTAACCGGAAGCCGAACTTTAGACGCCGAACTTAAAACAGAAGTTCGCTCATCTCTACTCATATACACAGCAAAGTTGTGTTAGGCAACACATGAAACCCTATAACTCCTTACTACATAACACACCTTGTGCCAACATATAGTACCTCTATATTTCTCCCCTACGAACAATGGATATAGATGACAACTAGAGATGAGTTAATTTTTGAAAGGAAGCACATTTTTTTGTAAGTAGCGGATGCAATGACAGGGAGCTGTGATAGAGCGCCCCCCCGTCATTGAATCCCTCAGATGCCGCGTTCATACATGATTGTATGCAAATAAACCTGAGATGAGTCCTGTCCCTGACTCATCTTAGGGACAGGACTCATCTCAGGTTAATTTGCATATGGATCAAATCATTTTTTTTACACAATAAAAGCACACAGAGAACTATGGGGACTGGATATTGCGTATGTGCTAGCGGCCATCTAGCAACCCATGTCCTCAGCTCTATACACAAAATCCTGGTGACAGGTTTGCTTTAAGGAAGCTGATAAGGGGGAGCAGTGATTATTTTGGACAAGTATATTTACAAATCACAGGTGTTAAAAATGTTGGAGGATACAACAGTATATACTCCTCTGAAAAGTAACCCCCTCCCCCTTTATCAGCAGAAACTGATGAATGTCCTGCAACAGGGTCTCTCAAGTGGCATTTTGAGTAAGAAAGAATTGGAATATATTTGTGTTGAACATCCTATAATATCGATATTCCATTCACTGCCAAAGATACACAAAGGAGAGTTTCCACCCCCTATGAGGCCACTAGTGGCAGGAATAGGCTCATATTCTGAAAGGCTCCCAGAATGGGAGGATACTCTTCTTCAACCCTTAGTGCAGCTTATATCAGGTTTCCTCAAAGATACTCGTACAGTTTTGCAATCGTTTCATGACTTTGAATGGTGTGATGTTTTCACATGGATCACAGCTGATGTGGTTTCATTATATACTAACATTCCTCACAATTTGGCAATCTCTGCCCTCAAATGGTTTTTGGGAAGTTATAGCAACTATACTTTGAAGCTTCAGGATTTCATTTGTATTTCAGTAGATTTTTTTTATTAAACACAATTTCTTTATGTTTGATTGCATAATACTTTCATCAGGTTTCTGGTGTTTCTATGGGGGCAAAATTTCCCCCCTCCATAGCAAACCTTTTTATGGCATGGTGGGAGAGCAATTTTCTGTTTGATATTAATAATCCCTTTTTCTATAACATAAGGCGGTATGAATTTTGTTCTACACCATGACCCACTTTCCATTTCATTTTTAGATCTGCGACGATTTGTAGAGGGCAAAAAAAAAAGGTTTCCTCTGCCACTTATAGAAAAGAAACTGCAGGGAAGATCACACTGCTAGCCACTTTATGTCATCCTACACATGTAACGAGAAATATACGAAAAGGAGAAACGGTGAGAGCACGACGCAATTGCTCCACCAATGAGTCTTTTGATGAAGAGGCTGCTGTTATCAGCTCTAGGTTACACTCCAGATCATACACTACACGATCCATTAGGAAAGCTAGACAATGGGCATTAGAACTGGATAGAAACACATCAGTATTCCCTGAGGAACCTGTTACAAAGACGAATACTCGAGAAGAAAGCAAATCAGTCACTTTTACCACCAGTTATAGTGAGGAATACGCTGACATTTGTCAAAAAAAATAAAAAAACACCTTCCGGTGCTAAACTATGATGCTGAATGGAGTGAAGTGATGTCAGCAGGCATCAGATGTGCTGCACGCAGGGCCCCTACTTTGGGTCATAGGATCAGTCCCAGCCTTTTCTGTGACCGCCCAAAGGCCAAACCAGTGTGGCTCACATATCAAGGTAGCTGCAAATGCAGCCACAGAAAATGCATATGTTGTGAACACATGTATGTCAGTCAAACAATTATGTCTACAGCGAATGGTAGAAGTCATAAGATTAAACAATATATCAGCTGCAACATTGAGTTTGCAGTTTACTTAATCACATGTGTTGAATGCTCCATGCAATAAGTAGGATGCACTACCAAACAGATTAAAACCAGGAAACAAAACATTTATCTTACATACCTCACTATCAAACACGTAATGTTTCTTCTGCCACTCTGCATTTTGCCATTGTACATAAGGGTAACACAAAAAGTTTTACAGCACAGGGTGTGGAGAGGGTCACACTCCCAGTTAGGCTGGGTGGGGGAAGGGGGGTGTGTGACCACAGACACAAACTACTAAGTAGTGTTGATCACGAATATTCAAATTTTTATCGCGAATATAGGTACTTCGAAAATTCGTGAATATTTCGAATATAGTATAATATATTCGTAATTTCAAATATTCAAATTTTTTTTTTGATTTTTTTTTTTTGGGGATTATTATTATTTTTTTAATCAGTACACATGATCCCTCACTGCTTCTAGCTTGTGGGCCAATAAGAAGGCTGCAATATACTTGACTTTAGAAGTAGTAGTGTTTGCGAATTTTGCTCTATATTCGTTTTTTTGAATTTTCGCTATATTGCCATATAATCTTGTTTTAGAATATTACGAATATTCGAAAAAACGAAGTTATGCCAATACAGAGAATATTCGAAAAAAATCGAATAGAGCAATTTAGCTAATATAGTGCTATAATCTTTTTTGTCTAATAGTTGTAAGTTGAAAAATTTGCAATAAAAAATTTGAATCCGAAAATTCGAATTCCGAAAATTCGCATATTACACAATCGTTACCTTTCCGATTTTTTGAGTAAAAATTTTCGAATTTGCGAATTTTCGACGAATATTCTACAAAATATTCGCGAAATATCGCGAATTCGAATATGACCCCTGCCGCTCATCACTACTACTAAGTAGAGAGGTATATTGGATGTTTGAACTTGGTAGCTGCTTTCTCACTGACATGAACAAAAAACATGATTTGATTTTACAATACTAATGTATTTAAGAAAGTTTTATTTCTTTTTTCTTTTCTCCTTCGTATACGTTTGGATTTGTTGTTCAATGTTTTGTGATCTGCCCATACCTGTTTACCATGTGATGTTGTTTCCATGTGTGTGATTAGAGAAGGTGTATTGATGTGGGAGAGTCACAGATAGCATTTTATATCATGAGTAAGGATCGTTAATTTGGGATCAAGAAACGCTTTGATTTTGCACTTGTCTTGCACTGTATGGATTTTACCGCATCAAATAAAGGATATTGTTTTACCAGAAGCTGGATCCTCTTACTTTTTGCACAGTTTATGGCGGCCTTGTTCTAGTCACATCTATGCCTCTGATACGATACGCAGGTGAGCGCTGCATTTCTGACTTTTTATACCTGAAATACGCCCCTATACGCTTTCAACAGAAATAACTGCAACAGTGCAGTGTGTATATATATTTTTTTTATTGTAATATGCCCCTATACGCTTTCCACAGAAATAACTGCAAAAGTGAACTGAAAATATATTTTTCTTGTTGGACTGAAATAGGCCAATATACGCTTTCACCAGAATTAACTGAAGAAATGCACTGAGAATATATTTATCGTGTTGTACTGGAATACGACCCTATACGCTTTGACCAGAAAATACTTAAAGAGTAAAGTGTGTGTATATTTTTCATGTACTACTGAAATACCCCCTATATGCTTTCACCAGAAATAACTGCAGAAGTGAAATGAGTATAAATATATGCTCATTTGACTTCTGCAGTTATTTCTGGTGAAAGCATATAAGGGCATATTTCAGTAGTACAAGAAAAATATTTCTTGTATTAGTGATAAAAGATACTAAAGATACTAAGATATAAGCCACTAAAGGCTTTTCAACATAGTACTTGCAGCCCACTAACAAATAGCTGGAATGACAGAGCTTTATAATAGCTATTTGGATCCCCAAATAATCGTTCCCTGCACTTGTAAATCACTTTCCTATCAATGTCCCTAGCGCCTTCTGACATCTCTCCCTGCACTAAGATGCTGTGAAATGATTCCTCCCTATCCTTTCCCTGCACTTATAAATAGTATTTTTCTGTCTTTTTTTTCCCACAATGAGGTTTTTCCAATTGCTGTCCCTAGCGCCTTCACACGTCTGTCCCTGCACTCTGAACGCTGGAAAATGGCAGAATTTAAAATGGCTGCCGTATTTATAGGGCTGTGACATCACCTGGCTGGCTGCTAATTGGCTGCATGCAGGCATGTAAATCTGGGTGACCCCGACTTCCCAGAGTTCCTTGCCCTATGTCTTCAGTCCTAACACGTGTAGCCACCATTTTAGGAAAAATACTAAATGAATTCCACTTCGTCTGATTCGATTCGCTCATACCTACTTTTAAACTTTTTCTGTGTTGTACAATAAAATACAAGTATTATTTTTTAAATAGTGATGTGCAGCCTTTGAGAGCGGTTTTTCTTCTAATAATTTTTGACTCTAATACAGCCCTAGCACTCTAGTTTACTCTTCGTGTGCCCCCTTGCTGTCTTTGTGTATCTTTCTGGAACTAACAGAAGTAATGAGGGAGCTTAAAATATAACTTTTACTAATATAGTTAAAACATAGCGCCACACACAAATAAATGGTGATAATGATAAATATGGCTTAAGAGATAAGGAACAGTCTTACCGTCCCGACGCAACCCTGGTTAGGATCAACTGAGCGTGTTAAAGAGGATGCACCACGTCCAGGCTGGTATTTAGGTATGGTCGGTAATTGTTAGGTGTAGACGATAGTTCCCTATCCAATAGGGCTTACTAGGGACACCTCTCTACCTTAGGGTAAGGTATCCAGACAGGGCCGCCCCTTGCGGGGTAAGAACTCTGTATAGCCAGGCAGGGCCGCATTAGCAATGGCCTCATCCCCAACCAGGGATTTCTAGGGACATCGGTTCCCTGCACAGTCTACACCTAACAATTACCAATGACCATACCTAAATACCAGCCTGGACGTGGTGCATCCTCTTTACCACGCTCGGTTGAACCTAACGAGGGTTGCGTCGGAACGGTAAGACTGTTCCTTGTCTCTTAAGCCATATTTATCATTATCACCATTTATTTGTGTGTGACGCTATGTTTTAACTATATTATATTTTAAGCTCCCTCATTACTTCTGTTATTTTCAAAACTGCCAGTGGGAGCACCAGTATTTATCATTCATTGCTATATACATTGTCTTTCTCTTATCTTTCTGGAACCAAGTAAAGGAGAATTGCACTAAATTAGGGTTGAGCGAACCCGAACTATAAAGTTCGGGTTCGTACCGAACTTTAGGATTTTTGGACCACGGACTCGAACCCGAACCCGAACATTTCAGTAAAAGTTCGGGCTCGAGTTCGGTGTTCGGCTATTTATTGGCACTTTTTAAAAGGATGCAGGGCAGCCAATCAACAAGCTTTTAACTTGTGTTCCCTTAGAAGCCATCACAGCCATGCCTACTAATGTCATGGCTGTGATTGGCCAGTGCAGCATGTGACCCAGCCTCTATATAAGCTGGAGTCACGTAGCGCTGCACGTCACTCTGCTCTTACTAGTGTATGGATAGGATGCTGCTTCTGTGAGGGAGAGAATAGGAAAGAATCTATCTGATATCACATCACAACTTGTTATTAACTCTGCAATCTACTGCGATTTTGTTTTGTGGTTGCAGTGCAACATTTTTTTTTACTCTGTCCTGTGCCAGGGGAAGAGAAAATAATACAGGGAATCTGTGAGTTTAGGGACCCAGGGGGTGACATATTCAAATTTTTTCTGTAAAGTACAATCCAAGTAAATCCATCTGTTAGATTCTGTGGGGACAAATTATTAATTTTTTTGCTAAAAAGTACATTTGCGCCCTACACTGCAATTGTGATAGTGAAAGAAAATATGTTAAATCCATCTGTATAATTGTGGATGAAAAAAATCATATTATTTTTTCCATAAAGTACCTTTGCGGCTGTTGCTGCATTTGTGACAGTCCAATACAAGCGATAAATTCAGCTGTTATATTCTGTTTTTTTTTTAAAAACACCCATTTTGTTCTAGATACTACATTTGGGGCCTTTGCTGCATTTGTGACAGTCCAATACAAGCGATAAATACTGCTGTTATATTCGGCTTTTAAAAAAACACCCATTTTGTCCTAGATACTACATTTGGGGGCTTTGCTACATTTGTGAGATTCCAATACAAGCGTTAAATACTTCAGTTATATTCTGGCTTTAAAAAAAACACCCATTTTGTGCAAGATACTACAATTGCAGCCTTTTCTGCATTTGCGATAGTCCAATATAAGCGTTAAATACTGCTGTTATATTCTGGTTTTAATAAAACACCTATTTTGTGCAAGACACTGCATTTGGGGCCTTTGCTGCATTTCTGACAGTCCAATACAAGTGTTAAATACTGCTGATATATTCTGGTTAAAAAAAACACCCATTTTGTGCAAGTTACTACATTTGCGTTATTTGCTGCATTTGTTCCAGTCCAATACAAGCGTTAAATACTGCTGTTATATTCTGGTTTTAAAAAAACACCCATTTTGTCCTAGATACTACATTTGGGGCCTTTGCTACATTTGTGATAGTCCAATGCAATCGTTAAATACTGCAGTGATATTTTGGTTTTAAAAAAACACCCATTTTGTGCAAGATACTACAATTGCGGCCTTCTCTGCATTTGTGACAGTCCAATACAAGCATTAAATACTGCTGTTATATTCTGGATTTAATAAAACACCCATTCTGTGCAAGACAATGCATTTGAGGCCTTTGCTGCATTTCTGACAATCCAATACAAGCGTTAAATACTGCTGTTATATTCTGGTTTTAAAAAAAACACCCATTTTGTCCTAGATACTACATTTGGGGCCTTTGCTGCATTTGTGACATTCCAATACATGCGTAAAATACCGCTGTTATATTCAGTTTTTTTTTTTTTAAAACACCCATTTTGTGCAAGACACTACATTTAGGGCCTTTGCTGCATTTGTAACAGATCAGTACAACCAGTCAATACTGCTGTTACATTGTTGGTTGACAAATTAAAAAATTTTGTGACCGTGAAGTAATTGTATAAAATTTGCCTGTCACACTGTTGTGTGACCTCAAGAAATTTTTCCTCTCTATGACACCGGCACTGCCTTACTGTTAGTGAACTTAATTGTTGACTATTGGCAGTTACATTGTCGCCTGACATAAAAAGTCTGTTAGTTTGGTGGGTGAACGCAAAGAATAAGGAGAGCGTCAAATAAGGGACGTGGCCTGGTCGTGGTGCTGCTGGTGTTGGTGGAGTTCCTGTTGCAGGGAGAGGACCTGGTCGATCTGTGCCAGCTACATGCACAAGTGAAGCCCCTTCCTCAGGTGAGAGTAGGCGACAGAACCTTCAGCGTTATTTGGTCGGGCCGAATTCGGCTCTACGAATGGTGAGGCCAGAACAAGTACAGGCGATAGTAGATTGGGTGGCTGACAGTGCCTCCAGTTCCTTCACATTGTCTCCCTCCCAGTCCCTTGCTGAAAGATCAGAGTTGGCACCTGCAGCCGATGTCCATCAGTCTTTCACCTCACCCCATTGAAAATCAGCCAAGCAGTCTGAGCCCCAAGTCATGCAGCAGTCTCTTCTGCTTTTTGATGACTCTGCTAGCAGGGTTTCCCAGGGCCATCCACATAACCTTGCCCCTGAAGTGGAAGAGATTGAGTGCAACGATGCCCAACCACTTATGTTTCAAGATGAGTACATGGGAGGACCACCGCAGCATGTCTCGGATGATGACAAAACACAGGTGCCAACTGCTGTGGCTTTCTGCAGTGTGCAGACCGACAAGGAGGGCAGGGGTGAAGACTGGGTGGAAGATGATGTGGAGGACGATGAGGTTTTCGACCCCACATGGAATCAAGGTCATGTGAGGGACCTGTCTAGTTCGGAGGAAGAGGCGGTGGTCACACAGAGCCACCAGAACAGCAGAAGAGGGAGCAGGGTGCAAAAGCGGAGCAGCCGTACCCTAGACAGTACGTCTGCTACTGCCCACCACACCAAGGGACCGAGCACACCAAAGCCAGCTCCAAGGAGTTCCCTGGCATGGCAGTTCTTCAGACAATGTGCTGACGACAAGACATGAGTGGTTTGCACGCTGTGCAATCAGAGCCTGAAGCAAGGCATAAACGTTCTAAACCAGAGCACAACCTGCATGACCAGGCATCTAAGTGCAAAGCACACCCCAAAAGCCTCTGGCTCCTCCTGCTTCCTCTTCTGCTGCAGTCTTGGCCTATTCATCCCCCTCTGGAGTGACAGCGGCACCTGCCACCCTGCAAACAGAGGATGTGCCAGCAACGCCACCACCTGGGTCACCAAGCATCTCCACAATGTCCCATGGAAGCATTCAGCTGTCTATCTCCCAAACACTGGAGCGAAAAAATTTAAGTACCCCCCTACCCACCCGCGATCCCTGGCCCTGAATGCCAGCATTTCCAAATTCCTGGCCTTTGAAATGCTGTCATTCTGTCTGGTGGAGACGGAGAGTTTTAAAAGCCTTATGGCGGTGGCTGTACCACAGTACATCGTTCCCAGCCGCCACTACTTTTCCAGGCGAGCCATTCCTTCCCTGCACAACCAAGTGGGGGACAAAATCAGGTGTGCACTGGGCAACGGCATCTGTGGCAAGGTGCACCTCACTACGGATACGTGGACCAGTAAGAACGATAAGGGACGATATATCTTCATAACAGCACACTGGGTAAATGCAGTGGCGGATGGGCCTGAGGCGGATAGCAGTTTGGCGCATGTCCTTCCACCACCGAGGATTGCAGAGCGCTTTAGTTTGCCTCCTGTTGCTTCGTCCTCCTACTCCGCTTCCTCATCCTCTACCGGCTCTTCATGTGGTCAGCGTAACACCTTGACCACCAACTTCAGCACAGCCAGGGGTAAACGACAGCAGGCAGTTTTAAAACTTATCTGTTTGGGGGACAAACCCCACACCGCGCAGGAGCTGTAGTCGGGCCTTGAACAACAGACCAATGAGTGGTTGGTGCCAATGAGCCTCAAGCCCGGCCTGGTAGTGTGCGATAATGGGCGAAATCTCGTAGCAGCTCTGGGACTAGCCGGTTTGACGTACATCCCTTGCCTGACGCATGTGCTGAATTTGGTGGTGCAGAGATTCCTTAAAAATTCCCCAGATATGTCATAGTTGCTGCATAAAGTGTGGGCCGTCTGTGCGCACTTTCGGCGTTCTCACCCTGCTGCTGCTCGCCTGTCAGCGCTGCAGGGTAACTTCTGCCTTCCCGCTCACCGCCTAATATGCAACGTGCCCACAAGGTGAAACTCCACCTTGCACATGCTGGCCAGACTGTGCGAGCAGCAGCAAGCGATAGTGGAGTTTCAGCTGCGGCACGCACGGTTGAGTCACTGTGTGGAACTGCACCACTTCACCACCAATGACTGGGCCTCCATGTGAGAACTGTGTTCCTTGTTGCGCTGTTTCGAGTACTCCACCAACATGGCCAGTGCCGATAACGCAGTTCTCAGCATTGCTATCCCACTTCTATGCCTCCTTGAAGAAACGCTGCTGGCTATGATGGAAGAGGATGTGGCACAGGAGGAGGAAGAGGGATCATTTAGTAGGGTTTCCGGCCAGTCATTCACAAGTGGCTCCGAGGATGGGTTCCTGCACCCACAAACGCCAGGTGCACAAATGTCCAGCCAGGGCACAGTTCTGGAGGATGACGAGGTGGAGGATGAGGAGGAGGAGATGGAGGAGGAGGAACCTTGTTCACAGCAGGGTGGCACCCAGACCAGCTCACGGCCATCACTGGTGCGTGGCTGGGGCGATACAGAGGACACAGATGATACACCTCCCACAGAGGATAGCTTTTCGTTGCCTCTGGGCAGCCTGACACACATGAGCAATTACATGCTGCAGTGTCTCCGCAACGACCGCCGAGTTGTCCACATTCTAACTTGCTGATTACTGGGTGGTCACGCTGCTCGATCCATGTTACAAGGACAACGTACCATCCTTAATTCCCTCACTGGAGCGTGATCGTAAGATGCGTACGCTGGTAGACGAACTGCTGGTGGCATTCCCACCTGACAGCGGGGGCACAGTGGAAGCACAAGGCGAAGGCAGAGGAATAGGAAGAGGTCGCCATCACACCTCAGAAGGCAGAGTTAGCATGGCCGAAATGTGGAAATGCTTTGTCAACACGCCACAACAACCAGCAAGACCAGCTGATATGGAACGTCTTAGCAGGAGGCAGCATTTCACCAACATGGTTGAGCAGTATGTGTGCACACGCCTACACGTACTGAATGACGGGTCTGCCCACTTCAACTTCTGGGTCTCCAAATTGGGCACATGGCCTGAGCTTGCACTTTGCGCCTTGGAGGTGCTGGCCTGCCCTGCAGCCAGTGTATTATCTGAACGTGTGTTTAACACGGCAGGGGATGTTATCACAGACAAGCGCAGCCGCCTGTCCACACCAATGTGAACAAGCTCACATTCATTAAAATGAACCAGGGATGGATCCCACAGGACTTTTCGGTACCTTGTGCAGAATAGACATGTATACCGGCCTTAACCAGCCATTGTTATACTACAGCGCAATTGCTCATTCTTGTATTTTGGATATTTCACACTCTTTTGGAGTGTACCCTAATTAAAAAATAAATTAATAAAACCAAAAACCAGTGTTGGCTACCTCGTCCTCCTCCACCGCTGAATCCACCTAAACCGCTACATCCACCGCCTCCTCAAACTCCTACTCCATATGGACCTCCACCTCATAAATAATTTTTTTTTTTTATTTGTACGTATTTTTTATTTTTTTTATGTCATTTCACTACTTTGTCTGTTACAATTTCGGGTGAGATTCATCAATTTTTGGGTGTGATGTACCACTGCTATACCTAGTAGCCAGGTTAAAAAAAATTCACTAATTTGTCTGTTACATTTTCGGGTGAAATTCACCAATTTTTAGGTGTGATGTACCACTGCTATACCTAGTAGACAGGTTAAAAAAATTCACAAATTTGTCTGTTACATTTTTTAGGTGAAATTCACCAATTTTTGGGTGTTATGTACCACTGCTATACCTAGTAGACAGGTTAAAAAAATTCACAAATTTGTCTGTTACATTTTCAGGTGAAATTCACCAATTTTTGGGTGTAATATAGCCCTCCTCTACCTAGTTTACAGCTTAATAAATTTAAATAATTTTTCTTTTACATTTTCGGGTGACAATAAACAATTTTTTTCTGTCATAGACCCCTGCTCTACCAAGTAGACAGGTTAATAAATTTCACAAATTTTTCTGTTATATTCTTGGGTTGACATTTTAAAATTTTGGACGTGAATAAACCCCTGCTCTGCATAGGTGATAGGGAATAACATTTTATAAATTCTTCTTTAATTGACCTCCTCCTTTCATTCAATGCTTAAAACATTTGCTCTTCAATAATTTGTCCCACATTTGCGCTTTAATAATTTGTCCCACATCTGTGCTTCAATAATTTGTCCCACATTTGCGCTTTACTAATTTGTCACACATTTGCGCTTCAATAATTTGTCACACATTTGGCTTTAATAATTTGTCCCAAATTTGCGCTTCAATAATTTGTCCCACATTTGCACTTCAATAACTTTTTCCATATTTCCGCTCAATCCCAAAAGAATGTAATCTATTGATCTCCCTTGGATGTGGTTTCTCTTACTCACGCTCCTTCTCCGGGGTGGAACCCTGATTCGCCGATAACCGTGATCAACATGGTAGGTTCAGAAAAGAACATCGAAAGTTGATAGAGAAGATATCCAAATGGATGGTGGACTTTACGGGGGCACCTCTGCATAGGTGACAGGAACATAAATTTATAAAAATCGTCTGTTACATTGTCAGGTGACATTTGACTAATTTTGCCGGATAGAAACCCCTTCTCTGCATAGGTGACAGGGAATAAAATTTCTGAAATTCTTCTTTAATTCATGCACGCCACCTCCTTTCATTCAATGCTTAAACTTTAACAAGTTGTCCTACATTTGCGCTTCAATAATTTGTCCCACATTTGCGCTTTAATAATTTGTCCCACATTTGCGCTTCAATAATTTGTCCCACATTTGCGCTTCAATAATTTGTCCCACATTTGTGCTTCAATAACTTTTCCCATATTTCCGCTCGATCAAAAAAAATGTAATCCATTTATCTCGCTTGGATGTGGTCTCTCTTTCTCATGCTCCCTCTCCGGCGTGGAACCCTGATTCGCCGATAACCGTGATCAACATGGTAGGCTCAGAAAAGAACATTGAAAGTTGATAGAGAAGATATCCAAATGGATGGTGGACGTCACAGGGACGTGCGATCAGGCAGAAGTTAGCTAGAGTCAACAAAGCGGCATCAGGGCCTCTTCTGGCTAATGTTTCCAAATCAAAAATACCACAGTGACATTCCCTATAATTTTTTTATTAATCATTCCAATAACAGGGCATCTTAAGAGTACTGTATTGTTATTTATCGTCACTACCTTCCCGAGTCGGGAGTGGGTAATTGCCGCGCGCTCCCTCCTTTCCTTCAATTCTTCATTTTAACAGCTTTTCCCACATTTTCGCTCGATCACAATTAAATTTCATGCATTGATCTCCCTTGGATGTGGTCTCTCTTTCTCACACTGCCTCTCTAGGGTGGAACCCTGATTCGCCGCTAACCATGATCAACATGGTAGGCGCAGAAAAGAACATCGAATGTTGATAGAGCAGATATCCAATTGGATCGTGAACATCACGGGACTGTCACGGAAGGTGTACAGCAAACTAGAAGACACAAAAGGAAGATCCGGCTGACTGGATCCAAAACTAAGGAACCAAAGGGATAGCCCTGCAACAGACCTGGCTCTCTCCCTAAACTGCTCAGCCTATGCAAACTTCTCAATGGTAGAAGATCGCATATCCTCGTACCTCGACTGAATAACCCCTGAACACCCTTATAATAGTGAGGGGACACGACCACCGGCTCCCTACACTTGATACGGAGGGAGTCAGGGTCTCCTGGGATCCAGCAAACAGGAAAATACAAATGAATAAACAAAACTTATCTGTAGAAGACTCAGTAGTAGCATCCAGCATGGATATACTCCAGGAAGTTGTATAAACCGCAAAGTGATGCAGTATGGGAAGGGATTTAAAGGGATGCAATCAGTGCAACTACATGACAGCTGAGAGAGGCTAACGAGATGAGAAAATGAAAGCAAAACAAAAGGAACCTCAAGGAGGAGGTTCTGAAGGACGTCTGTCAGAGCTTCTCAGATGTCTGGTGGTGACAGTACCCCTCCTTCTACAAGTGGACTCCGGACACTCAGAGCCCACCTTCTCAGGATGGGACCTATGGAAAGCCCTGATGAGACGAGTGGCCTTAATGTCTGTCACTGGGACCCACATCCTCTCCTCAGGACCATAACCCTCTCAATGAACGAGGTACTGGAGAGAACCGCGGACAACACGAGAATCCACAATCCTAGAGACCTGAAATTCAAGATTACCATCAACCACAATTGGAGGAGGAGGCAAAGACGAGGGTACAATGGGTTGGACATAAGGTTTTAATAAGGACTTATAAAAAACATTATGGATCTTCCAAGTCTGAGGAAGATCAAGACGGTAGGCAACAGGATTGATGACGGACAAGATTTTGTAAGGCCCAATAAACTTACGACCCAACTTCCAGGAGGGAACCTTCAATTTGATATTCTTAGTAGACAACCACACCAGATCACCAACATTCAGGTGCGGACCAGGCACACGTCTCTTATCCGCCACACGCTTATATCTCTCACTCATGCTCTTTAGATTATCCTGAATCTTTTGCCAAATCGATGACAAAGACGAGGAGAATCTGTCCTCATCAGGTAAACCAGAAGACCCCTCTCCAGAGAATGTCCCAAACTGCGGATGAAACCCATATGCACCAAAAAATGGTGACTTATCAGAGGACTCCTGACGACGGTTATTTAAAGCAAACTCAGCAAGGGACAAAAAAGAACACCAATCCTCCTGATTCTCCGCCACAAAACAGCGCAGATATGTCTCCAGATTCTGATTAAGATTAACGCGCTCTGTCTGACCATTCGACTGCGTGTGGAAAGCAGAAGAGAATGACAACCGAACCCCCAAGCGAGAACAGAAAGCCTTCCAGAATCTGGAAACAAACTGTGTGCCCCTATCAGAGACAATGTCTGAAGGAATACCATGCAATTTGACAATGTGATCAATAAATGCCTGCGCCAGCGTCTTAGCATTGGGCAAGCCAGGAAAAGGAATGAAATGCACCATTTTGCTAAAACGGTCCACCACCACCAGAATCACAGTCTTCCCCGAGGAACGAGGCAGGTCCATAATGAAGTCCATGGACAGATGTGTCCAAGGACGGGAAGGAATGGGTAACGGAAGGAGAGGACCTGATGGCCGTGAATGAGGGACTTTGGCACGAGCGCAGGTCTCGCAGGCTGCCACAAAACCCTCAACCGACTTACGAAGCGCCGGCCACCAGAATCTCCGAGCGATGAGATCCACTGTGGCTCTTGCCCCCGGGTGCCCAGCAAGGACAGTATCGTGGTGCTCCTTAAAAATCTTGTGTCTCAAAGCGAGAGGCACAAACAACCTCCCAGGAGGACAAAGATCAGGAGCCTCTGACTGGGCTACCTGAACCTCTGCCTCCAATTCAGGATAAAGAGCAGAGACCACCACACCTTCAGCCAAAATGGACCCGGGTCTTCAAAATTCCCACCTCCCGGAAAACAACATGACAGGGCATCCGCCTTCACATTCTTAACCCCAGGGCGGAAGGTGACAACAAAATTAAACCTTGAAAAGAACAAAGACCATCTTGCCTGTCTTGGGTTCAGACGCTGGCTGACTCCAAGTAGGCCAGATTTTTATAGTCAGTAAACACGGTAATAGGGTGTCGGGCTCCCTCTAGCCAATGGCGCCATTCCTCAAAAGGTAACTTGATGGCCAACAACTCCCTATCTCCTACATCGTAATTTCTCTCTGCGGAGGAGAGTTTCTTCGAGAAAAAGGCACACGGTCGCCATTTGGCAGGAGAGGGACCCTGAGACAAGACCGTACCTACACCCACCTCAGAAGCATCAACCTCAACTATGAAGGGCAGAGAGACATCAGGTTGTACCAAGATGGGAGCGGAAGCAAAACTCTCCTTGATATTAGAAAAGGCCTTACGCGCCTCTACCGACCAGGAGGAAAAATCTTCCCCCTTTCTAGTCATATCAGTGAGTGGTTTAACAACAGAGGAATAATTCAAAATAAACTTCCTGTAATAATTGGCAAAACCCAGAAAACGCATCAGCGCCTTCTGATTCTCAGGAAGCTCCCACTCAAGCACAGCGCGGACCTTTTCGGGGTCCATGCGAAAACCAGAAGCGGAGAGAAGAAACCCCAGAAATTGAATTTCTGGAACCGCAAACACACATTTTTCCAGTTTAGCGTACAATTTATTCTCCCGCAGGATGAGCAAGACCTGACGTAAATGTTCCTTATGAGTTTTGAAATCAGGAGAAAAAATCAAAATGTCATCCAGATACACTAATACAAATTTCCCCATTAAATGATAAAAAATGCTGTTCACTAAACGCTGAAAGACGGCTGGAGCATTCATCAAACCAAAAGGCATAACCAAATTCTCAAAATGGCCCTCAGGGGTATTGAAGGCCGTCTTCCATTCGTCTCCTTCTCTGACCCTGACCAGGTTGTATGCCCCTCTTAGATCCAATTTGGAAAAAACTTTAGCCTCCACAATCTGGTTAAACAGTTCCAGGATCAGAGGAAGCGGATAAGGGTCACGAATTGTGATACTGTTCAGCTCCCTGAAATCCAGACATGGTCTTAAAGAACCATCTTTTTTCTTAACAAAGAAAAAACCAGCGGCAACAGGTGACTTCGAGGGTCGCATGTGTCCCTTTCTCAGACTCTCAGAGATATAAGCATGCATAGCGACCCTTTCAGGTTGGGAGAGATTGTATAAACGAGATTTAGGCAGCTTGGCGCCTGGGGTGAGATTAATAGGGCAATCGTACTCCCTGTGAGGGGGCAATTCCTGAACACCACTCTCAGAAAACACATCCGAAAATTCAGAGAGGAAAGATGGTACAGTCTTAGTAGAAACCTCTGAAACAGATGTCATGAGGCAATTCTCTCTGCAAAAGTCACTCCAACCATTTTTTTTGCCTCGCTTGCCAATCAATGGTGGGGTTATGTTTAGTGAGCCAGGGTAGCCCCAACACTAGAGGAGTAGGCAAGCCGTTTAGGACGAAACATGACACATCCTCAACATGAGTATCACTCACAATCAAACGGATATTGTGAACTATGCCCTGAGAAAGTGGAACGGAATCAATAGCAAAAACAGGTATATCCTTTCCCAAAGTGCATACCTGGAAACCATGAGTTATAGAAAATTGATTATCAATAAGATTGACAGCTGCTCCACTATCTACAAAAATCTCACAAAAAATATTCTTGCTCTCTAGCGCCACCCTGGCAGGTAGGACAAAACGGGAACTACAAGCAAACTGAAAACCTTCAATTTCCGCCTCAACCTTGCCAATAGTAACAGATGAAACGTTTTTAGAGGATTTTTTTCTTTTTGTTTCTTTATTACTCTCAAAAAACTGCCTGAATCTCCTAGAGGGACAAACATTTGCCAAATGATTCATACCTCCACAACAGAAACAAACCTTCCCATGAGAGCTGAATCCTTTATTGTCAGAGGCAAGCAAACCTAGCTGCATGGGCTCCTGCTCAGAAGGGATTAAGAGCGACTGAGACCCCTGTGCACTGAATGAGACCGCGGCACTGTCCTTGGACTGAGTATGACAGGAAGGAGTGATCTCTCCTCTTTCTCTAAGACGCCTGTCAATACGAATGGCCCGAGACATGGCAGAGTCCAAGGAGGTAGGTCTCTCATGAAAGGCAAATGCATCTTTCAATCCCTCTGAAAGACCATGGCAAAATTGACTTCGGAGTGCAGCATCATTCCAACCAGTATCAGCTGCCCATCTCCGAAATTCTGAACAATATATCTCTGCGGACTGTTTACCCTGGCATAAAAGACGTAATCTAGACTCAGCCAGAGCAATACGATCCGGATCATCATATATCTGACCCAGGGCTAAAAAAAAATCATCCACTGAACAGAGGGGCCGTGCCCCCACCGGCAGCGAAAAAGCCAGAGACTGAGCGTTATCCCTGAGCAGCGAGATGATGATCCCCACCCTCTGCTCCTCATCACCAGAGGAATGGGGAAGTAGGCGAAAATGGAGTTTGCAAGCCTCTCTAAAACGAACAAAATTCTCACTACCGCCGGAGAACGTATCCGGGAGCGAGATCTTAGGCTCAGAACAAACTCCATGAACGCAAGCTGAACCGCTCACCTGAAACTGCGAAACAGTTTTACGGAGATCTGCTACCTCCAATGAAAGACCCTGCATGTGTTCAGTCAAAAGGGAAACCGGATCCATGCTTGAGACGGTTTTGGCGGTTTATAATGTCACGGAAGGCGTACAGCAAACTAGAAGACACAAAAGGAAGATCCGGCTGACTGGATCCAAAACTAAGGAACCAAAGGGATAGCCCTGCAACAGACCTAGCTCTCTCCCTAAACTGCTCAGCCTATGAAAACTTCTCAATGGTAGAAGATCGCATTTCCTCGTACCTCGACTGAATGACCCGTGAACACCTTATAATAGTGAGGGGACACGACCACCGGCTCCCTACACTTGATACGGAGGGAGTCAGGGTCTCCTGGGATCCAGCAAACAGGAAAATACAAATGAATAAACAAAACTTATCTGTAGAAGACTCAGTAGTAGCATCCAGCATGCATATACTCCAGGAAGTTGTATAAACCGCAAAGTGATGCAGTATGGGAAGGGATTTAAAGGGATGCAATCAGTGCAACTACATGACAGCTGAGAGAGGCTAACGAGATGAGAAAATGAAAGCAAAACAAAAGGAACTTCAAGGAGGAGGTTCTGAAGGACGTCTGTCAGAGCTTCTCAGATGTCTGGTGGTGACAGGGACATGCGACATGGTGGGGCAGTATGTTTTCACACGCCTACACAAACTGACTGATGGTTCTGCCCCCTGCAACTTTTGGGTCTCCAAATTGGGCACATGGCCTGAGCTTGCCATTTACGCCTTGCAGGTACTGGCCTGCCCTGCAGCCAGTGTATTGTCTAAACGTGTGTTTAGTACGACTGGAGGGGTTATCACAGGTTATATGTCCCAATGTTTTGGGGTGTACCCGAGTAAAAAAAAAATTTAAAAAATTTAAAACAAAAAAGCAGTGTAGGCTACCTCCTCCTCCACCGTCGCTTCCACCTACACCGCCACATCCTCGTCCTCCTAGATCAAGATTATTAGTTTTAATTTTTACATATTGTATGTTATTTGAAGTCATTTCCCTATCCGTTTTTGTTTGCAGAGCACTTGCCATGCTCTTAACCACATTTTGCTGCCATTTGCAGCTTTCTAGCCCTTTCCGTGACACTTTTAGAGCCATTTTAGTGACTTCAATGGGGTTTGGGTTCGGGGTCAAGTTCGATTCAAGTTCGGGTCCCGAACTTGAACTTTTTTGTGAAGTTCAGCCGAACCCGTCGAATCCGAACATCCAGGTGTTCGCTCAACTCTACAGAGGACAGCTTGTCGTTGCCTCTGGGCAGCCTGGCACACATGAGCGATTACATGATGCAGTGTCTCCGCAATGACAGCTGAGTTGGCCACATTCTAACGTGTGCTGATTACTGGGTGGCCACGCTGCTGGATCCCCGTTACAAGGACAACGTACCGTCCTTAATTCCGTAACTGGAGCGTGATCATAAGATGCGCAAGTACAAGCGCACGCTGGTAGACGCGCTGCTGATGGCATTCCCCCCTGACAGCGGGGGCACAGTGGAAGCATCCAAAGATGTCTCTTCTCTGATGTAGATATTCTCTTTCCTAATCTTCTTCATTCAAATCAAACCACTATGATAATTTATTTTAGCAATTTTTTCTCTCTGCAGAGTTTGACAAACAGAAATCTTAGTTTCCTACTTTTCCATCATCCTCTCACCTTCTGAACACCCCATCCTGCAACCCCTAATACTGTGCCCACTGTCCTCTCCAATATTATACTGCAGAAACAGATCCCCTGAAAATACTAGTACCACACAGTGCACCAGTACAAAAAATACCCCCTTACTTTTCAGATCAGACCCCCATATAAAACCTCAGATGAGATCCCCCATCGGACCCCCATTAGACCTCCATGTCAGAAAACTCCATAATGGAAGCACTAACTAGCATTCCCTTTATAAGATGCATTGCATCTTACAGTATAAAGGGAAAAGTACAGCGCCACTGGCAAGGGGGGCATTGGCCACAAGCTGTGCCGATGCCGCCCCTTCAAAGCCAGCACAAGATGCTGCTTGAGGTAAGATTCTCATCTCGCCTCATGGCAAAAGCGGGCCTGCTTGGGGACTTGCAGTGTAACACCCAGGTCCTGTACTCAAAAATTACTAGGTGACATTGATAACTACCTTGCTGAATTAAGCAGGGAAGCTATCAGAGAGGCTACAATTCATATTTCACTATCTGCCACCCTGAATTACTGTATTTTCTGTTTCCATCAGTGCCATCGACTTTCAATAGAGCAGCATTGCATATTTTCAGTCGCCGCTCTACACAGAATCCTTACTGTGGTAGTATAGTGAATAGGAATGAGACAACTAATCTAGTGGGGAAGGGGGGTATCAATAAAGGGGTCAATACCAATCATACTTGTATTATTATCTGGAGCTCTGGATATAAAATAGGAAATTTTTAATCAAGACAATTTGAAAAGTTTCTTCATTATTTTTTTTAAAGGGGTTTGGATAAAAAAAAAGCAATCGCAAAAAGTCTTTCAAATCCAGTAATTATTGAATAAATACCGTATCTGTTCTTTGGATAACAATGACATTTTCCAGAATAGAAAATCTCATTACCTCTGTACATGTAGTGTTTGCTGCTATTGTTACTAGGAAACATACGTTTCTTAAAAAAAAAATATTGTAGTCAAAAAATGAAGATAATAATTGCTATTTATTTGACTTCAAATAAAAAGTTAATGACTTTCTTGATGGGTGTAGTTCTCAAAATGGTGTCTTTTATTGGGTGTTTCTTTTGCTTAAGCACATTAAGGCCCCTTTCACACAGGCAAGAATTCCATGCAGGTGCAATGTGTGAGGTGAACGCATTGCACCCACACTGAATCCGGACCCATTCACTATAAGGGAAAATAATAGCATTCTTAATACAGAATGCTAAGTAAATTAGGGATGGAGGGGTTAAAAAAATAAAAATAAAATTAAACTCACCTCATCCACTTGTTTGCGCAGCCCGGCTCGTCTTCTTTCTTCTTCTTTGAGGACCTGGGAGAAAAAGGACCTTTGGTGACCATGTTATAAGGGAAAATAATAAAATCTACACAACACTGATCCCAAACCCGAACTTCCGTGAAGAAGTCCGGGTTCGGGTCTGGGTACCAAACATGCCGATTTTTCTCACGCGCGTGCAAAACGCATTAAAACGCTTTGCACTCGTGAGGAAAAATTGTGCATTTTCCTGCACCCGCATCTTTTCCCGCAACGCCCGTGTGAAAGAGGCCTAAGGCCTCTTCAAACTTGTCAGATGAAAGCCTGAAAAAATCCATAAGGTGCTCCTTCAGCACACTAATTAAGGGGCAAATTTATTAAGAATGGTGTTTTAGACGCCGTTATTAAGCCCTGCACTGGCGGTGGATCACTGAAGTTATGTAGCGCCACTGGCTTCTACATAACTTCGGTGTATCCACCGTCTATTCTAAATGTAAGACAACTTTCTTGCTGTCTTACATTTAGACCATTTTCTACGTCTAAACCAGATTTAGAAAGTGATGAATGAGACGGGCCTGTCCCTTTCCCCACTCAAGCCATGCCCCCTTTTTTAGACCTGGCATGAGTAGGGAAGAAATCGCAGATTCTGCCACAACATGGTGTGCGTCAGAATCTGCTTCAGATATATGTCACAAAAGTGGTGTATATCTGTTTGTAAATGACGCCCTAAATTCTTACATTTCAACAATGTTTTGAGCTAATTCTTTAAAGCCTATTTCCTAAGGTCCACTTCATATATATTAGTAGTGCCTGGCCACTTTTATGCTGGGAGCCAGACACAACTGATATATGTGAATTGCACAGTGCACAGATCAGCCACCTTTACATTAATAACATCGGAGAGGAACAACTTGGCATGCAGCATTTCTGCCCACTGCTATTTTTCCTCCGGCATCACAACTGATGCACTGGATATTTGAGAACAATTCCATAGAAAACTATGGCATCAGTTTTGGCTTTAGGTCTTCTCCATCATTTTCAGCTTCACACTAGTGATGAGCAGCATAGGCAATATTCGTTTTCCCGATATTTTGAAAATATTTGGCCATATCTTCGCCAAAAATTAGCAAATTCTAGAATACGTGATCTCCAGTCATTATTTTCTTGATTGCAAAAATCGGCAATGTAATATGTGCGTATTGCGCACGCAATACAGGGGTGGGTCACTTTTGCTACATTTTTCAAGCTGCTAGAAGTTTCCTGAGACTGGAGAAAATGCACAGTACAGTAATTCCTATCACACTACCTAAGACCCTGCACTGGAACCTATCAGCTACACTTTATCACTATCTAACCTACACTGACTATCTCCCACTAACTATCTGTATTATACTGTATATATGAGCTAACTAACTATCTAATATAATTGACTCAGCAATGTAAATGACTCAGCAAAGCACAGAGCACAGCAATGACACTGCTGTCTCTGTCAGAACTTCAAAAAAACTGCAGAAATTGGCTGTTTCTTATATAGTAAGGGGTAGGCAACTTTCCTATTGGTTGCTATTGATGTTGCTAACCTCAGACAAAGATATTGCAGCCTTCTCATTGCACCACAAGCAAGAAGCAGTGAGGGTACTGATGAAAAAAAATCAAAAATATTCGCAATTATTAAGATATAGCACTATATTTGAAATCTTCGCAAATTCTCAAAGTGCCAATATTCAAGATAAAAATTTGTGATTAGAATATTCGCGATCAACACTACTTCACACCAGAGAGGAACTGAATTGGATTGCTGGATATATGTAAAGGGGTCCTAAATGCTGTTTGCCAGGGGTGTCTAATATATAAACTCCTTTAAAGCCACTTTAGAACTGAATTATTCCCTAAAAAATGGGTTTTGGAGATTTCTGAATATTTGAATTGATACAAAATCTATAACTAGGGATGAGCGAATCAACTTCGGATGAAACATCTGAAGTTGATTTGAATAATACTTTGTTTTAATACTCGAACTTGCTCAGTACAGTATTAGAATGTATTGGCTCCTATGAGCCGAAGTTATTACTTCGCGATGTAGAGGGAAGTGTATTAAATATTCCCTAGATTCAATTCCCTATCAACTCTTATCAACTCTTCACCCCACTAGTTGATACAGGCCCATGTTTCCAGAAACACTGGTGTTGATAGCCTGTAGGCCATGGCTTGCATTGTTAAGGTTTATAACAGCTGACCAGTACCTAGTCCTCTTTTGTGCAGACCCCAAACAAGCTGTTAGTGACATGCTAAACCTGTATTTTGTAACATGGATTATACACACCTCTGCCCCATGGCCAAACACCTTCCCTCTACTTATGATAGATAAATAGCTCAGCATTTGGGACTTGGGGGGGAAGCGGGGGGGGGGGGGGGTGATCACCACTAACAGAGGAAGGACACACAGGGAAAAGTGGACCTGAGATGAGCTGGGCAGCCCCTCCTGAAACAGAGACTATGAACATTGGCTGAGTATCATTAACCCCTGTATCCCTGCAATCCCTACATTTACCCCTACCTTGCCATAACCCTGTATTATTAACCCTTTCCAACTGCCACCAATCCATCTCCAATAACCCTTTCATCCCCTGCATTGCCCTGCAATATATAACCCCTGAAATATTCCCTGTATCCTTGCTATCCCTGCCCTGATTACAATATTCCCTGCCCTGCATTAACCCCTGCAATACTCCTCTCCAACATTGATATCCCTGGCCTGCATCATCTTGTGATATTAACCCTTGCAGTGTAACCCTTTATACCCTGTAGAAACAGTATAGAGCCAGGTGGTTGGGTGGTATCTTTATGTGTGTATGTGAGTGTATGTCTATATAGATTGTTCCCAAACACCCATTTTCATCCCTCCTCAGCCTAGGGGTGGGCTGTGAGGGAACCTCCCTCCTTTTGGTCCAGCCTTCTGGGACCTCTGATATTATTCAGGTTTCTGCCCCACCTTCCCAGAAGGCTGACCGATGTGGCAATATGAATCACGGCGATTCCTTGCTGTATGACAGGGACTGCGGTACAGGTATGATCCCATATTCTGAGTCGCTTCGTCCCGGTCATACAGACACCAAATATGATTGAGTTATGATTTCCAGAAGGCCAGATCCTGAATACCGAGAAGTGCCTCATGTCCAGTACGGGGTGTCTGGATTCTTCCAAGGCCCATGTCAGGCTGAACACAATTACCAGGGTTCTGAGGATTTCCTCTGAGAATGCAGAGTGTCTCACCTTTGAAGACAGGTTGGCACCCACAGGCACAATCTGCCTAAGTCCTTAATAGAGCAAAGACATTGACATACAATCAGCTATTGATAATGCAAGTCTATGAGAATATGATATCTATCTATCTATCTATCTATCTATCTATATATATATTTATATATATATATATATATATATATATATATATATATATATATATGTTTATTTACCTCAGATTTTGTTACAGATATAGTAATATTAACCCCTTCCCGCAACATCACGTAAATGTACGTGGGGGAATGTTGTGCCTCACCGCATCCCCACATGCATGTACGTGATCGGCTTTATCTGTCAGCGCAGGGAGCGAAGCGCTGAAGGTTCAGTGAAGCTGGCATGCTAGGGTTGCTAGGCAACCAGAGACGCCGGCGGGAACTGTAACGGAGCTCTGACCCACCCGCGTCCGCTGTGATTGGTCCAATACTGCAGAGGGACCAATCGCAGCGCATCGGGGCAGGTAAAAAGGGGTTTTAATGAGGGACTATGTGCTTCTCCTTCTCTGATCGTCCCAATTCCTGTCAGGGAAGCGATCAGAGAAGGAGAGAGTGTGAAAAGCTTCTGTACATTAATTAATACTTACCAGATCGAATTAACCCCTTGTGTGCCGAAAAGCTGCTTCTGTGCCCAAGTCAGTGACACAGATCAGTTCTGTGCCTCATCAACAGCCTGTCATCTGTCATCTGTAGTCAGTTCTTTGCCTCATCCCCTGCCTCGTACATAATTAACCCTTAACTAACTCCTTCAGTACCGATTTGCCACTCTTTTGTGCCTGATTTGCCCCAGTCAGTGACAGAATAGTCCTGTCCAGTCCTGTCACCATCACCTCATCCAGACACCTGTCACTACTGTTGGTCCGTTAAGACAACTGTCCGTCCGTCAAGACACTTGTCACTCCAGCCTGTCCGTCCATCAAGACACCTGTCCGTTCGTTAAGACACCTGTCACTCCAGCCTGTCTGTACATCAAGACACCTGTCAGTCCAGCCTGTTTGTCCGTCAAGACACCTGTCACTCCAGTCTGTCCGTCCATCAAGACACCTGTCACTCTAGTTTGTCTGTTCAATAAAGACACCTGTCACTTCAGCCTGTCCATCCATCAAGACACCTGTCACTCCAGCCTGTCCGTCCATCAAGACACCTGTGACTCCAGTCTGTCCGTCAATCAAGACACCTGTGTCTCCGGTTTGTCCATTCAATAAAGACACCTGTCACTCCAGTCTGTCCGTCCATCAAGACACCTGTCACTCCAGTTTGTCCGTTCAAATAAAGACACCTGCCACTCCAGTCTGTCCATCCATCAAGACACCTGTCTGTCCAGTTTGTCCGTTCCATAAAGACACCTGTCCCTCCAGCCTGTCCGTCCATGAAGACACCTGTCACTCCAGACTATTTGTCCGTCAAGACACCTGTCACTCCAGCCTGTCCGTCCATCAATACACCTGTGACTCCAGTCTGTCCGTCCATCAAGACACCTGTGACTCCAGTCTGTCCGTCAATCAAAACACCTGTGACTCCAGTCTGTCCATTCAATAAAGATACCTGTCACCACCAGTTCTGTGAGAAGGTCTGTTAGACGTTCTTCTCTACCTCTTGCATGACGTTCTTTGTTTTGGTTTCACTTTGTCATCTCCTTTCCTTCTCCCAGCTGTCACCTATTTACACTAATTGTCTCCCTTTATATTCCCTCCCATACTGCCTCACTTTGCGGTTTACACTTCTTCCTGGATGAGTTGTTCACTGATGGAGGCTGCTACTGCTGATTCCTCAGATAAGTCTTTTTCCTTTATTTGTGTTTCCTTGCTGGCTTGATTCTAGGTGACCCTGACTACGTCCGTATTAAGTGCAGGGAGCCGGTGGTCGTGTCCCCTTACTATTATAGGGTTTTCAGGTGTCACACAGTCTAGGTACATGGGCATGCAATCGTCTACCATAAAGACCTTTGCATGGGCATAGCAGTCAGGGAGAGCTCTAGGGGTTTAATAGGGCTCACCCATATGCTCCTTAGATTGGGATCAAGCCAGTCGGATGTTTAGTTATAAGTTCCAGCTTTCTGCAACACCATCCGTGACAACACCTGTCACTCCAGTCTGTCCGTCCATCAAGACACCTGTCACTAAAGTTTGTCCGTTCAATAAAGACACCTGTCACTCAAGCCTGTCCGCCCATCAAGACACCTTTCAGTCCAGTCTCTCCGTCCATCAAGACACCTGTGACTCCAGTTTGTCCATTCAATAAAGACACCTGTGACACTAGCCTGTCTGTCCGTCAAGTCACCTGTCACACACTCCCAAGTTACATAAAAAATAAATAAAAAATAACCGTCAACAGGTGTGCCATCCTCCTGTGTGTACATACTCGTGTCCTGTGCTTGAGTGGCACCATTCTGTAAAATATAAGTCTCTTATGCCCCATGTGGATTTGTGCCACCTAATACTGTAAAATAATACATTAATTAATTCCTTTTCTGCCCCAGTAAGGATATTGGCACTACTCTGTGCCCCATACTAGACCCCTGGCTCATCGCCAGCCATCTGTGATACCTGTGACACCTGTCAATAACTGCCAAGTTACTCGGGGAGTTTTTATCCTATCCTAAAGAATATACAGTATTTTAGTCTGCTGTTCTATTTTACAAAAAAAAAGATAAAAAAAGATTTAAAAAAATCTACGTTAGTTTACAGTTTAAAATGACTAAACAGCTTTTCACTGCCAAAGAGGCATATGCTATGCATTTTGAGGACACTGACTCCAACAGTGGAGATGAAGTGACACTTTTAGTTTCATCTTCCTCAGATGATTCATCTAATGATGAACCCCCTCGTAGGCGTCCTAGGGGTAGTGCGCAGTCGCAGCCCCGTACAAGTGACTCTTCATAGATCCCCACAGATAACTATGTGCCCCAGGTGCCTGAATTTACAGCCACTGCAGGCATCAATGTAGATACCACAGGTTTCAGTGAAATACATTTTTTCCAATTATTCTTCACTGATGACCTAATTAACTTGATGGTGGAACAAACAAATATATATGCACAGCAATTTATTGCCTCCCATCCAGACAGTTATCTCTCAAGGACCCGCAAATGGACCCCTACTAACACGACTGAAATGCAAAGGTTTGGGGGACTTCTCCTAAGCATGGGCATTATAAAAAAAACAACAATACGTTCGTATTGGAACAAAGATATTTTATATCACACCCCTCTTCACTGTCTTGCCATGCCCCGGGCCCGTTTCAAAGCTCTTCTAAGATTTCTACACTTCAGCAATAATAATGAATGCCCACCACCGAGCGACCCCAGTTATGACAGACTATTTAAAATTAGGCCAGTGTTTGACCACTACAATTCCAAATTTGGTCAAGTATATACCCCCCAAAAATGTCTATCGGTGGATGAATCATTGGTCCACTTCAAAGGCCGATTACATTTCCGCCAGTACCTGCCTAATAAAAGGGCTAGGTATGGCGTGAAGTTATATAAGGCCTATGAAAGTGTATCCGGGTATACATTGCGCTTTCGTATTTATGAGGGAAAAGATTCCAAGATTGAGCCACCCAATTGTCCCCCGGTTCTGGGTATAAGTGGGAAGATAGTATGGGATTTAGTCCACCCCCTGCTGGACCACGGATACCATCTGTATTTGGACAACTTTTACAATATTGTCCCTCTCCTGAGGTGCCTTGCTGCCAGAGGCATAGGCAAATGTGGCACAATTAGAAGAAATCAAAAAGGGCTCCCTAAATCCTTTATAGTTTAGACAGTGCGTCGTGGGGAAAGTAGGGGTGTTTGCTCAGAAAATTTGATGCTGCTAAAATACAAGGACAAACGGGATGTTCTTGTGTTAACTACCATCCATGCAGATCAGTCCACCCCAGTCCCAGTCCAAGGAACCACAGAGCAGAACATCAAGCCTGTGTGTATCCAGGATTACAACAAGTTCATGGGTGGAGTGGATCTTTCAGACCAGGCACTACAGCCCTACAGTGCCTTAAGAAAATCTAAGGTGTGGTACAAAAAATTAGTTGTGCACCTAACCCAAGTGTCACTATATAATGCCTTTGTCATCCACAGAACAGCTGGTCATGGGGGGACCTTCTTGGAATTTCAGGAAAAAATAATAACATTTTTTATTTTTGGCGTTCAGGAAGGAGAGGGCAGTTTTTCAGCCAGCAGTGCCTCTGGGGTATCAAGAATAATACGTGAGCTGCATTTCCCCCAAGCATTTCCAAAAAAGGGGTTGAGTTTGCTCGGTTAAAGGGATTAGGAAAGACACCACTCGCTACTGTCAGACCTGCCCCTCTAAACCGGGCCTCTGCATTGGAGAGTGCTTTCAAGTTTATCACACCTCCACTGATATCCATTAAGTTCATTTCACTCATTTCTTAATTAATCCATGGCAAGACATTTTCAGTTGAGCATTTTTTCATTTGGTAATCCAATAATAGCTTCCCCTCCCCGAAAAAAAAAAAAAAAACTTAAAAACTCTCATTATACCCCTAGATGAATACATTGAAAAGTGTCATTTTATGAAATGAGGCATTTATTCAATTTCCTTTTATGTTCTGGCACCCCTAGACCCTCGTTTTAGTGGTTTTCACTGTTGGGGTGCCTCAGGGTGTCTTCAAATGCGACATGGTGCCTGAAAATTATTCCAGCGAAATCTGCCTTCCAAAAGCCACACGGTGTTCCTCCCATTCTGAGCCCCGCTGTGTGCTCATACAGCACTTTACAACCACATATGGGGTGTTGACGTATTCAGGAGAAAATAGGTAACAGATTATGGGGTGCATTTTCTCCTGATATCCCTTGTTAAAATGAAAAAATTGGACATAAAGCGAGATATTCTTGTAAAATATGAAATTTTTCATTTTCACTGCCAAGTCTTTCTAAATTCTATGAAACAGCTATTGGGCCAAAGTGCTCAGTGCACCCCTTGAAAAATTCCTTAGGGGGTGTATTTTCCGTAAGGGGGTTACTTTTGTTTTTTTTCACTGTTGGGGTGCCAATTCTTGCAGCAAAATCTGCCTTCCAAAGCCACACGGTGTTCCTCCCATTCTGAGCCTCACTGTGCCCCCATATAGCACTTTATGACCACATATGGGGTGTTTATGTAAACTTAAGAATCAGGGTAATAAATATTGAGAGGTTTTTTTGCTGTCAACCCATGCTGGGTTGCAGGAGAAATGGATCTAATTGGAAAAATCTGCAGAAAAAGTTACATTTTTAAAATTCACCTCCATTTTCCATTAATTCTGGTGGAACACTTAAAGGGTTAACAACGTTTGTAAAATCAGTTTTGAATACCTTGAGGGGTGTAGTTTCTAAAATGGGGTCATTTTTGGGTGGTTTCTATTATATAAGCCCCACTAAGTGACTTCAGACATGAACTGGTCCTTAAAAATTAGGTTTTGGAAATGTTCTGAAAAATTAAAAAAATTGCTTTTAAACTTCTAAGCCTTCTAACATCCCCAAAAAATAAAATAACATTTACAAAATGATGCAAACATGAAGTAGACATATGGTAAATGTAAAGTAATAAATATTTTGTGAGGTCCCACTGTCTGTCAGAGAACCAGAGAAATTCAAATTTAGAAAATTGCTAATTTTTCCAAAATTTCTGTTAATTTTGGATTTTTAGATAAATAAAGGTAAAACATATTGACTGAAATTTATCACTAACATGAAGTACAATGTGTCACTAAAAAAAACATTCTCAGAATGGCTTGGATAAGTAAAGGTGTTCCAAAGTTATTGCCACATAAAGTGACACATGTCAGATTTGCAAAATGTGGCTTGGTTCCAAAGGTAAAAACTGGCTTGGTCTTGAAGGGGTTAATAGACTGTAGACTTGTATAGTTTCAATAAATTACTTTATTATTCAAATACAGTTTATAGTCATTTGTAGTTGCCACTATAACATAGCGCACGTACGATAGTTCAGGAAAGAAGTATAGCAACAGGTAGTCAGTATTTTATAGTATAAATAGGCAGAGTCATCAATAGACAACTCACGCCTATTTATAAATATTAATTATTGATATTAACACAAATATTAATAATTAATATTTCCTTTAACTTGCGAAGTCTCGCGAGACTTCGCATAACTTCATAAATCAATTTCTACTGTAAAAAAAAATTCCCAAACTTTGGTTCGGTTCCAAGGTACCACTTGGAAGTGAATCCTAGTTCAGGAAATGTTTTTTTACAGTAGAAATTGATTTATGAAGTTATTATGCGAAGTCTCGCGAGACTTCGCAAAGTAATAACTTCGGCTCATAGGAGCCAATACATTATAATACTGTACATAGCGCTCGCTTCGTACAGTATTCAAACAAAGTAATATGCGAATCGACTTTGGATGTTTCATCCGAAGTCGATTCGCTCATCCCTACCTATATCCCATCTAACATTCCCAAAAAATAAAAATATGCTTAAAAATGCCAACATAAAGTGGACAGATGGTAAGTGGACAGATGGGATCTATCTGCCTTGAAAGCAGAGAAATTAAATTTCGAAAAATGCTTATTTTTTAAATTTCTCTAAAAAAAAAAACATTTTCCTAAAAAAAAAAAACTTAAAGGGAACCTGTCACCAGGATTTTGTGTATAGAGCTGAGGACATGGGTTGCTAGATCGCCGCTAGCACATCCGCAATACCCAGTCCCCATAGCTCTGTGTGTTTTTATTGTGTAAAAAAATCGATTTGATACATATGCAAATTAACCTGAGATGAGTCCTGTCCCTGACTCATCTCACGTACAGGACTCATCTCAGGTTAATTTGCATATGTATCAAATCGGTTTTTTTCCACAATAAAAACACACAGAGCTATGGGGACTGGATATTGCAGATGTGCTAGCGGCCATCTAGCAACCCATGTCCTCAGCTCTATACACAAAATCCCGGTGACAGGTTCCCTTTAACCAAAATTTACCAGTAGCATGGTGTCAAAAACACATTCTCAAAATCACTTGGATAAGGAAAAGTATTCCAAAGTTACTACCACATGAAATCACAATTTATAATCAAATGGAAAAAAAAAAGAGTCCTTAAGGCCTAAACTATCTGTGTATTTTCAACTTTTTATGTCTGTTGTTGCTATGCTCCTACTTCAAGAATAGTGTTGATCACAAATATTCGAATTTCGAATTTTTATCGCGAATATAGGTACTTCAAAAATTTGCGAATATTTCAAATATAGTGATATATATTCGTAATTTCGAATATTCAATATTTTTTTTAATCAGTACACATGATCCCTCCCTGCTTCTAGCTTGTGGGCCAATGAGAAGGCTGCAGTATATTTGACTTTAGGAGTAGTGTTGTTTGCGAATTTTCGTAATGCAAATTTTTATAGCAAATTTTTCAACTTACAACTATTAGACAAAGAAGATTATAGCACTATATTAGCTAAATTGCTCTATATTCGTTTTTTTTTCGAATATTCGCTATATTGCTATATATTCTTGTTTTTAAATATTACGAATATTCGAAAAAACAAAGTTATAGCAATATAGCAAATATTCAAAAAAAAATATGAATATAGAACAATTTAGCTAATATAGTGCTATAATCTTTTTTTTTAATAGTTGTAATTTTTTTCCAATCTGAACTTCAGATGAGAAAAAAATTACAACTATTAGTCAAAGAAGATAATAGCACTATATTAGCTAAATAGTTCTATATTCGTTTTTTTTAGAATATTCGCTATATTGCTATATATTCTTGTTTTAGAATATTACGAATATTCGAAAAAACAAAGTTATAGCAATATAGCGAATATTCGAAAAAAAAAAAAAGAATATAGAGCAATTTAGCTAATATAGTGCTATAATCTTCTTTGTTTAATAGTTGTAAGTTGAAAAATTTGCAATAAAAATTAGCATTACGAAAATTTGCATATTACACGATCATTACCTTGCCAATTAAAATAAAATAAAATCGTACAATATAACGAATATTCGAATTTGCGAATATTCGACGAATATTCTACAAAATATTCGCGAAATATTGCGAATTCGAATATGACCCCTGCCGCTCATCACTATTCAAGAAGATAGTTCAATGGCACTCCACCATACAGATGCAGGAGTGGTAGAGAAAAACAATGGTGCTGTCCTGAATTATGGCAATGGTGCCTATAGAAAAGGGCAACTGTCCAGAAGAATGGCACTATTCCTCAGGGTAGTTGTCCTCTTCTCTCAGTGCTATTGCTCATCTCTACCTTAGTAATGCATAGTGTTGATCGCGAATATTCTAATCACAAATTTTTATCGTGAATATTGGCACTTCAAGAATTAACGAATATCTAGAATATAGTGCTATATCTTCGTAATTGCAAATATTCAAGATTGTTTTTCTTCAGTACCCATGATTAGGGATGAGCGAACCCGAACTGTATAACATTTTCGTAAAAGTCCGGGTTCGGGTTCGGTGTTCGGCGCTTTCTTGGCGCTTTTTGAAAGGCTGCAAAGCAGCCAATCAATAAGCATCATACTACTTGCCCCAAGAGTCCATCACAGCCTTGCCTACTATTGGCATGGCTGTGATTGTCCAGTGCAGCATGTGACCCAGCCTCTATATAAGCTTGGGTCACGTAGCGCTGCACGTCACTCTGCTGATACAAGTGTAGGGAGAGGTTGCAGCTGCGACGTTAGGGCGAGATTAGGCTGTGATTAACTACTCCAAAAGACTTCATTCAGTGATCGATCTACAGCTGTGGATCATTTAACTGCTGCTATTCAATTGCTCAGTGTTTTTAGGGTGCCCAGAGCGTTTTTCAGTCACTTTTTTCTGGGGTGATCGGCGGCCATTTTGTGGCTTGCTTGTGCGCCAGCACAAGCTGCCACCAAGTACATTTAACCATCAATAGTGTGGTTATTTTTTGCTATATGCTACATCAGCGTCAAGCTTTCATCAAGTGCATTTAACCATCAATAGTGTGGTTATTTTTTGGCTATATCCTACATCAGGGTCAAGCTGTCATAAAGTGCATTTAACCATCAATAATGTGGTTATTTTTTGGCCATATACTACATCAGGGGCAAGCTGACCTTGTCACCCAAGTGCATTTAACCATCAATAGTGTGGTTATTTTTTGCTATATCCTACATCAGGGTCAAGCTTTCATCAAGTGCATTTAACCATCAATAGTGTGGTTATTTTTTGGCCATATACTACATCAGGGGCAAGCTGACCTTGTCACCCAAGTGCATTTAACCATCAATAGTGTGGTTATTTTTTGCTATATCCTACATCAGGCTCAAGATTTCATCAAGTGCATTTAACCATCAATAGTGTGGTTATTTTTTGGCCATATACTACATCAGGGGCAAGCTGACCTTGTCACCCAAGTGCATTTAACCATCAATAGTGTGGTTATTTTTTGCTATATCCTACATCAGGGTCAAGCTTTCATCAAGTGCATTTAACCATCAATAGTGTGGTTATTTTTTGGCCATATACTACATCAGGGGCAAGTTGAGCCTGTCACCCAGCGCCTAAAAAATAGGCCTCACATTTATATTAATCCAAATCTGTCATTACTGCTTTAGCTGGTCAAGTTATTTTTAGTGACCGTCAAAGCACAGTTTTTGTTCTGGGTTGAAAAACAATTCCCAAATTTGCAATTCTCAAAATTAGTGGTTTCTGCTGTATCAGGCCTACTTTAAATCTATCCGTAAAAGGGTATATTAGATTCAAGGTGCTGATAGGGTAATTCTCAAAATCTTAACACACACGCTACAGTGCAGATCCAAGTCTAATTCTGTGATTAAACGTATATCTGTCACCCAGCGCCTAAATAATAGGCCTCAAATTTATATTCAGCTAAATCTGTCATTACTGGTGTGCGTGTATTAGTGTAATACGGTACCTAAATAGATAGCCAGATAGACTTAGTGTTAGGTGTCTGTAAAAAAAGGCCTGAATTTTAATTCAATACATTGGCCCGAATAATATTTTTCTTATTGTGGTGAACGGTAACAATGAGGAAAACATCTAGTAAGGGACGCGGATGCGGACATGGTCGTGGTGGTGTTAGTGGACCCTCTGGTGCTGGGAAAGGACGTGGCCGTTCTGCCACAGCCACACGTCCTAGTGAACCAACTACCTCAGGTCCCAGTAGCCAGCAGAATTTACAGCGATATTTTGCGGGGCCCAATGCCGTTCTAAGGATGGTAAGGCCTGAGCAGGTACAGGCATTAGTCAATTGGGTGGCCGACAGTGGATCCAGCACGTTCACATTATCTCCCACCCAGTCTTCTGCAGAAAGCGCACAGATGGCGCATGAAAACCAAGCCCATCAGTCTGTCACATCACCCCCATGTATATCAGGGAAACTGTCTGAGCCTCAAGTTATGCAGCAGTCACTTATGCTGTTTGAAGACTCTGCTGGCAGGGTTTCCCAAGGGCATCCACCTAGCCCTTCCCCAGCGGTGGAAGAGATAGAATGCACTAACGCACAACCACTTATGTTTCCTGATGATGAGGACATGGGAATACCACCTCAGCACGTCTCTGATGATGACGAAACACAGGTGCCAACTGCTGCGTCTTTCTGCAGTGTGCAGACTGAACAGGAGGTCAGGGATCAAGACTGGGTGGAAGACGATTCAGGGGACGATGAGGTCCTAGACCCCACATGGAATGAAGGTCGTGCCACTGACTTTCACAGTTCGGAGGAAGAGGCAGTGGTGAGACCAAGCCAACAGCGTAGCAAAAGACAAAGAGGGAGCAGTGGGCAAAAGCAGAACACCCACCGCCAAGAGACTCCGCCTGCTACTGACCACCGCCATCTGGGACCGAGCACCCCAAAGGCAGCTTCAAGGAGTTCCCTGGCATGGCACTTCTTCAAACAATGTGCTGACGACAAGACCCGAGTGGTTTGCACGTTGTGCCATCAGAGCCTGAAGCAAGGCATTAACGTTCTGAACCTTAGCACAACCTGCATGACCAGGCACCTGCATGCAAAGCATGAACTGCAGTGGAGTAAACACCTTAAAAACAAGGAAGTCACTCAGGCTCCCCCTGCTACCTCTTCTGCTGCTGCCGCCTCGGCCTCTTCTGCTGCTGCCGCCGCCTCGACCTCTTCCTCCGCCTCTGGAGGAACGTTGGCACCTGCCGCCCAGCAAACATGGGATGTACCACCAACACCACCACCTGCGTCACCAAGCATCTCAACCATGTCACACGGAAGCGTTCAGCTCTCCATCTCACAAACATTTGAGAGAAAGCGTAAATTCCCACCTAGCCACCCTCGATCCCTGGCCCTGAATGCCAGCATTTCTAAACTACTGGCCTATGAAATGCTGTCATTTAGGCTCGTGGAGACAGACAGCTTCAAACAGCTCATGTCGCTTGCTGTCCCACAGTATGTTGTTCCCAGCCGGCACTACTTCTTCAGGAGTGCCGTGCCTTCCCTGCACAACCAAGTATCCGATAAAATCAAGTGTGCACTGCGCAACGCCATCTGTGGCAAAGTCCACCTAACCACAGATACGTGGACCAGTAAGCACGGCCAGGGACGCTATATCTCCCTAACTGCACACTGGGTAAATGTAGTGGCGGCTGGGCCCCAGGCGGAGAGCTGTTTGGCGCACGTCCTTCCGCCGCCAAGGATCGCAGGGCAACATTCTTTGCCTCCTGTCTCCTCCTCCTCCTACTCAGCTTCCTCCTCCTCTTCTTCCACCTGCTCATCCAGTCAGCCACACACCTTCACCAACAACTTCAGCACAGCCCAGGGTAAACGTCAGCAGGCCGTTCTGAAACTCATATGTTTGGGGGACAGGCCACACACCGCACAGGAGTTGTGGCGGGGTATAGAACAACAGACCGACGAGTGGTTGATGCCGGTGAGCCTCAAGCCCGGCCTGGTGGTGTGCGATAATGGGCGAAATCTCATTGCAGCTCTGGGACTAGCCGGTTTGACGCACATCCCTTGCATGGCGCATGTGCTGAATTTGGTGGTGCAGAAGTTCATTCACAACTAGCCCGACATGTCAGAGCTGCTGCATAAAGTGCGGGCCGTCTGTTTGCGCTTCCGGCGTTCACATCCTGCCGCTGCTCGTCTGTCTGCGCTACAGCGTAACTTCGGCCTTCCCACTCACCGCCTCATATGCGACGTGCCCACCAGGTGGAACTTCACCTTGCACATGCTGGACAGACTGTGCGAGCAGCAGCAGGCCATAGTGGAGTTTCAGCTGCAGCACGCACGGGTCAGTCGCACTGCGGAACAGCACCACTTCACCACCAATGACTGGGCCTCCATGCGAGACCTGTGTGCCCTGTTGCGCTGTTTCGAGTACTCCACCAACATGGCCAGTGGCGATGACGCCGTTATCAGCGTTACAATACCACTTCTATGTCTCCTTGAGAAAACACTTAGGGCGATGATGGAAGAGGAGGTGGCCCAGGAGGAGGAGGAGGAAGAGGGGTCATTTTTAGCACTTTCAGGCCAGTCTCTTCGAAGTGACTCAGAGGGAGGTTTTTTGAAACAGCAGAGGCCAGGTACAAATGTGGCCAGACAGGGCCCACTACTGGAGGACGAGGAGGACGAGGATGAGGAGGAGGTGGAAGAGGATGAGGATGATGCAGATTCACAGCGGGCTGGCACCCAACGCAGCTCGGGCCCATCACTGGTGCGTGGCTGGGGGGAAACGCAGGACGATGACGATACGCCTCCCACAGAGGACAGCTTGTCCTTACCTCTGGGCAGCCTGGCACACATGAGCGACTACATGCTGCAGTGCCTGCACAACGACAGCAGAGTTGCCCACATTTTCACGTGTGCGGACTACTGGGTTGCCACCCTGCTGGATCCACGGTACAAAGACAATGTGCCCACCTTACTTCATGCACTGGAGCGTGATAGTAAGATGCGCGAGTACAAGCGCACATTGGTAGACGCGCTACTGAGAGCATTCCCAAATGTCACAGGGGAACCAGTGGAAGCCCACGGCGAAGGCAGAGGAGGAGCAAGAGGTCGCCAACGCAGCTGTGTCATGGCCAGCTCCTCTGAGGGCAGGGTTAGCATGGCAGAGATGTGGAAAAGTATTGTCACCACGCCACAGCTAACTGCACCACCACCTGATACGGAACGTGTTAGCAGGAGGCAACATTTCAATAACATGGTGGAACAGTACCTGTGCACACCCCTCCACGTACTGACTGATGGTTCGGCCCCATTCAACTTCTGGGTCTCCAAATTGTCCACGTGGCCAGAGCTAGCCTTTTATGCCTTGGAGGTGCTAGCCTGCCCGGCGGCCAGCGTTTTGTCTGAACGTGTATTCAGCACGGCAGGGGGCGTCATTACAGACAAACGCAGCCGCCTGTCTACAGCCAATGAGGACAAGCTGACGTTCATAAAAATGAACCAGGCATGGATTCCACAGGACCTGTCCATCCCTTGTGCAGATTAGACATTAACTACCTCCCCTTAACAATATATTATTGTACTCCAGGGCACTTCCTCATTCAATCCTATTTTTATTTTCATTTTACCATTATATTGCGGGGCAACCCAAAGTTGAATATACCTCTCCTCTGTCTGGGTGCCGGGGCCTAAATATGTGACAGTGGCCTGTTCCAGTGGTGGGTGACGTGAAACCTGATTCTCTGCTATGACATAAAGACTGATTCTCTGCTGACATGAAGCCAGATTCTCTGTTACGGGACCTCTCTCCTCTGCCTGGGTGCCTGGGCCTAAATATGTGAAAGTGGCCTGTTCCAGTGGTGGGTGACGTGAAGCCTGATTCTCTGCTATGACATGAAGACTGATTCTCTGCTGACATGAAGCCAGATTCTCTGTTACGGGACCTCTCTCCTCTGCCTGGGTGCCAGGGCCTAAATATGTGACAGTGGCCTGTTCCAGTGGTGGGTGACGTGAAGCCTGATTCTCTGCTATAACATCAAGACTGATTCTCTGCTGACATGAAGCCAGATTCTCTGTTACAGGACCTCTCTCCTCTGCCTGGGTGCCTGGGCCTAAATATGTGAAAGTGGCCTGTTCCAGTGGTGGGTGACGTGAAGCCTGATTCTCTGCTATGACATGAAGACTGATTCTCTGCTGACATGAAGCCAGATTCTCTGTTACGGGACCTCTCTCCTCTGCCTGGGTGCCTGGGCCTAAATATGTGACAGTGGCCTGTTCCAGTGGTGGGTGACGTGAAGCCTGATTCTCTGCTATGGCATGAAGACTGATTCTCTGCTGACATGAAGCCAGATTCTCTGTTACGGGACCTCTCTCCTCTGCCTGGGTGCCTGGGCCTAAATATGTGACAGTGGCCTGTTCCAGTGGTGGGTGACGTGAAGCCTGATTCTCTGCTATGACATGAAGACTGATTCTCTGCTGACATGAAGCCAGATTCTCTGTTACGGGACCTCTCTCCTCTGTCTGGGTGCCGGGGCCTAAATATGTGACAGTGGCCTGTTCCAGTGGTGGGTGACGTGAAGCCTGATTCTCTGCTATAACATGAAGACTGATTCTCTGCTGACATGAAGCCAGATTCTCTGTTACGGGACCTCTCTCCTATGCCTGGGTGCCTGGACCTAAATATGTGACAGTGGCCTGTTCCAGTGGTGGGTGACGTGAAGCCTGATTCTCTGCTATGACATGAAGACTGATTCTCTGCTGACATGAAGCCAGATTCTCTGTTACGGGACCTCTCTCCTCTGCCTGGGTGCCTGGGCCTAAATATGTGACAGTGGCCTGTTCCAGTGGTGGGTGACGTGAAGCCTGATTCTCTGCTATAACATGAAGACTGATTCTCTGCTGACATGAAGCCAGATTCTCTGTTACGGGACCTCTCTCCTCTGCCTGGGTGCCTGGGCCTAAATATGTGACAGTGGCCTGTTCCAGTGGTGGGTGACGTGAAGCCTGATTCTCTGCTATGACATGAAGACTGATTGTCTGCTGACATGAAGCCAGATTCTCTGTTACGGGACCTCTCTCCTCTGCCTGGGTGCCTGGGCCTAAATATGTGACAGTGGCCTGTTCCAGTGGTGGGTGACGTGAAGCCTGATTCTCTGCTTTGACATGAAGACTGATTCTCTGCTGACATAGTAACATAGTAACATAGTACATAAGGCCGAAAAAAGACATTTGTCCATCCAGTTCGGCCTGTTATCCTGCAAGTTTATCCAGAGGAAGGCAAAAAACCCTGTGAGGTAGAAGCCAATTTTCTCCACTTTAGGGATTCCTTCCCGACTCCAATCATGCAATCAGAATAACTCCCTGGATCAACGACCCCTCTCTAGTAGCTATAGCCTGTAATATTATTAAGCTCCAGAAATACGTCCAGGCCCATCTTGAATTCCTTTATTGTACTCACCATCACCACCTCCTCAGGCAGAGAGTTCCATAGTCTCACTGCTCTTACCGTAAAGAATCCTCTTCTATGTTTGTGTACAAACCTTCTTTCCTCCTGATGCAGAGGATGTCCCCTCGTCACAGTCACAGTCCTGGGGATAAATAGCTGATGGGATAGATCTCTGAACTGACCCCTGATATATTTATACATATTAATTAGATCTCCCCTCAGTCGTCTTTTTTCAAAAGTGAATAACCCTAATTTTGATAATCTTTCAGGGTACTGTAGTTGCCCCATTCCAGTTATTACTTTAGTTGCCCTCCTCTGAACCCTCTCCAGCTCTGCTATGTCTGCCTTGTTTACAGGAGCCCAGAACTGTACACAGTACTCCATGTGTGGTCTGACTAGCGATTTGTAAAGTGGTAGGACTATGTTCATATCACGGGAATCTATGCCCCTTCTGATGCAACCCATTATCTTGTTGGCCTTGGCAGCAGCTGCCTGACACTGGTTTTTGCAGCTTAGTTTGCTGTTTATTAAAATTCCTAGATCCTTTTCCATGTCAGTGTTACCGAGTGTTTTACCATTTAGTATGTACGGGTGACTTGCATTTTTCCTTCCCATGTGCATAACTTTACATTTATCAGTGTTAAACCTCATCTGCCACTTATCTGCCCAAGCCTCCAATCTATCCAGATCCCTCTGTAGTAGTATACTGTCCTCATCAGTGTAAATTACTTTACACAGTTTAGTGTCATCTGCGAAAATTGATACTTTACTATGCAAGCCTTCTACAAGATCATTAATAAATATATTGAAGAGAATAGGGCCCAATACTGACCCCTGAGGTACTCCACTAGTGACAGTGACCCAATCTGAGTGTGTACCGTTAATAACCACCCTCTGTTTTCTATCACTCAGCCAGTTACTTACCCACATACAGATGTTTTCTCCCAGTCCGAGCATTCTCTTTTTATATACTAACCTTTTATGTGGTACAGTGTCAAATGCTTTGGAGAAGTCCAGATATACGACATCCATTGATTCGCCGCTGTCAAGTCTAGAACTTACCTCCTCATAGAAACTGATTAAATTAGTCTGACATAACCGATCCCTCACGAAGCCATGCTGATATGGTGTTATTTGCTTATTTCCGTTGAGATGCTCTAATATAGCATCTCTCAGAAAACCTTCAAACAGTTTACCCACAACAGATGTTAAACTTACCGGCCTATAGTTTCCAGGCTCTGTTTTTGGCCCCTTTTTGAATATTGGCACCACATATGCCACGCGCCAATCCTGTGGGACATTCCCTGTCAATATAGAGTCTGCAAATATCAGAAATAAGGGTCTGGCTATGACATTACTTAATTCCTTTAGGATACGGGGGTGTATGTCATCCGTCCTGGCGATTTGTCTATTTTAATCTTTTTAAGTCGCTGATGTACTTCTTCCTGGGTCAGACAGGACACTTTTAATGGGGAATTTATTTTTGCATTCTGCATGTCATCTGACAATTTATTTTCCTCAGTGAATACATTGGAGAAAAAAATATTTAACAGCTTTGCTTTCTCCTCGTCGCTCTCTGCGACTCCCCCCTTATTACTCTTTAAAGGGCCAACACCTTCAGATTTATACTTTTTAACATTTATATAATTGAAGAACATTTTAGGATTAATTTTACTCTCTTTGGCAATTAATCTCTCGGTCTCTAGTTTGGCCGCTTTTATTTGTTTTTTACATGTTCTATTTTTTTCCTTATAGTTTTTCAGTGCTTCCATGCTACCCTCCTGTTTTAGTGTTTTATATGCTTTCTTTTTGTCATTTATTGCATTCTTTACAGTTCTATTTATCCACATTGGTTTCTTTTCGTTCCTTAACCTTTTATTACCATACGGTATGTACCTCTCACAATGAGTTTTTAGGATGTTTTTAAAGATATCCCATTTTGTGTCTGTATTTGTGAGGACTTTGTCCCAGTTAGTTTTTGCCTATGGCCTCTCTTAGTTGGCTAAATTTAGCTTTTTTGAAGTTTGGTTATTACTTTATGGTCACTATTTCCCAGGTGTCCCCCAACCTGCACGTCTGTTGTTCTGTCAGGTCTATTGGTTAATACTAAGTCCAGTATGGCCGTCCCTCTAGTCGGGTCCTGAACCAGTTGGGAGAGGTAATTGTCTTTGGTTATTGCCACGAACCTGTTTCCCTTATGACATGAAGCCAGATTCTCTGTTACGGGACCTCTCTCCTCTGCCTGGGTGCCTGGGCCTAAATATGTGACAGTGGCCTGTTCCAGTGGTGGGTGACGTGAAGCCTGATTCTCTGCTATGACATGAAGACTGATTCTCTGCTGACATGAAGCCAGATTCTCTGTTACGGGACCTCTCTCCTCTGCCTGGGTGCCTGGGCCTAAATATCTGACAATGGACTGTTCCAGTGTTGGGTGACGTAAAGCATGATTCTCTGCTAAGACATGCAGACTGATTCTCTTCTGACATGAAGCCAGATTCTCTGTTATGGGACCTCTCTCCTCTGCCTGGGTGCCTGGGCCTAAATATATGACAATGGACTGTTACAGTGGTGGGTGACGTGAAGCCAGATTCTCTGCTATGGCATGAAGAGACTGATTCTCTGCTGACGTGAAGCCAGATTCTCTGCTATGGGACCTCTGTCCAATTGATATTGGTTAATTTTTATTTATTTTATTTATTTTATTTTTATTTTTATTCATTTCCCTATCCACATTTGTTTGCAGGGGATTTACCTACATGTTGCTGCCTTTTGCAGCCCTCTAGCTCTTTCCTGGGCTGTGTTACAGCCTTTTTAGTGCCGAAAAGTTCAGGTCCCCATTGACTTCAATGGGGTTCGGGACGAAGTTTGGGTCGGGTTCGGACCCCGAACACGAACATTTCTGGGAAGTTCGGCCGAACTTCTCGAACCCGAACATCCAGGTGTTCGCTCAACTCTACCCATGATCCCTCACTCCTTCTTGCTTGTGGGCCAATGAGAAGACTGCAATATCTTTGACTTTAGGAGTAGTGTTGTTCGCAAATTTTCATATCGCAAATTTTTATCGCAAATTTCCCGATTGCAGATTTTTGCAATCAAGAAAATAATGACTGGAGATCTCGAATTCGAATATTGCCCTTGGTAGAGCAGTGCTCCTGTAGCTAATGAAGATCATTAAAGCCGAAAACGTTTATAGTACTGGGTGGTCTTCACAATAAATTATGACCATCCCTTTCATCAACCCCTGAGTGTGAGAGTCTTCTTAATATGCTCCTACTTATTTGTTCCAGTGGCCAGTGAGGATATCAGCATCCAGACCGCACTGATCAAAAATTCTCAAACGTCATTATAGCAGTGCAACAATTGAAATAAGAAGATGACACCAGCTCTGGTTCATTTCTGTATTTTTGTATTCCATATTCAGTTAGTGTCAGTTATATAAGACAAAAAAATTGGATCTAAGCTGCACTATAATACATATAAAGTTGGTAGAACATGATGTAAAGTAAAGGCTAATTGTTATGAGTCATTCACTAAGATCAATTTACAGAATGATATGTGCATTTCACAAGTCACAAAATACCGGTAGATCTGAGTAAAATTTTGAAATGAACCTAATGAAAGCCTTTGAATCTAACAAAACGCTGTCAGTTTAACCTTAATGCCAATTGTAATGACTATGAGTTTTTAAAGCTTTAGAATCATATTACATGAAAAAAAAAACTGTGTTTAAATGAAAATGAACATATTGAGCAATTCTTTGTTTGCTAGTTGTTTACCAAATAAATGTTAATTGAATATTAGGTACCAGACAGTGTAATTTAAAAGGTTTTTCAAAGAAACACTTCTTTAGCATACATTTTAGCAAGCTCTGTCCCTTCAAGGTGGAAGCACAATAGACAGAATATGAAGCAATTGGATGTGGGCTAGTAAAGTGGAGGAGGCATGACTTAAAGGGAATTCCAGTTTGCATTGACAACTTTTGAAATAATCATTTATGGAGGTAGTTTTAATTTTGTCATTTTCTCTCTTTTTTTTTTACCTGTATTGCTTTATTGGCATAGTAAAAATGGGTCAGATGGGTCCAAACTTAAAAAAAAAAAAATATCATGGAGAACATATACAGTGCTGCCCATAATTATTCATACCCCTGGCAAATTTTGACTTAAAGTTACTTTTATTTAACCAGCAAGTAATTTTTTGTCGGGAAATGACATAGGTGTCTCCCAAAAGATAAGACGATGTACAAGAGGCATTATTGTGGAAAAAAAACATTTCTCAGCTTTTATTTACAATTAAGCAAAAAGTGTCCAGTCCAAAATTATTCATACCCTTCACTAACTGTCACAATCTGTGGGAAAATCAAAAGTTCTATACCATTCCAAATAGTCCAAGCTGTTCTAAAGCATCCTAATTACCCTGATTAATTGGGAACAGCTGTTTTAATCAAATCAACAGGTGAAAAACAGAAGCTCTCTGCAGTTAGTTTGTGGACAGTCATGGCTAAGACAAAGGAGCTCAGTGAGGACCTGTGGCTGCGCATTGTGGCTGCTCACAAGTCAGGAAAGGGCTACAATGTTTTCTAAATGTTTTCAAGTTCCAGCGGCAACAGTGCAAAGTATTATTTAAAAAATACAAGATGTTCCACACTGTGCAAAATCTCAGAGGACGTGGTCGGAAAGCCAAAAGTGACACCTGTGCTGGCCAGGAGGATAGTTAGAGAGGTGAAAAAGAATCCAAGGATCACCACCAAGGCCATCCTGGTGAATCTGGGCTCTGCTGGTGGCAATGTCTCAAGGCAGACAATCCAACGGACACTGCACACTGCTGGGTTCCACGAATGCAGACCATGGAGGACACAACTTCTCCAGATAAGGCACACAAAAGTTTGCTTGGCCTTTGCAAAAGCTCATCTGGACAAAGAAGAAGACTTCTGGTCTTCTGTGTTATGGTCAGATAAAACAAAAATTAAATTGTTTGGTCACAATGATGTTTCCTTCATTTGGCGTAAAAAAGGAGAAGCCTTCAACCCAAAGAACACCATCCCCACTGTCAAACATGGAGGTGGGAACCTAATGCTTTGGGGGTGTTTTTGAGCCAATGGACCAGGGAACCTAATCACAGTAAACAGCACCATGAAAAAAGAGCAATACATGAGAATTCTCAACGACAACATCAGGCAGTCTGCAGAGAAACTTGGCCTTGGGCACCAGTGGACATTTCAGCATGACAATGACCCAAAACACACAGCAAAAGTGGTGAAGAAATGGTTAGCAGACAACAACATTAACGTTTTGGAGTGGCCCAGCCAGAGTTCAGACTTGAATTCAATTGAGAATCTGTGGAGGGAGCTTAAGATGAGGGTGATGGCAAGAAGACCCTCCAACCTGAAAGATTTGGAGCTCATTGCTAAAGATGAATGGGCAAAAATACCTGTGGAGACATGCAAAAAGCTGGTCTGCAATTATAGGAAGCGTTTTATTGCTGTAATAGCCAATAAAGGCTTTTCTATTGATTATTGAGAAATATTTTTTTTCCACAATAATGCCTCTTGTACATCGTCTTATCTTTTCGGAGACACCTATGTAATTTCCCGTCCAAAAATTACTTGCTGGTTGAATAAAAGTAACTTTAAGTCAAAATTTGCCAGGGGTATGAATAATTATAGGCAGCACTGTACATGAGGTAACCATCTACATGACCATATCTGTTAAAAACCATAGTAATAAAAAAACAAGATTTAGCAATTGTAAACTTGAAACTTGACATGTTAGTTGTACAGTTGCAATTTATTTTGTTGCTTTTGCTGTTGCCAATGTTTGCTACAATACATTCTTGATAAACTTTCAAAAACGTATACAGCAACATGAGATTAGTGTTGATCGCGAATATTCTAATCGCAAATTTTCTATCCCGAATATTGGCACTTCGAGAATCCACGAATATCTAGAATATAGTGCTATATCTTCTTAATCGCGAATATTCAAATTTTTTTTTTCATTAGTACCCTCACTGCTTCTTGCTTGTGGGCCAATGAGAAGGCTGCAATATCTTTGTCTGAGCTTAGGAACATCCCTAGCAACCAATAGAAAAGTTGCCTACCCCTTACTATATAGGAAACTCCCCAGCAGCCATTTTCTGCAGTTTTTTGCAGTTCTGAGAGAGAAAGAGCAGTGTCATTGTTGTGCTCTGTGCTTTGCTGAGTCATCTGGATCTTTATTCAATTACATTAGAAAGTTACTTAGCATATATATATATATATATATATATATATATATATACACTCACCTAAAGAATTATTAGGAACACCATACTAATACGGTGTTGGACCCCCTTTTGCCTTCAGAACTGCCTTAATTCTACGTGGCATTTATTCAACAAGGTGCTGATAGCATTCTTTAGAAATGTTGGCCCATATTGATAGGATAGCATCTTGCAGTTGATGGAGATTTGAGGGATGCACATCCAGGGCACGAAGCTCCCGTTCCACCACATCCCAAAGATGCTCTATTGGGTTGAGATCTGGTGACTGTGGGGGCCATTTTAGTACAGTGAACTCATTGTCATGTTCAAGAAACCAATTTGAAATGATTCGAGCTTTGTGACATGGTGCATTATCCTGTTGGAAGTAGCCATCAGAGGATGGGTACATGGTGGTCATGAAGGGATGGACATGGTCAGAAACAATGCTCAGGTAGCCCGTGACATTTAAACGATGCCCAATTGGCACTAAGGGGCCTAAAGTGTGCCCAGAAAACATCCCCCACACCATTACACCACCACCACCAGCCTGCACAGTGGTAACAAGGCATGATGGATACATGTTCTCATTCTGTTTACGCCAAATTCGGACTCTACCATTTGAATGTCTCAACAGAAATCGAGACTCATCAGACCAGGCAACATTTTTCCAGTCTTCAACAGTCCAATTTTGGTGAGCTTGTTCAAATTGTAGCCTCTTTTTCCTATTTGTAGTGGAGATGAGTGGTACCCGGTGGGGTCTTCTGCTGTTGTAGCCCATCCGCCTCAAGGTTGTGCGTGTTGTGGCTTTGCAAATGCTTTGCTGCATACCTCGGTTGTAACGAGTGGTTATTTCAGTTAACGTTGCTCTTCTATCAGCTTGAATCAGTCGGCCCATTCTCCTCTGACCTCTAGCATCCACAAGGCATTTTTGCCCACAGGACTGCCGCATACTGGATGTTTTTCCCTTTTCACACCATTCTTTGTAAACCCTAGAAATGGTTGTGCGTGAAAATCCCAGTAACTGAGCAAATTGTGAAATACTCAGACCGGCCCGTCTGGCACCAACAACCATGCCATGCTCAAAATTGCTTAAATCACCTTTCTTTCCCATTCTGACATTCAGTTTGGAGTTCAGGAGATTGTCTTGACAAGGACCACCCCCCTAAATGCATTAAAGAAGCAACTGCCATGTGATTGGTTGACTAGATAATTGCATTAATGAGAAATAGAACAGGTGTTCCTAATAATTCTTTAGGTGAGTGTATATTACAGATAGTTAGTGGGAGATAGTCAGTGTAGGTTAGATAGTGATATAGTGTAGCTGATAGGTTCCAGTGCAGGGTCTTAGGTAGTGTGATAGGAATTACTGTGCTGTGATAGGGATTAGTGTCTTTGTCTTTAGACTTTGAAAAAAAAAAAGTGCATGTGAATGGATGTGCAATGTGCATGTGAGAGATATTTCTTTGCTGTCCATACATACATGCTACAGACATTGTGCTGTGATGTCACAACAATAATTAGTGCACCAATCAGTAATATCTACTCAGACCTGATAAAATGTGAAATTGCATGTATTGCACCAAAAATATGTGCATCATTACTGCCGATTTGTGCAATCGCAAATATATTGGAGCACTCTATCTGCATATAAAGCTATTGCTCTGAATGCATGCAAAATGTAATCAAAAACAGTGCTATAATGTAAAATTACTTACAGTGATCAGGAGTTCTTCCTCACAGTCATGAAAGTTGCTGCCAACCATTTTCTCCAGTCTCAGGAAACTTCTAGCAGCTTGAAAAATGTAGCAAAAGTGAGCCACGCGCGCAATACAAGCATATTACATTACCAATTTTCGCAATCAAGAAAATAATGACTGGAGATCACGAATTCTAGAATTTGCGAATTTATGGCGAATATTAGGCCAAAAATATCGCAAAAACGAATATTGCCTATGCTGCTCATCACATGAGATAAATCCAGTCCGCCTGAGCAACCAAAAACTTAGGATACTTGTCAGTATCCCTGTTATCAATATAATACATATTGTACATTCAGCAGAAAAATTCAACCAATGAGTAATCCAAAACCATGTAAATGTATGGAAAATATTTATTAAAATTTTAGTATAAGTACGATAGATCTGAGACTATTTCTCTCTTAGGATTAAACCAAGCTCTGATGCACATGTAGCATGATAAAGAATTCACAAATGGCTTTATAAGCTTTGGAAACAAACCTTTTTTTAAGAAAGATTTCAAGTACAAAATCAATCAGCATCAGAATGGAGTGCATCTGAAGTTTTTTGTGCCCATAGATGCATACCGTAATTTAATTGTGTACATAGAAGATTTAATATCAAAAGAAAAGAGTGGATTCTCTTTTACAGTAACCCTTTCCATTTTTAGAAAAAGCTTTCGTTCACACAGTGATATTTTCATATGGCTATTGTGGTGTATTCTGCACTAAAATATGTGTGACAGGAAACTAGATAAACCTTTGCCAACTGCTGCATTATAAAAAGAATCCCATAAACACTGTGAAAGAGTGTAGATATTCAATTGATTGTATGGGGGTTTATTAAAGTAGCCTGATTGATTCCATTACTAAATATTCAAATATTTAAAGGAGTTGTCGCACAGAAATATTTTAAACCAGAACCTGGATCTGAATTCTTTTGTAACCGCATGTAATTAAAAATTCAGCATAGCCACTGAGTTATTCAATAAAATGTATCTGTATAGCGCCACCTGCAGTTTGTTTTATTTATTTATTTTTCCTGCTCACTGAGACGGCTGCAAATGCTCAGTTTCTTCAACTGCCTCCTGAGCTGTGATAGGGAGAGCATGGACACGCCCCCTGAACTGCAGCAGAAAAGACACTCCCCTTCAGCTGCCAACTTGAAAAAATCTAGAAGAGCAATGAATGGGGAGATTTCTGGATCCATAAGAGGTACAGGGCTGGTTTTAGCTTTGTTAGACAGTGATTGTCATCTGCTATATGATGTCTGATTTTCGTTTTTTACATTAGCCATTGGACAACCCCTTTAATAAATACAACACCCCATTCAACTGCAGGAGAAGCAGTCTCCCTCCATAGTCTATTGTCACTGCCCAGCCAATCTGCCAGAGAGTTAAGAAACTGAAATAAGGATCATGTTACTGCCAATGGAGGAGGAGTAGTAAGGCAGACAATGTTAGTCGGTACAGGGGTGGTTAGGGAGACGTTACTGGCAGTGGAGGAGGGGTAGATAGGGGGATAATGTTACTGTCACTGGTGAGAAGTGTATAGGGAGATAATATAGCTGACAATGGGGAAGGGGTGGCAATGGGACAGTATTGCTGAGAGGCATATTGTGCTGCAGTGTGGTATTTATTTGGCGCTGATGGGGTAATATTTTTTGCTACACGTTGGTATTTAGTTAAAGGGCTTCTGTCACCCCACTAAAGTCTTTTTTTTTTTTTGGCTAGTTAAATTCCTTATACTGCGATATATGAATATATAATGCTCTTACTCACTTTCCTTCAGCAGTTTTTTAAAAAAAACTGACTTTTATAATATGTAAATGAGCTCTCTACCAGCAAGTAGGGCGGCTACATGCTGGTAGCAGCCGCATCCTCCTATCATAATGACGCCCCCTCCTCATGTTGATTGACAGGGCCAGCGAAAGTGCTCGTCCTCTGGCTGGCCCTGTCTGCGATCAAAATCTGGCGCCTGTGCCGTACCTGTCT